>NW_011494752.1:939657-950156 GCF_000754665.1 Bison bison bison
CCATGGCGAGGCCTCTCTGCAGGTAAATGGGGAAGGCTGGAACCTAACCCCATCCCTAAGGTCCCTAAGTGGAGCCAAGGCCTCCCATCAGGATGGGAAAAAAGCAAACAGCAACAACAGCAACAAAAACCTCAAAACAACACTGGGGGACTTCCATGATGGTCCAGTGGTTAAGACTCCCCGCTTTCAGTGCAGAGGGTGCAGGTTCGATCCCTGGTGACCAAAAAAAAAAAGTATATCTGGGGGCTCAGGGTCTGGCTCAGGCCCAGGGCCAACACTGTCTCTTGTCTCCCTCCAGGCCACCTTGCTGGGTCTGGCAGCCCTAAACAAGGCCTACCCGGAAGTGCTGGCTCCAGGAGGCACGGCTCGTGTAACTGCTTCCTCCCCTTGGCCCTACCCCCTCCCTTGGCCTTGGCATGCCCTGGGCCAAGTGAGCCCCACTGGAGCCAAGGACCCAAGGGTCCTGCTCCTGGAGGCACTGAGGTCCCCAGGGCTGCGGGCTCTGGAAGCTGGGACGGCAGCAGAGCTCCTAGATGTCTTCTTGGACCTGGAGGCCCATGGGGAAGAGCTGGCTGAGGCCATTGCTGCTGGGAACCCAGGAGCACCTCTCCCCAGACGGGCAGCCGAGCTGCGGGAAGCCCTGGAGCAGGGAACCCGAGGACTGGCCCTTCGGCTCTGGCCAAAACTGCAGGTGGTGGTGACTCTGGACGCAGGAGGCCAGGCTGAGGCTGTGGCTGCCCTGGGGGCCTTGTGGTGCCAAGGGCTCACCTTCTTCTCACCCGCTTACGCTGCTTCTGGAGGTCAGCAAGACTCAAGGGTGGTGAGGGGCACACAGCTAGCTGCCAAGTTGTTGAGTTGCTAAATTGTGTTCAACTTTTTGCGACCCCATGAACTGCAGCAAGTCCCATAGTCATCTCATTGATTCCTCCCCAACACCAGCTCCATTTTACAGATGAAAAAACTGAGGCTCAGAGAGGTTAAGAGACTTACACAGATTTATACCATACCAGCATTTTCTTCAGGTCCATCACCTCCAGAACCACTGCCTCTTCCCAGTTAGGGCCTTAGAAGCAGAGGGCTGAGCCTGGGGGAGCCGGGAAGGATGGGGTGGAGGGGCAGCAGGGGGATCAGATGGGCAGAGGGTTGGGGCCTGGGCGATTGTCTAGCAGATGAAGAGGCTGCTTGCTCCCCACAGGGGTGTTGGGCCTGAGTCTGTGGCCAGAGCAGCCCCATGGCCTGTACCTTCTGCCCCCTGGAGCCCCCTTTATTGAGCTGCTCCCTCTCAAGGAAGGAACTTGGGAAGAGGCTACCCGCACTGTCCTGCTGGCTGAGGCCCAGAAGGGCAAGGAATACGAGCTGGTGTTGACCAACCATGCCAGCCTCACCAGGTGAGCATCTGCCTGCCCACCTCTCCCCAACTGCTGCCTCAGGGAGCCTGAACCCGGTTAAAGGCCATGCGCATGCTGTTGAAGTTAATGGGCCCTTGGGCCTGACCTCATCCCCACTCCCCATCAGGTGCCGGCTTGGTGATGTGGTACAGGTAGCGGGTGACTACAATCAGTGTCCGGTCGTCAAATTCATCTGCAGGTAAGTTACCCCCCGGGTCACTGAGGGACCATGCTCGTGCCCTGGGTTCCTCTCCCTCTTGCTTCCTTCTCCTCAGGCTGGGCCAGACCCTGAGTGTTCGAGGCGAAGACACTGGTGAGGATGTGTTCTCTGAGGCCCTGGGCCAGGCCGTGGGGCAGTGGCCGGGGGCCAAGCTGTTGGACCATGGCTGGGTGGAGAGCAGGATTCTGGGTGAGCTTTTCCACTGGCTGACTATCCCTCACCCATACCCACCCCGCTGGGAGACCTCTAGGAAAGAGGAAAGACCCAGCCTTTTGTGCTGCTCCTAACAAAAGTCCCTCCGCATATCTAACCCCCATCTGCCTGCTGCAGTCTCTACCCATTTCCTCTCCGTTGACCCCACTCCTTGCCAAGAAACTCCTTCTCTCCCCTATGAACCTTGGAGTAGGGGCAGTGGGCTTGAGCTTTCGAAGATGCCCCATTCACAAAACATGTGTCCGTAATAGGCGGTTTGTCCGCAGATTCCTCTGAGGGCTCCGCTCCCCACTATGAGGTATTTGTGGCACTGAAGGGGCTGAGGAACTTGTCAGAGGAAAATCGAGACAAGGTAAACCAGAGACAGAGACAGGATACAACTGAACGTCCCCTTCACTCTGCACACTGCCCCGTGTGTCGTGGGGAGGTGGCGGAGGGGAGGAGAACCTCCCTGGAGCTCTGGGAAGGGAGGGTTGAACCCCACAGACACACATGTACACGTGAAACTTCTAGCCACGCACACCCTGGGCACAGCTGTGCGCGCCTCCCCCACACACCGCCCAGCCCCACACCAGTCTCACTTGAGCCGTTCTGTTCCCAGCTTGACCACTGCCTTCAGGAAACCTCCGCTCGCTACAAGGACCTGCGGTTCCGGGGCAGCATGGGCCCCGCCCAAGTCCACCTGGTGGGGCAGGGGGCCTTCAGGGAACTGCGGGCAGCCCTCGCTGCCTGCCCCTCGGCCCCTTTCCCTCCAGAGATGCCCCGGGTTCTCAGGCACAGGTCCCTGGCCCAGTGCCTGCAGAGGAGGGTGGTGTCCTGAGCTGAGGCCTGCCCCGGCCCCGTTCACCGCCATGGGCTGCCTCGCTCTTTCCTCTGGGGCCCCTCTGGATGTGGAGCCCTTGGCCAGGGTCTTCATGTGTCAGCTGACAGCTGTCCATGAGAGCTGCTGCCCTTAGGGAGACCCGACCTGGTCAGGCCGAGGAGTTGACTTCAAGGACAGAGCAGACATCAGCAGCGCCCCGCCTGGAGCCCCCAGCCCACCCTAGAGGACACGGGAGTTCCAATCCATGCTGGCAATGCCTGTGTTTCTCAGCCTGTGCACCAGGCAGGCTGGAAGTGTTGGAAGTTCCCAGGAGTGACCCCCAGTTGGCACGGAGCAGGGGCTGGTGACCACAGACCTCAGCTTTGTCATCCTTTAGTAGAACAACTCTGAAGTGTATTCTGTAGCATCTGCCTCCAAGGGTCCCCACCAGTTGCCCGCAGTGGTAACCTTCTCATTAACACGGTTCTTACTGGTTTTCTTCCTGTCTCTCCTGTCCCTCCTCCCACGTGCTTTCTAGGGTCACCTGCCAAATAAACTTCTTACATCCAGAATCTTGGCTTGGGGTCTGCTTTTGGGGAAACCAGGGACCCCATTCACTCTCCTCCTGCTGCAGCCTGGATTGCCCTCTCCACTTCAGTCCTGGACACCAGGGCTTTCCCTGTAACTTCTGCTCGAAACTGGGGTGGGCCCTGAGTGTGTGCCCTTGGAGACCTGGGGGACCCCTACCACAGCTTAGGTCAACCTAGGAGACACTGAACCGCACCCCCCCCCAACTTCTCTCCATCCCAAGCCTTCCCTAATTGCGGAGGGGCTGCTCCCCTTGCCCAGGCTTAGCACAAGTTTCCCTTCCTGGCCCAAAACCCACAAATCACTTCCATGGGCAAGACCTATACTGCAAATCATAAAGAATCACAGCAGGAAGCAGCCCCAGAGACCATCTGGGTTGACTGTCCATCTTACCAAGGGGGAAATGGGCTGGCCTTCATGAGTCTTGTCCAGACCTCGCAGTGCCTCCTATATAACGTGGCACCTAATCCCAATCAGCTGCCAAGCCTCAGATTCTTTGTTCGTTTGTTTGTTTTAATATTTATTTATTTATTTGTCTGGGCCGGGTCTTAGTTGCAGCACGTGGGGTCTAGTTCCCTGAGCAGGGACTGAACCCAGGGCCTCCTGCATTGGGAGCACAGTTTAGTCACTGGACCACCAGGGAAGTCCAAGCCTCAGATTCTGACTCTGAATTACTACTTCTGAATCAGTTCAGTTAAGTTTGGTCGCTCAGTTGTGTCCAACTCTTTGCAACCCCATGGACTGCAGGGTACCAGGCTTCCGTGTCCATCACCAACTCCTGGAACTTGCTCAAACTCATGTCTATCGAGTTGGTGATGCCATCCAACTATCTCATCTTCTGTCGTCCCCTTCTCCTCCCGTCTTCAATCTTTCCCAGCATCAGGGTATTTTCCAGTGAGTCAGTTCTTCCCATCAGGTGGCCAAAGTATTGGAGTTTCAGCTTCAGCATCAGTCCTTCCAATGAATATTCAGGACTGATTTCCTTTAGGAGGGACTGGTTGGATCCCCTTGCAGTCCAAGGGACTCTCAAGAGTCTTCTCCAACACCATAGTTCAAAAGCATCAATTCTTCGGCTCAGCTTTCTTTATGATCCAATTCTCACATCCATACATGACTACTGGAAAAACCATAGCTTTGACTAGATGGACCTTTGTTGGCAAAGTAATGTCTCTGCTTTTTAATATGCTGTCTAGGTTTGTCATAGCTTTTCTTCCAAGGAACAAGCATCTTTTAATTTCATGGCTGCAGTCAACATCTGTAGTGATTTTGGAGCCCAAGAAAATAAGGTGTCACTGTTTTCATTATTTCCCCATCTATTTGCCATGAAGTGATGGGACTGGATGCCATGATCTTAGTGTTTTGAATGTTGAGTTTAAGCCAGCTTTTTCACTCTCCTCTTTCACTTTCAAGAGGCTTGTTAGTTCCTCTTTGTTTTCTGCCATAAGGGTGGTGTTATCTGCATATCTGGGATTATTAATATTTCTCCAGGCAATCTTGATTCCAGCTTGTGCTTCATCTAGCCTGGCATTTTGCATGATGTATTCTGTATAGAAATTAAATAAGCAGAGTGACTATATACAGCCTTGACGTACTCCTTTCCTAATTTGGAACCAGTCTGTTGTTCCATGTCCAGTTCTAACTGTTGCTTCTTGACCTGCATACACATTTCTCAGGAGGCAGATAAGGTGGTCTGGTATTCTCATCTCTTTAAGAATTTTCCACTTCTGGATTCCACACCCCAAATCCAGCCCCCTGCTCTCACCTGCCTGGCCCCCACCTCAGCCCATGACTCCTTACTGCTAAAATCCTCCCATAGCCCCCCCAGCATCTGTGCAATCAAGACTAATCAGCTTAGCTGATAAGACCCTTTGACCCACTCTGACCTCACTTACCTGTCCAGCCACATCTCTCTTCTAAGAGAAGTTGTGATCAGTGGACCACACCCTGCTTCCTGAATGAGTATAACATGGTCACCTCTAGGTCTCCGCTCAGGCTGTCCCTTCTGGGGAAAGCCTTCTGTCCCAAGCTTACTTGATGGAAACCGACTTTTCACGGAAGGCTTTTGCAGAGTCCTCTCTTCATTGAGCTATACTTTTGCTGGGTCACTTCCCAGCATAACTGGGCCAGGGCTTCCCTGGTGGTCCAGTGAGTAAGAATCTATCTGCCAATGCAGGGGACATGGGTTCAATCTCTGGTGCAGGAAGATTTCACATGCAGCAGAGCAACTAACCCCATGAACCACAACTACTGAGCCTGCAAGTTGCAGCTACTGAAACCCACATGCCTAGAGCCAATGCTCTGCAACAAGAGAAGTCACCGAAATGAGAAGCCCAAGCACTGCAACAGAGAGACAAAGAGTAGCCCACTGCCCAGCACCCAACTATAGAAAGCCCGTGCGCAGCAATGAAAACCCAGTGCAGCCTATGCATGCTTACTTAGTCAGTGATGTCTGACTCTTTGCAGCCCCACGAACTCTAGTCAGCCAGGCTCCTCTGGCCATGGAATTTTCCAGGCAAGAATACTGGAGTGGGTTGTTGCCACTTCCTACTCCTGGGTCGGGGATGTTCCCGACCCAGGGATCCAACCCATGTGTCCTGCATTGGCAGGCAGATTCTTTGCCACAGTGCCACCTGGGAAGCCCCAGTGCAGCCAATAAATTAATAATAATAATAAATTATGTTTTTTTAAAAAAGAAAACCAGGCAGTGTCCTATGCACTCTGTCGCTCCAGCGCCCAGAGCAGATCTTGGCACTGAACCGGTGCTCAGTAGACAGTGCCCTAGATAAGAGAAACTCCAGCCTAGAGATAGCACGTGTCCTCCTCCCCATGGTGGCTCTCCTCCTGCCAATGGTGGGATGGGACTCAATCCATCCCGTTGAGGCAGCCCAACCAGGTAGAAAGCTGGGGAGATGGAAGGATAACATCAAGTTTTGGCTGGTGTCCTCCCACTGCCCAGGAGTGGCTTTTCAAGGTTCTCCATCTTGGAGGTTGGTGGACTGGGCAGAAGGAAGAAGAGCCAGAGGGGAGGGAAAGTCAGCTAAAACACCTTTTCCACAGAGGAAGAAGGCCCTGAAGCATAAAGGCCCCGGGGGTACAGACAGGAGCAGGGGAGAGAGGCTGTTGCCTGGCTGCCCTCCCCAAGACACACACATCTTATGGAGGGTGGGTCTCACGACTGCTTCCTTTCCTGCCCTTAATTAGCGGCTCCCCCTGTGCATTGTCCCACACCAGCCCCCAGGCAAGACCTCTTTTGTGCTCCCAGATTCCTAGGAGCAAGGTGGCCTCATTAGTGCCTGGAGACCGCCCCATCTCCAGGGAGCAGGCAGACAGACAAGGCGGGGGACCAGAGGCACAGAGATCCAACTCAAGACTCTGATCACCTTGGCGGTCATTCCTGGGGCCCAGCCTGGAGACGGCACTCCTGCGGGAGGCTAATCTTAGACTTGCCTTTGTCTGTTCCTGGAGTAGATGCAAGCACCCATCTCTCCCCCTTTCCCGCCTACCACCTCTGAGCACTATAAACCCCAGGCTCCTGCCAGTGAGTTGCAGTTGACAGCCTCAAAGATCCTGGCTATTCGGACCACTGCAGATGACACCTTTCCCGGCTACCCAACTCTGAGCTCCAGACACCATGAATCCTTCCTCTACAAAGGTAAAGACCCAGGGATGGAGGGGTGACTTAGGGGCAATGAGACAGGGGACAGTGAGAATGCTTGCTCGGGGAGCTAGAAGGAAGGTTGAAAGTGTCTTTAAACTATATGGGTTCTGAAGCAGGATGCAGGGTGGACCCTTGACAGAGAATCTTCCTTAGCTAACACTGGACTATGCCCTGTTCTCCTAAGAGTTCATGTTTATCGAGCTTTTACTATGTATCAGGTGCAATTTGCACCTGTCATCTTATCTCATCCTCCCAGCAACCCTGCACAGTAGGAATTACTTAATACCCAGTTTACAAGTGAGGACGTTGTGCCCCATGAAGGATAGGAAACGGGTCCAAACCCACAGAATCGTTTCCCCTACAAGGGAGCAGGCAGTCAAAACAACAATCTGGATCCTGCCAGTCCTTGATTTTCCAGTGTTTGCCCTCTGTGGGGAGGAGGAGCGGATAAATGGGGCTTCTGTTTCCCTGAGCAAAGTCTCCATAAACTTCTGGGGCAGATTCAGACGCCTGTTTCAAATGGAGTGGTCAGCGCCCTAATGAGGGTACAAGGGACTAACGGCACCCAGAGGAGAGAGAGATTCATTCTGCCCAGGGGGTTTCAAAGAGGTTACTGGAGGAGATGCTCTGCTGGATCTTAAGGTCAGTCAGTCAGTTCAGTCGCTCAGTCGTCTCAGACAGAGCCCTTCAGACAGCTTTGAACCGAGGCAGGAAAGCCAGGCGACATCGAGTGAGAAGCGCCGGCCACGAGGGGGCGCGGAGCCAGCTGGGCAGGACCCGGACGTAGGGGCTGGCATGCGGGCGACTCTCAGCGCCCGGTCTCCGCTTTCCTTAGGTCTCCTGGGCCACCGTGACGCTGCTGCTCCTGCTACTGTTGCTGCCCCCCGCGCTGCTGTCACCTGGGGCGGCCGCGCAGCCCCTGCCCGACTGCTGCCGTCAGAAGACGTGCTCCTGCCGCCTCTACGAGCTGCTGCACGGAGCGGGCAATCACGCGGCCGGCATCCTCACGCTGGGCAAGCGGCGGCCGGGGCCCCCGGGTCTCCAGGGCCGGCTGCAGCGCCTCCTGCAGGCCAGCGGCAACCACGCGGCAGGCATCCTGACCATGGGCCGCCGCGCAGGCGCAGAGCCAGCGCTGCGCCCCTGCTCCGGCCGCCGGTGTCCCTCTGAGGCCGCCTCGTCCGT
Source organism: Bison bison bison (assembly GCF_000754665.1). Taxonomy (NCBI): domain Eukaryota; kingdom Metazoa; phylum Chordata; class Mammalia; order Artiodactyla; family Bovidae; genus Bison; species Bison bison. The sequence goes on from NW_011494752.1 coordinate 947,709, forward strand.
GGCTCCTGGGGGACGGTCCGGGGTCTGAGCTCTCGCTCGGGTCCAGTCCTGGCCCTACCCTGGCTCCTCCCTCACCCCTGCAGGGGTAAAAAAAAAAAAAAAGTGTCAGCTCGCAGGAAAAAGGGGAATAAAGTCTGTTAGTGTGGCTGCTCTCTGTCCCTGTGCGGTCGCGTCCCGCCCTCCAGGGGGCGTGAGAGTCTTTCGAACCGTAAAGAGCCGGAAAACCTGGAGTTTGGTTTGGGAGTCTTTGAACCACTTCTCGGGTGGGCGCTCTTAGGGCAAGAAACTGTGCAAGGCCCTGGAGAGCGGTGAGAACCGCATATGTGAGTGCTAGGAGGGGAGAATGGGGGCAGACACGGTCCTCGGTGCTCCACCAGTCATTCTGAATCGCCAGGCCTTTCCTGAGAAACGCGGAGGAAAGTGCAAGCAGAGGAGCGGGATGCGGCTGGGAAGGAGGGAGCCGCGCCCGCCGAAAAGGCAGGGAATGTGAAGTTCAACAGGAATCTTCCACAGGGCTACAGTGTGGTACAGGGCGTTTGGGGGAGCGGTGAGGCACTGAAGGGGCGGCAATTAGGCTTGTGCAGCCCAGATTGTGAAAGCCCTCACAGATCATCAGGCTTTGCACTTTATTCTGTAGGTAGCTGAGAGTCAGGAGAAGTTCTTAAGCAGGGATGAGGCAAGATTTTTCCAGCAATTTCAACGGAACACACCTGTGACAAGTTGAATTGTGCAACCCCTCCCCCTTCCCCATTTACATTTGAAGTCCTAACCCCCAGCACTTCAGAACATGACCTTATTTGGAAATAGTCTTTGTGGATGAAATTAGTTAAAATTCAGTCATACTGAAAAAAAAAACTATCATACTGGAGTAGGGTGAGCCTCTAATCCAATATGACGTGTCCTTATAAAAAGGGGGGATTTGGACACAAATGCACACGAGGAGAATCCATGTGAACATGAAGGCAGAGATAGATGATGGATCTACATGCCAAAAAGTGCCAATAAGCCACCAGAAGCTAGAAAATAGGCATGCAACAAATATTCATCCAAAGCCTTCAAAAGGAGCCAACCCTGCAGTCATTTTGGTCTTGGACTTTCAGCCTCCAGAACGGAAACAACAGATTTCTGTTGTTTAAGTCACCCAGCTTGTGGTACTTTGTTACAGCAGCCCTAGGAAACTAAAACCCAAAAGTAGAGGTGCAGAAAGATGTGGCACTTTTTAGCATATAACGTCCCAGATAACGCCCAGCTCAGATTTGGGGTGAGGGTGAGGAGCCCTGGCCTGCCCTCTCCCCAGCCCATCTTCCCTTTGTCATTGGCTTTAGCTCGTTCCCCCCCCCCCCCCGCCCCCAGGAACGCAGCCACCCTAAGCCACCACACTCAGCTGCCACAGTAATTTTCTGCTTCCATAGTGAAAAGTCCCGTGTCTGGTCTCACCTGGGTCCTTCTTGCTGCACTGGTTTCATTTTGGGGAAGATGAAGAACAAAGTCCACCGGTGCACTTTGGGGATTTATAAACTGACTGCTCACCTTGAAACCATCTTTCTCAGCCCCAGATTTACCTCCAACCTCTCTTCCACTTGAATGCTTGCAGAGAGAAGGAGGGTTAAATCAGAATGATAGGAAGAGGGGACGAATAAGGAGGCAATTGCTCTCCAACACATTGTGTGCCAGCGATATGCATTATGCTATTAAATTCACACAACCATACTAGGTAAAAATTATTAGCTCCATTTGACAGGTAAAGAAAGTGATGCTGCTGGAGGCTGAGTCACACAATTAGAAAGCGGCAGAGCTGGGATTTCTACCCAGTGGACTCCAGAGATCTTTTCATCCATCCTGCTGAGGTTAGAGGCAGAGTTAGCCAGGGTACCCTATGCAAACTAAGGCACAAATGACGGTTAAGTATTCTAGCATTTAAGTGTCCTGCCCTCTCATCGATCCTCCACCGGCAAAACTAACCTCTTTAACTCTTTGCTGTCTCATACTGGAGCGCAGGAAGCTGAGGTTGCTGCGAGATATACCAACTCCAGCAGGCGGCGCTGTGAACCAGACAAGAGTCCCAGCGTGGGCGGCTAGAGGGGGAACCCGAGGGGAGGAGACACAAGGAGCCGCCAGGGAAACACGCGTGGGGGCGTGGCCACCCTGGAAGGTGGGCGTGTCTGTCATTCAAGCTCCGCCCCATCCCTTGGCGCTTCGGCCTCGGGTGGGCGTGTCCCAAATTCTCTGCGGGAGAGACACGCGTGGGCCGCTCCCCAGCCAGAGGAGGGCAGCGGAGGGGAGTGAGGGTGTCGCTGGCGGCCCCTCCCCGTGCGGGGCCACGTGGCGGGCTCCGGGCGAGCCCTAGGGAAAGAACCTGGCCCGTGGGGAGGTGGGGGGACCGAGGCGGCGCCGAGACAAGCGGAAAGCTACTCGGTTTGGAACAGAGAGGCGGCGGCGGCGGCGGCG
>NW_011494752.1:950256-950738 GCF_000754665.1 Bison bison bison
GCCCCGGCCCCGCCGGCAGCGCGCCCCCTCCGGCACGGCCGCGCTGAACGCCCCCAGCGCTGCGCCTGGAATCTGCGCCGCGAGGCCATGCCGGTCATGAAGGGGTTGCTGGCCCCGCAGAACACCTTCCTGGACACCATCGCCACCCGCTTCGACGGCACGCGTGAGTGGGGTGGAGGCTGGAGCTGAGGGTTCGAGCTAGAGGTCAAGTCTCCTTTGGCGCTCGCGTGGGTCTCCTGAATATGATGAGGAGAATGGGCTAGGAGGGTCTAGGAACTCCCAGAGCCCCAATAAAGGAGCAGGACTGGCAGCGCCCTGGGAGGGGAGACGCGGAGAGGACCAAGAGTGCGGGCAGCCAAGGTTGGGGGTGTGTGACAGGAGGCAGGAAAGGTTCTTTGTGCGGAAAAGCGGAGGAGTCCTTGAGAGCCGCCCACTCTCGGGCAGGGCTCTGCTGGGGGCGTGTACGGGAGTATCCAAGGCGC
>NW_011494752.1:950838-964483 GCF_000754665.1 Bison bison bison
ATCCAAGACGCGGAGGTGAGAAGAAGTGGCCAGGTGCTTTGGGGTCTGCTCCCCGACTGCAGCATCTCCTTCCCCCAGAAAAAAATAAAAGAGAAAGACATAAAAAAGGTCAGACTTTTGCAGGACCCAGCTTGGATTAAGGTCAGGCACCCCCAAACTGTAGCGCGTCCCTGTCTGGGGGAGGTATGGCAGGAAGGCAGGGGGTGGTCTATGTAAGGGAGAGAACTGCGGGCCCTCCCAACCGAGCTTGAGTTCCAGGTTCAGCACCTTGGACAGCCACCACCCTCCTTCCCCCTCCTCTTCTCCCGCCATTCCCTTTTCCTACTTTGGAACTGAACCATCTCCCCTTGCCCGATTCGGACACCCCGGCTGAGATCTGGAAGGTAGGGGGAGCGGTACCTGAGGGAGGAAACAGCCGCCGGGGCCCTACCCTCCTCCCCACCCTGCCCCCACACACACCTCCCTTGTTTCCATAGTGCCTGTCACCCGGGCAACGGACCTGGGATGGAAGAAGGAGGCTGCTTGCCCAGGGCCCAGCACCTCCCAGGCACCTTCAGTATCCTCATCAGCTGCTCCATCCCCAGACATTCACCCCTCCTAGCACCCCAGGACTGATTCTTCTCAGATCCCTTCCTTCAGCTGAGACGATCCCTAGATGGCCTACCGAGCCCCCCTGAGGCCTCCCACCCAGTGGGACTGGAGGGGAGCCAGCTCAGGTTCTGTTGCTGGGTTTGCTGGAGCCACAACTTCATTGCTCAAGCCTGTCAAACTTTGAGAACTGGGATAGACCCCCTGAACTTAGCTAAGGGATGCTAAAAAGAGGACTTTTCCTGGAAGGCAGGGAATGAGGATGCTATTCATCACTGTCTTCCTCCCTCCACAAAGGAGACTGGATAATAAACTCTGTGAGTTTGGATAACCTCTGCTTTTTGGTTTCCTATCAGTAAAATGGGTGTGATAATGCCAGAATCTCTGCCTTATCCAGGATAGCAGCTATGGATTGTGCTTTGAAAGCTGGGCAAATGTGGGGCATCATTTCACCTTCTCAGTGTAGCACTTACTATGTGCCAGGATTTGCTCTTCCCAGGTAACCCATGTAACTCACACCAAACATTTTGAGGAAGATATATAATCCCTCACTTTTCAGATAAGGAAGCTGAGGCCCAGAGGAGTTCATTAACTTGTTCAAAGTTATACAGTCAGCAAGTGGTAGGGATAGGGTGCTGGAGCCCATGCTCTCACTCACCATGCTGTGCTGCTGCCTACAGTAACAGCTCATCAGCTTCAAGGCAGAAGTCATGACCTCTTGGAGTTCCTTTTCCAACCCCCTAGACTACCCTGTTCCAGTTCCAGGCCACCCTTAAGTCCTGGTCCTTTTGCTCTATCTCTTCTTACTCTCATTTCAGGATATCCCAAAGGGGATCCAGGAATCCCATGGAAACCTGGGAAGCTCCTGTCTCTAGGATCTCTGACCTCAGCTTGGGGGAGGTATGGCTCACCTGGAATCTGAGCTCCCCTCTTGGCCTTGGCCTGACCTTAACCCCTTCTTCCCACAGACAGCAACTTCCTGCTGGCTAACGCACAGGGCCCACGGGTCTTTCCCATTGTCTACTGTTCCGACGGCTTCTGCGAGCTCACAGGCTACGGCCGCACCGAGGTCATGCAGAAAACCTGCAGCTGCCGCTTCCTGTACGGTCCAGAGACCAGTGAGCCAGCCCTGCAGAGGCTGCACAAGGCTCTGGAGGGCCATCAGGAGCACCGCGCTGAAATCTGCTTCTACCGAAAGGATGGTGAGGGGATCCGCCTGCCCTGCCGTCCTGCCCAGACCCCAGACCTTACCCAGAGTCCACTTGGGACAGCGGAAACCTGGTTGCTGGTCCCCACACTGCCACAAGCTGATCGTGTGGCACTGAATGTATCCCTGACCCTCTCTGAGCCATAGTTTTCCCATCAGGAAGGTGAAGGCGACGGCTGACAAAATCTCTGGGCTTTCCAGCTCTAATCCTTGGCCAAGCCCTTTGATTATGCCCAGGAACAAAGAGGGATGAGAGAGAAGGAGATGCCATGGGCTGCTCACCCTCCTCCTCTTACCTCTCCACACCTGCAGGCTCAGCATTTTGGTGCCTCCTGGACATGATGCCCATCAAGAATGAGATGGGGGAGGTCGTACTTTTCCTCTTCTCCTTCAAGGACATCACTCAGAGCGGAGGCCCAGGACTTGGCCCCCCAGGAGGCCATGGCGATAGTAATCATGGTAACCTCAAGGCTGCAACTCTGGGGAGATGGCGTGAATGGTCAGAAGCCCTTGCCCAAGGGCACCCAAGCCCTTTCCCTACTCAGCCTCATGGATGTGCCCCCACTTATTGCCGTACCCTTCTTCCCAACAGAAAACTCCCTTGGCAGGAGGGGAGCCAGCTCAAGACTTCGATCTGCCAGGAGGCAGAGCCGTACTGTCCTACACCGACTGACCGGCCACTTTGGCCGCCGGGGCCAGGGAGGCATGAAAACCAATGTGAGTCCAATCTCCACCCCAGCATCTCCCAGACATGTTTCTGAGGCACCCTTGCTACTGTGTCCCTGTTTCCCTGTCTGTCCAATCTTCCTCCAGTGGCTTGTTCCTTTGTATGCCGTTCCTCACATATGGCTCTCTGCTCTATCCTGTGTTCCCCCACGTCTCCTTTCATCCCCCTCTTCCTTGCTTCCTTGTGATTGACATTACCCTGCTCTGATGATGCCACAAAGGTGGGGCTGTAGCAGCAATTACATCACCCACCTTTGGGTCTTAGGGTTACCTCGTGGGGGGTATGAAACCACGTTAGTGGTCCCAGGGTGAAAGCCCCCATTGGGGTCTGACATCTGACCCTGTGTACCATTCCTAGGACCCTGATGAATCCATGGGTCTCCAACCTGAGCAGACTGTTATGGCAACAGGGAATGGGGTATGCCATGCCAGCCTCCCCTTGCCCCTGGGATATACTTATCCTCCACTGCATCCCTAGAACCCAAGAGGATCTTGAGGGAGAAGCTAGTGACCCCTCAAGCTAGGGCATTGTCTGACTGGTCATAATCACCTTCTCAAGAAGGGTAAAGGTCAAACCTTAGAAACCTTTCGCACACACACATACACACACACAAAATGTGAGTGATTCCAAAGAGCAGTAAGTTAGCAGAGGAAGGAAGTGTCAGGTGGCAGCTGCCAAACCCCATCTCCTGCACGTTCTACATCCTCTTGTGGTTGTGCTTGCAGTGCCCACTCCACCCCTTCCCCCATTCCTTACCTGTCCCTCCCCCAGCTTTGGCTCCTCTTTCCCCCAAGTGTCCCCAACCACCACCCCTCTCCTCTTAGAACGTGTTTGAGCCAAAGCCATCAGTGCCCGAATACAAGGTGGCCTCCGTGGGGGGGTCCCGCTGCCTCCTCCTCCACTACAGCGTCCCCAAAGCCGTCTGGGATGGCCTCATCCTCCTTGCCACCTTCTATGTTGCGGTCACTGTCCCCTACAACGTCTGCTTCTCGGGTGATGATGATACCCCCATCACGTCCCGACACACCCTTGTCAGCGACATCGCCGTGGAGATGCTCTTCATCCTGGGTTAGACCCTCTGCCCCACGTACCCTGGTGGGTGGGCTGGAGGGACCCACTCACCCAAGCCTCGTTTCATCCTGGGCTTGCCAGATCCAGATATTTAGAGCCCACCCATTTCTGGGTCTTTATGTCCTCATGGTCCATGAACCCTACCCCTGATTCTTGGAGCCTTCAGCCTTTAGACCTCTCCTCTTTTAAGAACCAGTCTGAAGCCCAATCTATCATCCCCATCCCTGCCTCCAACACTATTCTGAGTCTTACCCAAGGTACCTTGGCCAAGGACCCTTAGTAACAGCTTCTTGCATCCCCAGATATCATCCTGAACTTCCGCACCACCTATGTGTCCCAGTCTGGCCAGGTGGTCTCTGCTCCGCGTTCCATTGGCCTCCACTATCTGGCCACCTGGTTCTTTGTTGACCTTATTGCTGCTCTACCTTTTGACCTGCTTTACGTCTTCAACATCACCGTGGTGAGTGAACCCTGTCCTGCCTTGCAGCCTAGCCTGGCAACTTCAACACAGCATCTCCCATTAAGGGACCCACCTCAGTCCCAGACTCAGTCATCAGCGAATATTTGCCAGGCATCTGTGATGGGCAGAGCCCAGCACTAGAAACCAAGAAGGATCCAAGAGCATCTGCCTTCTTGGGGAGTTCAGCTCACAGTCTCTGAGGGAAGCTGAGACAAATGAAAATCTAACTAGGGCTACCAAGGCGGCATTGGTCTGCAGCCAAATGAGTGGCACTTTTCACATTTTTATTTAACAAACAACGGATGAGCATTTAGCTGTCTGCAAAGCACTGTGTAAGGCATGGTCACTGTGGAGGAGAGGGATAAGGATTCAGCTACTCGGCAGCTAAGCTGGTGGAGACAGCAGAAGCAGAAGAGGTGAATGGACTGCAAGACAGGGCCCGGGTAGTGCTGCACAGGGGCTGGACGCAGAACTAACCAACCTTGGGATTCCAGGCTGGAACACAGGCTCCCACAAAACTGATCTGAAATCTGGCTGTTGCGAGGAAGCCAAAGCATAGCAGTTGGTCAGAGGCTGGCGTGGTCTAGGAAGGGTTCCCGAGGGAGGAGGTGAGAGCTGAGCTAGACCCTAGACAGAATAGGCCCCAGCTGGCAGGAGACAGGAGAGGGAACATTTAGGGGGAACGTAGCAAGCCAAGATGAGGAGGTAGAGGCTGCGGGGCGGACTTGGAGGCAGAGAGTCCCAGAACTGCCTGGAGGTGCCCTCAGTGGTCAGCTCTGCACCCAGCCGGCAGATACTAGGTCTTCTATGGTCCAGGGAGAGGGAGTCCCACCCTGTGTCCCCAGACCTCCTTGAGTGGGGAGGTGGAGAGCAGTCTCCCCGTGTGCTCCTCTGCCTGCCACACTCAGCTATAGCGGGAAACCACCTACACGCAGCCGGATTTAACTAGCCGCCAACGGGCTGTGGGCCTCTTCTCCTGGCTGTGTACACGTGTGTGCATGCTCCCACACACGTGCATGTGGGTGTGTCTGCCCTGAGGCTCTGGCCCTTCCAAGTGGAGCTCCCCACTTCTCCCCTGGGTGCATCCCCACCTGGTTTGTGCCCACCAGGCAGTCCCCCCTTCTCCGGTAGCGTCAGGAGTACTTTACAGTTTTCTAAGTTCTTTCACACATCATCACGTAGGAGCCTCACAGTAACCTTTCAGGGAAGATTCTCATATCTCTCTTTCTCAGAGGTAGATGCAGAGGCTCAGAGAGGTTGAGTGGCTTGTTGAAAGTCACACAGCTAGCAATGGCAGACAAGAGACTAGAACCAGGTCCCTAGACTCCCGGTCTAGAATTCTTTCCAGCATGCCACCCTGCTTCCCAGGAAACCAGTGTACCTGAGTGGATGGCCTGGCACAAGGAGGGAGGAGGAGCCATGCTGGGGCTAGAGGGAAGCAGAGCAAAGATGGAAGCTAAGTAGGCACTGGCAGAGCCATGGACTTGAAGGAACCAGGCCTGAGACATCCTGGTCCAACGAGGAAAGGAGGGCCCCAAGGGAGTAGGGCCCAGGGGTAGGTGACAAGGGGAAGCCTTGAAGAACTCAAGGTTGGAGTCAGGAGCTCTGAGAGCTAGGGGCAGGCATTAAACCCTGAAGTGCGTGTTCAGTAGCTAAGTTGTGTCTGCCTCTTTGAGACCCCATGGACTGTAGCCTGCCAGGTTCCTCTGTCCATGGAATTCTCCAGGCAAGAATACTAGAATGGTTTCCCATTTCCTTCTCCAGGGGATCTTCCTGACCCAGAGATTGAGCCTGAGTCTCTTGCATTGGTCGGCAGATACTTTACCACTGAGCTCCCTGGGAAGCTCCTAAACTCTGGAGAGGGTCCATCAGAGTCACCTCCTTTCCAACTCCTTTGTCTAAAATTAGAGAAAATGGCATGTGACTCAGGAGCTGTGTAGGGCCAGGGGGGATGCTCCTGGAAGCCCCTGAAGGGACAGTGAGGGGCCTTCATACAAAGTTCCACATGTGCTACCCCAGAGCCCCCGCCCTAGCCTCCAGGCTGCCCCAGCCACAGCAGTGAGAACATAAGCTCCCACCTGCGTATCATGTCCAAGACTGGAAGGGCTTATCAAAACACAACCAAAACAGTCATAGTTAATACCAGCTAACCCTTACAGGACCCTGACTAACTTCAGCAACTCCCACCAAACCCTGTAAGGGCTGGGGCCTCACAGTCTAAGTACCCTGCTCTCCTTCTCTCAGCATCCCAGCTGTAGCTGATCCATAAGGGATGAGGTCCCTAAACCTTCCCCTGTCCACAGCTGATTGTACTTAAGACACTGGGGGCTTTGAGCAAGGACCAGAGATCATTATGTCTGTTGTCCTGCCTCTGCTGCTGCTGCTGCTAAGTCGCTTCAGTCGTGTCTGACTCTGTGCGACCCCAGAGATGGCAGCCCACCAGGCTCCCCCGTCCCTGGGATTCTCCAGGCAAGAACACTGGAGTGGGTCGCCATTTCCTTCTCCAATACATGAAAGTGAAAAGTGAAAGTGAAGTCGCTCAGTCGTGTCTGACTCTTCACAACCCCGTGGACTGCAGCCTTCCAGGCTCCTCCATCCCTGGGATTTTCCAGGCAAGAGTACTGACGTGGGGTGCCATTGCCTTCTCCATGTCCTGCCTCTGACTTGCCCTTTTACCAGCCAAGGTGCTAAGAGGCAGTATAGCACAAAATGGACTCTGGTGTCAACTCAGATTTGAATCCCAGCTCCATGATTTCCTTGGTCTGTGCCCTTGAGCAAGTCACCAGCCTCTCTGAACCCTAGTATACTCATCTGCACACTGAGAATGGTGACGAAAATTGGACTGAAGGCGTACGTTTGTCTGTTTTTACGAGGATTACAGTTATTTAGCCCAGTGCCTGACCCACATAGTACTTGCTGTTAGCCATTATTAGGGTTGTGTTGTTGTTGTATTGGTCGCCGCACTGCATGGCTTGTTGAATCTTAGTTCCCTGACCAGGAATTGACCTCTCGCTCCCTGCAGTAGAAGTGCAGAGTCCTAACCACTGGGCCGCTAGGGAAGTCCCCATGATTAGTTTTAGTATCATCCTGTCCCCCTTGCATTTCCTGGTCACCTTCTCAGCACAGCAAGGATCCTTTCCCTCAGGCAGCCTCCCCTAGCTCCAGGGCACCTGGGGGAGGGGGGAACGTTGCGGGGCCTGCTGACAGCCTCCCCTGCTGCGCCCACTCTGCAGACATCGCTGGTGCACCTGCTGAAGACCGTGAGGTTGCTGCGGCTGCTGCGGTTGCTGCAGAAGCTGGAGCGGTACTCGCAGTGCAGTGCCGTGGTGCTCACGCTGCTCATGTCGGTCTTTGCGCTCCTTGCCCACTGGATGGCCTGCGTCTGGTATGTCATCGGGCGCCGGGAGATGGAGGCCAACGACCCCCTGCTCTGGGACATCGGTGAGCCACTGACCCCCAGGCTTTCACCAACTACCCATTCTCCTGCCCTGTCCAGGCAGGCCCCCAAGCTGACACCCCCACCCCAATCAGGACCCTGCCCCCACCCCATATTCCTCCATCCCTCCAATAAACATGCAATCAAATAGGCCATCAAGTCCCAGCTCCTTGTGCACAGGAAGTACTTATAAACTCTTAGAGAATGGAAGGGGCCCCTAAACAGTCTGCAGTGTAGGGAGCTGGTAGCCTTGAATTGCAACTGTAACCACTTCAGGGCCGGGAGGCCCAGACACCAGCTGCTCCTCACATTTCCTGTGCAAACCTCCCCTCACCTCTGTAAATAGTCCCCTGACCCAAGGTCAAGTGCAGACAGCTCAGGGAAACCCCATTCTCCACTGCTCGGGTAGCCGGGGCTCCTTGCATCCCTCCACCCGCTAGGCTGGTTGCACGAGCTGGGCAAGCGGCTGGAAGTGCCCTATGTCAACGGCTCAGCTGGCGGCCCGTCGCGGCGCAGCGCCTACATCGCCGCGCTCTACTTCACGCTGAGCAGCCTCACGAGCGTGGGCTTCGGCAACGTGTGCGCCAACACTGACGCCGAGAAGATCTTCTCCATCTGCACCATGCTCATAGGCGGTGAGGCGGGGCCTACCAAGCCCAGCGTGCAGATGGGGAAACTGAGACCCAGAGAAGGCAAGGTGTCCACCCATGACCAGACACTGGGAGGACATTCGTTCATAGATGTTTGCTCAGCACCTACTACATGCTGGCCTTGGGGGGAACGGCCACAAACTGGAGGGTTGCTTGCGAAAGGGATGGGAAGCCCAAGTTCATGACCTAATGGGGTTGGGCATGAGAGAAGCATCAGGTGTGACCCGTCTCAGGACCACCTGCTATTCCCTGCCCCAAACCCAGAACCTGGCATCAGGTAGGCACTCAGGGGCCCTCTGGCTCTCCTGCCCCTCCCCAGGAGCCCAGAGACTGGTCCAGGGCAGCGGGCTCGCTGTGGAGGGCCGGGGGAGGGGCGGAGGCCAGAGGGGTGGCCACCCCTGACTGCCCGCTGCGCGCCACAGCGCTGATGCACGCCGTGGTATTCGGGAACGTGACGGCCATCATCCAGCGCATGTACTCGCGCCGCTCGCTCTACCACAGCCGCATGAAGGACCTCAAGGACTTCATCCGTGTGCACCGCCTACCACGGCCGCTCAAGCAGCGCATGCTCGAGTACTTCCAGACCACGTGGGCGGTCAACAGCGGCATTGACGCCAACGAGGTAGTGAGTGGCTGGGGGGCGCCCTGTACCTGCAGCGTAGAGGTGCAGGAGCTGGGAATGGGGTCGAGGCCTCTCAGGGTTTGAGATGGAAGCAAATGGACTGCAGGGAAACGAAATGATGTTCACAAGGACACACACCTACCGGAGTCCACATCCCTTTTCCTTTACACGTGGCTAATGCCATGGTCGAGCATCTGCTTGGGCCAGCCTCTGTGCTGGACACAGGAGTCCTGGATTACCCTCAGCCCTTACCCTCAGGGAGACAGCAGCCTGGTGAGGGAGACAGCCTGATAAACAAAGAGTTACGCAGTGAATGGGACTCTACTGGAGAGAGTGGGTGGCAGCGCCATCATTGTGTCTGAAACTCGAAGTGTCAGGGGAGGTGGCACAGAAAAGTGAACATCGTGAAGGACAAGAAGGAAACTGGCCTGCCACCAGAAGGCCATTCCAGGCAGAAAGAGCAGTAGGAACACAGGTCTGGAACTACTGACGCCAAAGAGCAGGACAAGTTCAGGGAACTGAAAGTAGTTCAGCGAGTTTTCAGGAAAGGGTGTGTGAGCACTGCAGAGGAAGGAGCGGCAGAGGGTGGAGAGAGGGGCTTGGGAGGGGGCAGGCCCAACTCAGGGATGGCCTTGGATTTAGATTTTGTCCTACCACATTTTTAGGCTCAGGAGTCACCCGCAGATCCAGAAAGTCTTTTTTTTCATTATTTATTTTGGCTGCACTGGGTCTTTGTTGTGGTCCACAGGATTCTCTACTTGAAGCGCATGGGCTCTGAAGTCGCGGTGGCGTAGGAGTGCTTGCGGGCTTAGTTGTGGCGTGTGGGATCTTAGTTCCCCCATCAGGGATTCAAGCCCTGGCCCCCTGCATTGAGAGTATGGAGTCCTATCCACTGGACCACCAGGAAAGTCCCCCAGGAGGTACTTCTGAGAGCAGGAGTCTTGGGACTTGGTGATCAGCGGGTTGCAGGAAAGAAGCTCAAAGGGATTCCCGGGTTTCTGGCTTCGACCAAAGGGTAGGATGGAGGCATTACCCAGGGAAGATTGGATTTAGGGGTGAAACTGAGAGGTCAGGGTTGGGCCATGATGAGGGTGTCATGCCTGTGGGGGACCCAGGTGGAGGCTGCCCATGGGTAGTTGAACACACAGGTCTGGACCCAGAGGTAGGGCTCCAGACTCACAGGGAAGGGGGGAAAGTCATGGTGCTGGTCGCTATGATGCAGGGAGAGTGTATAAACTAAGAGGAGAGCTGAGGAAGTAGGTTGGCTGAGGAAGAGGAGCCTGAAGGAAGCGAGTGGAACAAAAGGGAGAGGTCAGCAAGCCTGAGTGGCCAAGGGGCTCCAGGAGATGAGGGTAGAACCATGAACGTTAAGTTCGGCCCCCAAGAGGTCACTGCTAACATCCAAGCTCTAGTGTAACCCTGCGTTTTACAGATGGGGACACTGAGGCCTAGAGAGAGGAAAGGGTTTGTCTAGAGCCCACAGGGATTTATGCAGAGCTGACTTCTAGTCTCCTGGCTTGAAGGCTGACCCACCAGGGATGGTCCGTGCATATGCGGGGTTGAGTAACTAGGATGTGTGTGTGTGTGACCAGTGTGTGTAGCCATGGGCAGTGGACAGATAGAAGATCTAGTCTTTGCCCCATGACTTGCGTTGGGAGGTCAAACTGAGATGAGACACACAGAGGTCTCCCTGAAGGTCAGAAATGGGTAATTAGAGCTCTGTCCTTGAAGATAGCTCAACACATCTATAGAGCTCAAGTAGCTGCTGCCGGGGGAAATGGCCAGAATGACCTTTGCTCCTTATGCAGTTACTGCGTGACTTCCCAGACGAGCTGAGAGCTGATATTGCTATGCACCTGAATCGGGAGATCCTGCAGCTGCCGCTGTTTGGAGCAGCGAGCAGGGGCTGTCTGCGGGCCCTCTCCCTGCACATCAAGACCTCATTCTGCGCTCCTGGCGAATACCTGCTGCGCCGCGGGGATGCCCTGCAGGCGCACTACTACGTCTGCTCCGGCTCGCTGGAGGTGCTCCGTGACAACATGGTGCTGGCCATCCTAGGTGAGGATCCCAGCTCCACCTTCTCCGTACCCTGGAACCTTCTCCCAAAGGCCTATGCGAGGGGCCAGGAATCTAGGGACTGGATAGCTGGTGTTCTGGCAAAGGAGTACGCTCTCTCAGTCCCAGCACCTACCACCATCCCTTTTTGACCATTCCCCTCAGACCCTTTCCTCATCCCATTGGCCATCCCTGAACCCATCAACCCTTCCCCAGTGACTGTCCCCCCAAATCAACTTTCCCACCATACTGTCTCACAACTCCCCTGACCCTTCTCCATCAACTTTCAACTCCACTGACCCACTACCCTTTAACTGACCCCTCTGGCCATTCTGTATTGATCATCCAATTCCATGGATCATTCCTCCAGCCTTACTGACATCCCCAACTGACTGTCTCCCAACTTCACCAGCCATTCTCCACCGACCTGCCAACTCCATTGATTATTTCCTCCAATTCCATTGACTGACCCACCTTCAACCATCCTTCAAACACACTGACCATCTCTCACATCCACTAATATCCTCTGCCCTAGCTGACTGTCCCTATCCCTCACCCACAGGAAAAGGAGACCTGATTGGGGCAGATATCCCCGAGCCTGGGTCAGGCACAGCTCCAAGCTGCGTGCTGAAGACCAGTGCTGACGTGAAGGCACTCACCTACTGTGGCCTGCAGCAGCTGAGCAGCCAAGGGCTGGCTGAGGTCCTGAGGCTCTATCCTGAGTATGGAGCTGCCTTCCAGGCTGGCCTGCCCCGGGACCTCACCTTCAACCTGCGTCATGGCTCTGAGACCAACGTATGTAGACCCCTATGGCCTCCACCTCCTCCGAGGTCACCTCCTTCAAAGTAGACCCTCCCTTAGCCCCAGAGAGAGCCTCATGAATTCCTTCCACCCTGAAAACATCATCTCTCAACCCTGGGCACCCCTTCCATTGCCCCGCCATACTTAACATCTTCAACCTACTGACCCTACGCCATGGACCATCACCCAACCCCATGGGTCATCTCTCACCAACTCTACTTCCAGCTCAACTGACACACCTCCTGTTGGTCCCCCTTCTGCTGAATCCAGACTCCTCAAAGGACCCCCACTTTGAAAACAATCCCCTCCGTGTGCTCCTCCTCCATCAATTCCCTCCCCCCTTGGACTGGTCTCCTCCCCTGGGGCTTCCTCTGCTCCACTCAGCAAATGTTTCCCGGGCCCATTTTTGGTTTAGGCTCTGGGCCAAATCTGTAGTTTACACCCTAGACCTTGGTCTTTTACTGCTTTTCAGACTTCTGTTGCCACTCAGGAGTTGTCTGAGTCGGAGTTGGGGGTATCTCTGACTCAGTTCCACAAAAAGGCCTCACATTCTCCAACCCCACTGTTCTGATGGGCGGGACTAGGAGGTGCTGCCCTGGGGGAGTGGGGAGGTATGAGTCAGCCAGAACCCCTTGTGTCCCCGCAGGGCCTCTGCCGCTTTTCCCGGTCCCCTCGCCTCTCCCAGGTAACGCATCCTTCCTGGGTAGGGTTGAAGTCACACGCAGAGGCGGTGGTGCAGGGGGGGTGCACCTTTCTTTGACTGCCCGGCTTCAGGGTGAAGGGAGAGGCAATGGGGGGCGGCAATGCCAGTGGAGGCTGTTGCTTACTTTAGGGGCCCCTTGTCCATTGCCCTGTGACATCGGCTGCATCCTCTGCCCACAGCCCCGCTCGGATAGCCTGGGTTCCTCCTCAGACAAGACCCAGCCATCCGTCACAGAGGCCGAGGCTGGGGCCGAGCCTGGCGGTGGTCCCAGGCCCCGGCGACCCATCCTGCTGCCCAACCTCAGTCCAGCGCGGCCCCGGGGCTCCCTGGTCAGCCTCTTGGGGGAGGAGCTGCCCCCTTTCTCAGCCCTTGTCTCCTCTCCTTCCCTGTCCCCAGCCCCTTCCCCTGCCCTGGCTGGCCGGGGCCACAGCCCCTCCCCTCATGGCCCCCCCAGGGGCTCTGCTGCCTGGAAGCCCCCCCAGCTTCTCATTCCCCCACTGGGAACCTTTGGACCTCCGGACCTCAGTCCCCGGTGAGATGCCAGCCTCCTCTGCCTTCCCTATACCCCTGCTGGCTTCCAGAACCTTCTCTGGGCTCTGTCCCTAGCATTCTGGCCAGTGCTCCACCCCGCCCTTCCTGATCCACCACAGCTTGCAACCCCACCCCTCTGTGACGGCTGCTCCTCCCCAGCTCCCTGGTGCTGCAGCCCCTTTCACCCTCTGCCTGCTCTGCCCTGCTCTGGCCCTTACTCTCTGCCCGCGGGACTGATGACCACTGCCTCCATCCCAGGATAGTGGATGGCATTGAGGACTGTGGCAGCACGGCAGAGGCCACTACGTTCCGGTTCAGCAGGAGGCCTGAGCACCCTAGATCTCGCTCACAGGCCCTTCCTATAGGTAAGGGCCAACAGTGGACTTCAACTCAGTCACCCATCCATCCATCCATCCATCCACCCATCCCACCATAGTAAGGGCCTACCAGCTGCTGGGTGCTCTGCTAGGAACATACAGATGAACCAGACCTGGCCCACAATTAGCAAGTGCCCAGTCTAGTGGAGGCAATACCTGTGTTCTCAGACGAATGGTTCCAGATCAGAGTACTAAGAGCCATGACAAGAACGGGGCTCCTCGGTGGGAGAGGAGGGAGCCTCTAACTCTCCTTTTTAGAGGAGGGGACACTTGAAGTGGGCCTTAAAGGGTGGGTAGGAGTTTGAGTTGTGGAACAAGGCAGTTAGTGAAAGGCACACAGGCATGATCAGAAGAGTGGTTGTGTTCAGATTCCAAGGAGAAACTTCGTGCCTAGAGCTGGGGGTGGGTGGGAGGTGG
>NW_011494752.1:964583-980800 GCF_000754665.1 Bison bison bison
ACCAGCCTGAGGAGCTTGGGTTTCCCATCATCCTGACCCCAGAGCTTCCTCTGCCCTTGCTCTCGGCGTGCCCAGTGACAGGAAGGGCCCAGCCCAGGCTGCAGACTCAAGCTCCCTGCACTCACCCAACATCCCTTCTTCCCACTCTGTCTGCAGGGCCCATTTCCAGCCAGGAAGCCACCCCTGAAGCTGAGGAGGTGAAGGAAAAGGTCTGCAGACTGAACCAGGAGGTTAGTTGGGGTCCGTTCCTCTCCTCCAACCTTGGGATCAGAGATGTGCCTCATAGAACAGCATTGCAAAGGGTTTGGAGCCAAAGTCCTGATTTCAGATATTCATGTTAGCTGTGTGACCTTGGGCAAGCCCCACAACCACCCTGAACTTCAATCTCCTCATCTGAAAATGGGGAGATGGTTCTTCCCATCTCGTATGCATGAGATGAGGGCTCATACATGCCCGGTTGATCCCTAGCAGGTTATAAGTACTCAGGGAGGGCTGCATCCCTGCCTTCCAGCTGACTCAGGAGGTCTGGCCGGAAAAAAAGGGCCTCTCCACTGACAAGGGATTTGCTCCTGCAGGGGCCATTCCCTCTACCCCCACCAAGTCACATGCTCCAGTCTTTCCCTCCCCATCTCCTTCCCATCCCCACCACCACCTGTCTGGGCAGAGGTCTGTGGGGCATAACCTGGGAGGCCTGGACCCTCCCATCTGAATCCTTTAGGGAAAGAGCCCCAGATCCTGTTTGCTGAGACTGTGTCTCCACCTCCCCCTCAGGGATCTCAAAGCCACATCCACAGCGCAGCCAGGCCCGGCCCTCGGGAATGGGCCTTCCCTGGGTTCTGATAAACATCAGGCATCCCCAGGGGTGCACCTGGGTGGGGCCAGCCCTGGTTCTGTGGGATTCAAGGTCAGTCTTGCTTCAGCTGGCAGTTCTAGACCAGTGGTCCCCCAGCTTCAGAGACCGACATTATCCAGAGAACCTGTTAAAATGTGGATTCCTGGGCCTCACCCAATTTGGAATGTCTGGGGTGGGGCCCAGAAATCGGCATTTTGACAAGTTTTTCAGTTGATTCTGTAGTTCCTGAAATTTGAAAAATGCTGAATAGACACTTGAGCTCCTGTGATGTATCACCTGAGAGTAAGCCTGCGTCTGTCACTTCACAGCTGTGCAGCTTCTTTGAGCACATTCTTCTACATCTTATAAAAGTGTGTGCGTGGCAGGGGTGAGGGGGTGGGAATAGCAATAGCTGTCATCCCAAATCCTTTTTTGGAAAGAGGCTGGGGTATTTACATCTAGACAAAAATAACCCCTGTCCTGCCTTCTTCTTCGGAGGGTGGCCACGAGCAGAGAGTGGATATGAAAGCACTTTGTAAACTGGGGAGGGGAGCACACCTCGGGGGGGTGATGACTGTTGTGGCACCTGGGAGACAATGTGATGTGTTTTCAACAGATTTCCCGTCTCAACCGAGAAGTGTCTCAGCTTAGCCAGGAACTTCGACACATGATGGGCCTGCTGCAGGCCAGACTGGGTCCCCCGGGCCACCCAACAGTCTCAGCTTGGCCCCCACACCCTCCTTGCCCACTTCAGAGGCCTCCGTGCAGTTCTCCTTATATGTCCGGACCACCACCTGGCCTCCACGATACTACTCGGGCTGAGGTCCACTGCCCGGCCAGTGTGGGGACAGCAGAGATGGGGGCTGCCCACCCTGACCTGAGACCCTCTGTACGGTCCCCCTACCTCTCCGAGCCTGACCCTCTGGGACCCTCCCCAGTGCCAGAGGCCCCGCCTTCGAACTCAAGCCTCATGAGGCACAGCTTCCGGTCCAGGTCAGACACGATCCACTGACACTGGCCTCGGGCCCAGGCCTGTCTGGGGTGGGTGCTGCTGCCTGCCGTCCAGGGAGGGGCTGGGCCCCTTGGCCTCCTGCCTTGGGTCAGCAGCCACCAGCGGGTCTGGTTGGCTCTGGATTCTCTGACCTTTTTTAACCAAGTCTGGTCACTTGTGACTCTTCCCTTTTCCCAAACCTTCCTCTATTCTCCTCTGTGAGGGGAGCCACCTGAGGCCATGGAACCCAACAGGCATGAGATGGACCGCAGTGCCCATTAAGCTGGGCAGATGAGATGTCTGGCTTTCTCCCCAGGACCTGGAGGCAGGTAGAGATGGGGGTGGGGTAGGGGAAGGGCCCCAGATCCAGTCTAGGAAATGAAGACTGAGGAAAGAGCAGGCAGGATCTTGGTGTCTACAGCAAGAGATTCCAATGCGGCAATGGCTAGTAATACTGTGAGGTCTTTTGTCCCAGCCCCCAGGTCTCTGCTGGAGACGGGAGTCCTAACCACTGGGAAGTCCCCTGACTGACATTTGAGTAACCCAAGACTTCTCAGGCCTCCCACCATCAGCCCAAGGTGGAGGGGCTCACTTTAGCCCACAGCCCACATAGGAAATGAACCAATGATATTCTTTGACTCGCACAGCATTTTTTTTTTTCCAAAATACGAATGAGTTGCCATATTCAAAATCAGGAAAGTTCACATAAAAATCCAGATATTCTGGGAACTTCCCTGGCAGTCCAGTGGTTAAGACTCCGCACTCCCAATGCAGGGGGCCCTGGTTCGTTCAATCCCTGGCCAGGGAACTGGACCCCACATGCTGCAACTAAGACCCAGCACAGCCCAAAAAAAAAAAAAAAAATTCCAGATATTCCAGCTTCTCTAAACAAATTACAGAGATCTGGCAATTCTGGACCAATATTGCACCTGGCAATAATTAGTTGGTGGGGGCGGGGGAGCTGTCCTCTTTGGATGAGGCCTGCATCCTCCATGTCTTTACAGTCCCCAGGTTCCTTGATCATTTCCTGACACCTAGCTAGCTTCCCTCCTTTGAATTCTTTATCTGATCTCTGTTGGTATCTGAGTTTGTAATCCCTGCCTTAGAGTGTGCTTCCAGGTTCCTTTGCCCCAGTGGGTGCCTTTCAGGTCAAGTAATGTCTATTTCTACCCCTGGGCCTGGGGCCTGTCCACATCTCTGTTTCTGTCTCTCTGCAGGCCAACACTGAAAGTGGTCTCTTCTGCTGCCAGCAACCTGAAACAGTCCCAGCAGCACACCTTCCCCTCCCCCACCCCTAGACCTCAGCCATGCCTGTTCTCCCCCTTCCAACATGGTCTCACTCAGGGCCTTCTCGAATATGCACCCTGGTTTCCAGCTCTCCTTTACCACCCACCACCCTGGGCTCACTTTTGGATAGGAAATAAACTCTTTTATTTTTGTAGTTGCTGGCTCTGGCTGTTTCTGGGGGCTGGTGTGATAGCCCCAGGGCTTTGGAGGAGCCTACATGATAGTCACTCCCACACAGTACCCCAGGGCCCTGTTACTGTCACTGGGAGGGCAAAGGTGCCAACCAATCCACTTGGCACCACATTCACGCCACCAGGAGCCCCTGGGATGAGGCAGAAACCTTAATGAGTCACTATGGGCCTGTTATACCCACCCTCCCCCCAACCTGGTCAGAGCCACAGATTCAGACACAGTGTGTGGGAGGGACAGAGCCCTGACTCAGGTCCACCTCCAGCCCTGGAAAGGTGGCCCACGGGACTCCCCACCAATCCTGCAGTAACTGATCCTGTCCTTCTTACAGGCAAGGTACAGCAGGGTCTGGAGGAAACACTTGTCACCAATCAAGGACCTGCTAGGAATCTCACTCTGCCCCATCCCCTCTGCTCTCCTAAGCTTGTTCCTCCTTCTGAGTTTTCATTACTTTGATGATCACTGCAGGGGTGGATGTTATGGATGCTGTTAGAAAGAGGCACCCTGGTGACCAGTTGGAACTAGATGTGGGCAGTTTTGTGGCAGGTTGTCCCAGAGAGGTTGCCAGGTCGATTCTCCAGCTCAGGCTCCAAAGTGTGATTGGTGCTGGCTGGTAGCATAGGAACGATGCCCATAGCTATCTCTGGGGTGAGCTTTGATTCCATACAGTTTCTGAGTAGTGTCCCTGGGGATGGGATGCAGAAGTAGAAGAGATCCTGGTTTGTGTTGAGGCGTCAGGGGGTGACGGGGGGAGGGCAGAAGCAGAAATGGTCCTGATTCATACTGTGGTGTTGTTCAGTCACTAAGTCATGTCCGTGTCGGACTCTGCAACCCCATAGACTGAAGCACACCACGGGAACAGAAAAAACAGAAATAGTTCTGATCCATATGAAGAGCAAAGTGGGGCAAACAGAAGTGGTTCCAATCTGCATTTATGGAAGGATGGGGAGAGCTAAGGCAGATGTGTATTTGGCATCAGAGAACAGAGCAGGTTCTGGTTGGGGAGGGGAGAGGCAGGGCAGAGGCGGAGGTTGGGGTTGAGCCAAAGGCGAAGCGTCCTGGTTAACAGCTGGGCAATAGAGCTCTTTCCACCCAGTAGCCTCCAAAGAGCCCTTCTGATAGCGATTCCATTATCTTCCCATCTCAGAATGTCCCTAACAGTCGGGCTACCAGAACTGACTTGGCCTTAAAGCGCCGAGAGGCTTCTCTGGGCTAGCGAATGCTGAAGACTGGTCCACGCAGCCTCACGTGCGTATTCACTCACACCATGTTTTTCCTTTCCCAGTTCTGCACACACAGCCTTCTGCCCTGTCGCAACGCTCTGCCACTCGACTCCCCTCGGGGTGCCAGGAACCCGCGATGACGCGGTCGACGGGCCTGGCCTTAAAAAGTTCCCGGCCGGGCTCCGCCTAGCCGGCAGCCGGCTCCACCCTAAGCCTAAGTCCCTGGCTGCCACCGACTCCTCCCAAAGCTGCGAACTACAAGTCCCGCCATCCTTCGCGCGCTCTCTCCCGCCTCTCCCGCACCCTAAGCCGGCGCTGCCAGTGAGTCGGCCTAGAGTACCTCCCATTGGTCTCTCTGCCCTGTCAGTCACCTGAGAGTACTGAGGGGCGGGTCAGAGGTGGAGATCCGGATCCGGAGCGGCTGAAAGGCGGAAGTGGAGGCCGGAGCCTGGGACACCGCCGGGGGGAGAGGAGCGGAGCCTGTCCGAGCCCCGGCCCCAAGTAACGCCGCCGCCCCGGAGCCGCCGTGAGTGTGCCTGACCTGGGACCCAGTGTCTCTTTCGTGTTGAAGCCTCTCCAGGGCAGCCTTTCCTCCCGCCCAACCCTGGCTTAGGGAGATACTGATCCCTCCCCCGACCCGTAGCCCCTTCTTAAGGGACTCCCCAGGCGTCGAGCCAAAGCTGGGGGATCTCTTCTTTCCTCCCCTTATCTGCCCTTCCTGAAGCTTTGGAAATCTCTGTGGCTCTTCTCTGGCCTGTCTGGTCCGATTGTGGGAGGGAGAGACCCTAAGTTCCTCTCCCTCTGCTCCCAGAATTGGAGGAATCTTTGTCAGGTGTGAAGGATCTTGTGCCCCTTCTCTTTTAGAGGTAGCCCGGAGTGTTGTCTGTCGCCTTTTTCCTGCCCCCCACTCCCCATCCCACAAAAACAGTTGTCCCTCCAGCCCTGGAAGAATTTTATCTCGATTTCCTGGGGCTGGGGCGGGGTGGGGGTGGGGGTCCTGGGTGAGACTGCTCCCACAACTCCTTAACTTCCTCTGTCTCCTGAAGCCAGAGAGCCACCCAGGATCTCAGCAGAGTTTAAAGTCTTGATCACTCTTTAGGAATGAGCTGTCTTCTTGTCTGGCCCCTCAGCCCCTGTCCTCTAGTGTTGTTCTCTTGAGTGTATCGCTCACTCTTCCTGCTCTGAACAATTTAGCTGATGTTTGCTCAATCCTAGCTACAGATCACATAGATCAGGGTGGCTCTGCCCATTCATTATCTTCTCTCTCCCCTCCTCCCCCCCACTTGCTGGAGTCCCAGCCCTGTCCTCCCAAAGCACGTGAGTGGTTCCAAGCTGCCTCAGAGGGGACTGCTCCTCCTGGGACTTCTGTCTGTTGGTCTTTAGGGAAGAGGGAAAAGACCAAAAATAAGGAGTCTGGAACTAAAGAGTCCTGGGCTATCTCTTTCCCATCCCTATACAAGCACACTCACCTCCTTGATCAACAGGTCTCACCACTTGTAGTCCCAGGGTCTATTTCCATTCCCCTCTGGGCTTGATCACGTAAATCGTAGATTGCAGAGAATTAAGTTGAGATCACAGTAACACCTCTGGGTTCTTAATGTGTTCATTTTTTGTAGCCCAAGGAATTCCCACGCATGCCAGAAAGTGCTGATTTCTCCTAGCTTTTCCGAGAGATGGCCCGTACTGACATCTGATCCTTGTCCACTGCTGAGGACTTAGGTGTGTGAAATGGCTGCTGTCTCAGACCAAACTGGGAGGTTCTTTGTTATGTGGCCAAAGTACAGGCCTGAGACTGTACCTTAATGAGTGCAGCCTGACTCTGAAGGCCATGACTGACCCTTGCTATCTACAGTGGAGGAAGGGAGGGAGGCATGCAATCTTTGGGAATTTCTGAAGCTCTTCAGTGTTCTGGGCCATCTTTACTGCCCTTGGATGCTCCTTACAAGTATTCCAGTTGTTTTGCCTTGAGATCTTTTTGACCTCTTTTGGACAGTGTCTGACTCCTACGAACTTTCGAGCTAGACCTAGGATGCACTTATTTCATTTTTTATTGAACAACAAAAAAACCTTGTTAGTGTCAACAGTCAGGTCACAAGCTCTCTCTCTGTCTCTCTGAACTTCTTTGGAGGTTGCTGGAGACTTCTATGACCAACCTAGTTTCTCTAGTCTGGCCAGTCTGTGTTCCTGAGGGGCAAAGTCAGAGAAGCTGGCTGCTTGCTGGCCATTGGTCTCTGACCAAACTTACCTCCTCAGTATTGGGGTGTAGTTTCTGGAACTCTGGGAGTCCCAGGATGAGGCTGGCTAGCTTTCTGAGGGGACCTTCTTTGTCCGGGCTTGGTCTCCCAGCTCTGATTCTAAAGCAGGCTTCTGAAGGAGAAGCTCTCCCTTTCAGACACAGGAAGGCATTAGTGCCCTGGGTTAGGCAGGCACTTCTGTCATCCAGAGATGATAGAGTCCCAGCAGAGATCTGACACTGCTTGGCAGAGAGAGGGAGGGCTGTGTGTGCGACAGAAGCCCATCCCCTCTGATGCCCTTTGGCTCCTGTCTTGCCTCTGACAAACAGTAGGCCTTTTTCTGCTTTAATACTGTGGAAGGGTGGTAACAACTAATTTTTTTATAAGTCAGTTTAAAGTTGCCAAGTTCTTTTCACATGTGTTCCTTACAAGAGTGCTGGAAGATTGTGGCACTTGTATGTCCACTTTAGAGACGATGCTGAAGGAACTTAAGTAGCCAGCCTTGGATTACACAGTCGGAAGAAGGTCGGACTGGGTCTGTTTTGGGATTTGATGTGCCTCATCTTCCCTAACAGCGGGTCCTCCTTTGGCCTGTTTTTGGAAGGAATGGACATTCGGATGGGCAAGCCGTGGCCCAGGCACAGACCCTTTAGCATCCTCACCAGCGACAGCCTTCTCTGAGTCTGGTTTTCCTCCCCACCCTCACCCTGCCCTCCTGTCTTCTTTCACCTCTGTTTCTGGGGACCATGGCAGTTAAGAGTCTCAAGTCAGGACCCTTCAGGGTCTGAGAGTTCGCGTGCATCTGCATGCCATTAATTTCTTGGGAATCTGGAAGTCATGATGGCTGGAAAATGAAAGCAAAAGTGAGTGGACTCACGGTCCCTCTGAGCAGGGTGAAGGGCGCAGAGAGCTGGTGGAGCTGGCCTCTGCTTAGCCTCCCGATTCTCCCCTGGTGCTGCCTGCTGCTTGCAGTGGGAAGAATGTGGCTGTCCACCAGGGGCTCCTTTCACTGGAGTTTACATGGAAACACAGAATAAGGTCAGAAATTTAAATTCAGCCCCACCAACCAAGTACTTCTCAGAAGGACCCTTCTTCCTCTAACCCTTGCCTGGTAAACAGAGGTGGTGTGGTGGGGTGGAAGGCATGAGAGCTTTAGAGTCAACCAGGCCTAAGTTGTCATCTGGACTCCCTCATGTACCAGCTCTGTGGCCTTGGACTTGTTACTTGACCTCTCTGAGCCTCTCTTTCTTCCAGTAAAATGGGGATACAAAATATCTTGCCAAAGTGGAAACAAAGAGGACAAAGAAGTTAGTCTGTTCCCTGGCACAGAATAGATACTCACAAGGTCCATGGGGTTTTGAAGGTACATCGTAATTTATCCCTAGGATTCTGAGTCAGTGTTTCTGCCAGTTTTTACTGTGATGCACGGTGCTTGGCTGGATGGTTGCCATGTTGTCTTGTTCCGTGGATGGGGAACAGAATTGATGTGGGTTGTGTTCCCATTTTACAGAAGAGAACGCTAAGGCCATGATTCTGCTCCTCCCACTGGGGGTCCTCAGACCCACTGGATACTCAGAACATGGATCTTTGCATCTCCTAAGCAATTCAGTCTTACTCAGTTTTAGACGTTTTTATACTCAGACAATCCTGAATCTATTATAGATTGGAATGCCAAGTTTGCATATATTTAAGCTAAAACAGGAAACTTGAGGACAATATTTTCGTTGCTGCAGGCTGCTTTGGGTTCGATTCCCAGATTTCTGGGCTTTTGCATTTTCTCTTGCCTGAGTTGAGTCAGGGGTACTTTTGAGAAGTATCATTTCAGATAGGATTTGTAAACTAGGATGTCCCCCAACCCAGGTAATAGTGCTTTCAAGAGCCTTGACAGAGTAGACCTGGAGTATTTCTTTTTTTTTTTTTTTTTGGAGTGTTTCTTAAGTCCTCTGCATTAATAGCTTGGTACTGTAGAAGGTTAGTTTTCAGAGTAACTATCCCATCTCCTGTATATAGGAACAGTCATCCAAATAAAAGCTACATTTTTGAATCGTGCTTCCTGTGTGCAAGGACTGACTGACTGGATTCAGTCCCCAGGTTATGGTGGAGTGAGTGGCAGAGCAGGGGGAAAGTTGAAAGTGTGCTCGGGCCCCTTCTCACCCTGTCTCTGGGCTAACTGTGTGCTCTTGCCTTTGCATGGAAGGCCCTTCTCCGCTTCTCGCCTGTGAGCCGCAGAGCCCAACTTTTCTCTCAAAGCGCAGCTGGAACATCACTTCGCTGTGAAGCCCTCCTCCCCCGAGGGAGGCTGAGGGCTTTCCTCTTGCTTGTGCTTTCCTTTCATTGCTTATGGTCTGCCTCCTTGTCTAGCAGATGAGCCCCATGGAGGCGCCAGTCGTGTCCTATTCTGTCTCTGTGCCATCCTGGCACCCAGCATAGCAGGCCCCCCACTGTGGTTGTCCAAGGAAAGGGCGGACATTCAGACCTGCCCTTGAAGCAG
Source organism: Bison bison bison (assembly GCF_000754665.1). Classification (NCBI taxonomy): domain Eukaryota; kingdom Metazoa; phylum Chordata; class Mammalia; order Artiodactyla; family Bovidae; genus Bison; species Bison bison. The sequence goes on from NW_011494752.1 coordinate 973,831, forward strand.
ATGGCAGCCCGTTTCCTCTAACTCACCCAGCGAGGATGTGGTCAACCTGGGATTCAGGCTCACATCCCTCTGATTCATTTCTTCGTCCAGCCGCCACATAGTTGCTCAGAGATAGGAAGGCAGACAGGTGAACAAGATGAATGCTACAGCACAGGTGACAGAAGGGGCAGAGACAGGTCACCAACTCAATTTCTAGAGGGTAGAGCTGTCTGGATATCACGTCCCACACAAGGTTTCATCGGGAAAGAGCATGGCTGTGGCCATCCGTGGTCCACTGACTGCCTCCCAGCGCCCGCACACCTGGTCGCTGTGCCCCTGTGGCTGTGTGTGGTGGTGGGGCAGTGCTGACCCCAGGCCAGGGTTTGGCAAGGGTTGATGGAAGTGAACTCGGCTCTGGTCCCTGGGTCCTCGCTTGCACGTCTGCACAAGGCTCATTCTTGAGTAAGAGTGGGCCTGAGAAAGTGGTGTTGGCAGAAAAGTTGCAAAGGTCCTAGAGTTTTTGCCCAACTGCACCCCCCACCCCTGCTCCCACATGGCTTCCACTGTGATTAGTATCTTACATTAGTATTGTACATGTGTTACAATTAATGAACCCGTTATGCATTATTATTAACTAAAGTCCACAGTTTATTCACAGTTGCCTTTTTTATAAAAATTAATCGCTTGGTTGATTTGGCGGTGCCAGGTCTTGGGTGCGGCACGCGGGATCTTCGGTCTTCACTGTGGCGTACAAGCTCTTAGTTGCCGCCTGTAGGATCCAGTTCCCTGACCGGGGATTGAACCCGGGCCCCCTGCATCGGGAGCGTAGACTCTTACCACTGGACTGCCAGGGAAATCCCACATCTCCCTGGTTTTTATCTAGTGTTCTCTTTCTGTTCCAGGATCCCGTACAGGATACCACATTACCTTCAGTTGTTAAATCTCCGTAGGTTCCTCTCAGCTGTGACGTTTTCCTAGACTCTCCTTGTTCTTGATGACCTTGACAGTTTTGAGGAATATTGGTCAGATATTTTATAGCATATCTTTCGCTTGGGACTGGTCTAGTATTTTCCTCATGGTTATACTGGGGCTATGGGTTTTGGGGAGGAAGACCACAGAGCTAAAGTGCCATTCTCACCACATCATATCGAGGATGCGTACGCTCTGCGTGATTACCACTGCCAGCATCAGCTTTGGTCGCCAGCTGAGGTGTTTGTCGGGCTTTCCCACATCATCATCTTCCCTGCCCCTTTTTGTGCTCTCCTCCTTGGAAGGAAGCCCCTCTGAGAAGTCCACACTGGAGAGGAGGGGAGTTAGGCTCCTCGCCCCCCGGGCAGAGGATCTACGTGGGTTGTTTCGAATTCTCGTACACAGAAGATCTGGCTATCCTCCCCCATTTATGTATTCAATTAGTTATATCAGTATGGACTCATGGGTGTTTATTTTACACTGAGGTTTATAATCCAGTGCTACTTCATTGTTCAGGTTGTCCCCGCTTTGGTCCCTGGGAGCTCTTCCAGCTCCCTTTGACCCACCCCCAAGGTCTCGGAGTGTTTTGGTTTTCATTTTTGTAAGCACTTCCTTACTTTTTGGCGCTGCAAGGTGCTTCAGGCTTACCTTGTGTGTTTCCTGCCCTGGTCCTAGAATCAGCTGGGTCTGCAGGGCCCCTCCTTTTTAGCAAATGCTTCCTCTCAGCTGTGTTGATATGGAGTTATATGGTTGGGCTCAAGTTATTTCTCCTCTTAATGGTTAGTCATAGTTGCTGAAGCCTCCAGGGGTAGGTGAGGTGGAGTGGCACCGGGGAAATCCACCCCGGGAGACTCCTGGGAGCTGACCCCAGTGGCCAGCAGCTGCTTCTCCATACTTCTCCTACCCTCTGCCTGATGCTTTTTGACTGAGCCCAGAATGGTCGGATTTGGTATTTACTTTGGAGTTTACTATCCATTTGGAAGGATGAGGTTCATAACCGTTCCTGTATTTCAGGTGCTAAGTTCTCCAGCCAAACCTTCCAGAACTCTTGAGTCTGGTAGGCGAGTCCCTGTGGTCCAGGCCAGCATTCTATTGCTGTCATTCAGAAACAGACCTCTCCTTTGGGAGGGCTTGCACAGGGTTTGTGGCTCCAGGCAGGCTCAGGGCAGGCTGTCAGTTTGAGCTGTGATCCTGAATCACTGAATAGCTTAAATCCTTCCGTTGTACTGTCATCCCTCTGAAGATGGGTAACCTGCTGGAAACGCTAACTTGGGATCCGAACAGGAGTTGGTTTACAAGCCTCTTGCCTTCTAGTCATAGCTGCACGTGTGTCCCCTTCAGGTGGCTCTGTCAGAAGCATCCCAGGCGTGCGGGCGGGCGTGGGTGGCCTCCGAACCCTGGCTACTCTCCTCGTCATCAGACTGCTCTCTGCGCGGCTCTGAAGGCTGTGGTGATTAATGACACCAGTTACCAAATCTCTAGCATTTGCAGCCTGGTGTTTTAAAAGGAACTCTGGTGTCTGTCAGCTGTCCTAGCACTGTCCCCTCCCCCTCTCCACAACTGAACTACTTCTTCCCTTTCCTGAAAGAGGCTCTGAGATGGAAGGAACGCCGTTTGGGCTTTACGATGTTTCATGTTGTGGGACTTTTATTTTTTTTAAAGAGTTCTTGTTTGCCTGGTTGGGGGCTTTCGCTCAGTGTTGATTGTGGTGTTTTTTTTTTTTTTTTGGACAATGGTGGTGGTCCCCACCCTCTGTTCTTCTGGCTTTGGAAGTCAGTCTCCAGAGAATACAAGGTTATGGTTGTTTACAGGACACAGGACATCAGCAGTGAGCTGGTCCTTTTTCTCAGGCACTGGGGGAAGTTGTTGTCTTAGTCCATTTGGGCAGCTGTACAAAATTACAGCAGACTGGGTGACTTCCAAACAAAGAAATTTGTTTCTCATACTTCTGGAAGCTGGAAGTCCAAGATCAGGGGCCAGCACAGTTGGGTTCTGGTGGAAGCCCTCTTCCGGGTTGCAGACTGCCCACCTCTGGCTGTGTCCTCACGTGCTGGAAGAGGCAGGGGAGTTCTCTGGGAGTCTCTTTCATTAATAAAAGGGTACTCATCCCACTCATGAGGGCTCTGCCCTCACAGCCTCACCTCCCAAAGGCCCCACCTCCAAACACCATCCCAGTGGACATGAGGGTTTCAACATAGGCATTTGGGAGAGGAACAGAAGTATTCAGAGTTGAGCTGTTGTCCTCCTCAGCACACTCTCCAGATGAAGGGCACTGATAAATGGGGTCCAGGAAAACTGGAAGCAAAAGCAATACGTGAATAAATAGTGTTGGAACGTTTGATGGAGGACTCCTCTTTGTTGGGACCTCCCCACCACAAACATTTACAGGGAGAGCTCTGCCTGCATCAGATCGCCCTCAAGCCCTTGGTTGAGAGTCTTTTGTACATCCTTTCCCCAGCAGCCCGGGAGATGGGTGCTACTAATCTCTATTTTGCACGTGAGGAGGTGGGTTCAGTGATACAGTACAGACCCACCCTAGGAACTGGCAACTCTCAGACTTGAAGTTTGTCTGACTCCAGCCCTGGTGCTCCTCACCCCTGTGCAGATGGGACCTAAGAGGTTCTATCTGGAGTGCGGAAGCGTCTCTTCCTCTGGGCTATGGCTCTGTTGAGGGATCCGAACCGTATGGCAGATGGATGTGTGTTGCAGCCTTGAGCTACCCCATTCGCTCGCCAGACCTAACCAGTTTGTATGTGCATCGCAGGCTCGGTTCACCACACTGATGAACACCCACTGTGCGTCAGGTTTGATGTTATGTGCTGTTTAAACAAAGGGAAACCCATAGTCTGCCTTTGAGAATTTTGTATTGCGATCGTTTCATCTGCAACAGTGCCCTTAGTTTCTCTCACTTTCTCACTTCCAGCCCTCAAGCCCCCAAGTTCTCCAGCCTCTTGCCACCTACCACAGTCATGAAAAGGGGGCCATGAAATAGAAGTGTGATTCACTCATTCAAAACTGTTGAGACCCATGCATTGCCTGACTTCTTCCCCTCACCCATCGACATTTTGTACGACAAAAATTTAACAAAGGAGAGATCAGCCTAAAATACTGTTCTTTGGCGTGCAGGCTCCCTGGAGCAGCCATCATCCCTCAGACCCCACAGCAGGAACTTTGACCTTGTTTCTTGGTGGCTGGGCAGCCTCTGACCACAGCATGTGGGATGTCTGAGCAGGAGGAATTTGGTTTGCTAGATCTAATACCTGATTCTTTTCCCCTGCTTGCCTGTGGAGCATGACCTCTGCCCTCTGCTCTCTGTTGAGGAGCTAAGGGCAAAACAAAGCGGGGACAGTAACTTAAACTGGCTTGCTTTCTTTCTTTCCTTTTTTTTTTATTTTGTTAAGGACAGGAAGGGTTTGTGAGAGGTGTCAGTTTGTATGAGTAGCTCGGTAGGCAAGTGTTGCTGATGACTCTGACTTTCAGCAAAGGTTTTTGGAGTCTTTTCTGGGCCTGGGGCAGCCGTGGAAGCAGCCGCTGTCCAGGCAGGTACTCCTGGCCCCTGCAGAGACCTTCCCAAGACAGAGGACTCGGTGGGCCCTGAGTTGTTGAGATCCTAGTTAGCACTGTCTTAGGAAATGAACTGTAGGAGCATGAACAGCTCAGACAGAGGAATCGTGAGGCTTGTGGGTTGGCCGGAATCCTACACCCATTCTGACTGGCTTCCACTTGACTCAGACTCGGAACCACAGCAGGTATAGGCTGGGATGAGGGAGGAAGCTGAGGAAGCTTGCCCGGCTCTCTTCTTTGCATTCCACCCGGCCCTGGCAGGTGAAGAGCCGGGGATGGGGGTGAGGGTGGGGAGCCACCACACAGCCTTGGTCCCATCCCCCTCCCCTGTAGCTGGATGCACAGGGGTTTGTGCCACCAAAAAAGTTTCAGACGTCCAGTTGGGCTTTTGCTCGAGGCTTCTTAGAGAGCTGCCCTACATGGGGCCAGAGATTCTGACATAGCCTTGAGGACTGAGGTGTGCCGAGCCGGAGGCCAGGCCGTCTTAGGGAGAGAGTCTCTTAGTGGCAGTGGTAGGCCCGTGCACCCCCAGGGCCTCTTCAAATCAGTACGCAAGACAAGCCTCACCTGGTGCAGCTGTAGGCAGACCCCTGTCTGTCTGGCCTTCCTCACCACCCTGCCACCCAAGTGACCAGCAGAGAACCCTAGCGCTGCCCCTGGGGCCCAGGGCCCTTGGATGGATGGTATGGATGGGCACACTGGCTGGGCCGTGTCAGCAGATCCCGGTAGTTAAGCCCCCGCCCCTCGGCAGCCTTTTTGCCCATGGGCACAGGAAGAGAAGGCCTGGAGGTTTCCATCCAGCGCTGACTCGGCTGTCTGCCTCTCCAGGGAGCCCTGTGGTCGAGGGCTGAGAAAGCAGCTTGGAGATCAGGGAAAGATTTCTTGGGGCTCTTGCTGGGGCCGGGCGCGGGGAGGCCAGGGCTCTGACCTCAGGGGTGGCTTTCACCCAGCTCCTGGCATCTGTGCTGAGCAACACCGCTGGCCTCCCCTACCAGGGACAGGGCTGCAGGAGCGGCCATGCTCTGTCCGGGCTGCTCCTTGGCACGGCTCCAGACACAGGGGAAGGCCCACTCGGTCATGTGTAACCAGGGTGTGAGCCTCTTGGTGTCCCTGCGTGTGGTCCCTTCGGCAGGTGTTGGTGTAGCTGGTGGACCCCGTGCTCACAGCCTCACTGCGGTGCAGGGGTCTAGACCCCAACCCCGTGGAGTCTCCCTGTTGGAAGGGAAGAGGGGAAACTGCTCCAGGTTGAGGGAGTTGGGCGGGCTGGGGCAGATTCCACAGCCTGTCCCAGCAGTAGGGCCCTCCCCTCTCACTCCCTCTGAGTCCCCCTCTGGGATGATTTCTCTCCCTTTCCCCTGGATAGGGAGTCACGTGCTGTGACTGTAAAGGCAGCGCCCCTTCCCTCTCCTCCTGCTTCCATCTCTCCCAAGCCCCTTCCTTCCTTGTGGGATGAGACTGCAGCCCTGGCCTGACACACCATCACATTCTGCCCAGATCTCAACCTACGTGCACTGCTAAGCTTCTGGCTTCCAAGGCCCAGCTTCCTCTGTTACACACTCCAGATGAGACTCAGGCCCTCGGTGTAGTGATTCCACACAGTTGCCAGTGGTCACGCAGGGAGGACATGCCTCTCTTTGAGTCCACCCCTAAACCCTTTTCCCTCTGGACTGCTTGGGGAGTGCAGAGAGTCTCCCCGCTGTAACCTCTTTCTCCGCACTGAAAAGACATCAGCGTCGGCTTTTCCCTGAAGCTTTAAACAACCTTAAAATTCTTTAACCCACAATTAAGTACGAACCATAAGTATATTCTTAATATGTATACAGCAGGCATATTTGTTTATGTTGAATCCTGCTATCTCGCCCCTTGTTCGTTTGGGTATCTTTGCTCTCTTTTGATCTTTTTCTAATTCAGACAACATTTTTTGGATTGTCTTTGCCTTTTGTAATACTAAAATATAAAATATTTTATCTACAGGGGAGTTAGATTGGTCTCATGTTTCTAAGCTTTAAGTTTTCATTGCTATATGCAAAATTCTGTACCAGCAGCATTTTTAATCTTTTCATTAACATGTAACTTATATACAGTGAAACTTACGAGTCTTAAGTGCATTTTTGCTTGCGTAGACATCCACGTGGGTGTGCCTGGTGGCTCAGTGGTAAAGAATCCACCTGCCAATGCAGGAGATGCAGGTTTGATCCCTGGGTTGGGAAGATCCCCTGGAGAAGGAAATGGCAGCCCACTCCAGTACTCTTGCCTGGAGAATCCCTTGGACAGAGGAGAGCCTGGTGGGCTTCCGTCCTGCTGCAGCTGCTGTGTAGTTGCTAAGTTGCATCGGACTCTCCGTGACCTTGTGGGTTGTGGGCTACAGCCTAAGCTCTTGCCCATGGACTGTAGCCTGCAGCCCCAGGCTGCAGGGAATGCAGAAGAGTTGAACACGATTTAGCAACTGAACAACAGT
>NW_011494752.1:980900-986549 GCF_000754665.1 Bison bison bison
CGACAGACATTCATGTGTCTACCTCCTAAATCAAGATACAGAACTTTTCCATCCAGCAGCATGTCTTTTTTTTAGTTTGATACGAAACTCCTTTTTCCACAGTTAAAAGCCATATTTTGGTGGCCCCGTTACTCTTGGTGGATGTAGCGGCATTATTAATATTCTGGGGCTTTCTGTCTCTGACTGGGGAGCCTTGCTGGAGTTATAATCCTGGGCTCGGGCTCTGCCACCACCCGGCTGTGACCCTGGGCAAGTCACTTCGCCTCCCCTTCACCTCCTCTGTGATTGTGAAGAGATCTTTGCACTTTGACAACCAATGAGTCAAAGCTAGTTAGTTAGGCTCTTAGTAGTGTAACAACCTTGCTGTTCACAAGTCCCTCACCTTCAGGAGGATACTGTGCCATGCACTCTGCGTGTTGTTTCATTTAATCTTGTTTCATTTAACAACGCTGTGTGATTGGTGTTAGGTAATACCATTTACTAGATAAGGGACAAGCTGAAGCTGACAGCGGTCACTCGTCTGACTTGGCCAAGGTCACTCAGGCTTTAACCAAACCCAGTTCAGTCTCCCAAGTCCTGACTGCTAATAGTGCTGGGAAAGGGTGTGGTACCTCCTGTGGATCTGGGCTCCTGTCTCTCTGGATCTGCCACCAGCTGGAGGCCGGGGTAGTCCTGCTGTGAGTCTGCCTTCTGGTCCTGGGTTCCAGTCATGGTGGTTCTGGTTTTCCCCTGTGCTTTTAAGTCTAGGGGTGAGTCAGCTCCCCTGCTGATCTGAGCTTTTTAGTGTCTTACACCTTAGATTTAAAAAAGAAATTTGTGTTTATTTTATTTTGGCCGTGCTGGGTCTTCGTTGCTGCTGCTTTCTCTAGTTGTGGTGTGCAGGCTTCTCATCGCAGTGGCTTCTCTCGTTATGGAGCGTGGGCTCAGTAGTTGTGGTACACGGGCCTAGTTGTTCTAAGGTTTGTGGGGTGTTCCTAGACCAGGGATCAAACCCGTGTCCCCTTCATTGGCAGGCTGATTGTTAACCACTGGATCACCAGGGAAGTCCCCACACCTTACCTTTTGAACCTAATTAACTCTCCTGCCTTCCCTGATTTGCTCATTCTCTTTAAGCTAACAGGTTGCTTCTGCTGTCCTCTTGCCCAATTCTCACCGTGTTAAATATTCAGGAATGCTCTTATCCAGAGTAAAATATAGCTGAAGAGTCACTGGCCAGCACCCCCCAACCCCCAAGGCTAACCTTGAGTAAGCAAGTCTAGAGTCTCAGCCCAGCCTCTGGCCAAAACGAAATCTGGTTTCCCTAATCTGCTCACTATCCACGCTGTGCCGGGACTCTCAGCTAGAGGAAGTTTCTGAAGCAAACAGGAAGTTCGAGAGACACCCACCAGCTGGAATTGCTCACTCTTTACCAGGAAGGACAGAGCATATCAAGTGGGTGACTTCATGGATTAGAGAAGGGTATGGATGCTTGGGGGGAGGGGTGACATTCCAGCAGCATGTGGTATCTTGGAGAAGGCTTCAGGTGTTGGGTAAAGCCAAGAGCCAGTCCCCACCCCCAGCTTGCTTCACCTGTACTGTCCACAGTACCCATCTGGGGGTGCCTTTCTGTCTCTCATTTTCCTCCCTCCTTCCTGTGTCAGCTGCAACTCTTGGGCTTAAATCAACCACCTAGAATCACTTAGGGAACTTATTTTTATTTTATTATTTTGGGTTTTTGGCCATGCTTCACAGCTTGTGGGATCTTAGTTCGCTGACCAGGGATTGAACCTAGGCTCTTAGCAGTGAAAGCACTGAATCCTAACCACTGGACTGCCAGGGAATTACTGGGAAACTTATTTTATTTTTTGTTGTTATGTTTTTTGTTTTTTTAATTAATTAATTTTTTTGGCTGCTCCAGGTCTCAGTTGCATCATGCTGGAGCTTTCATGGTGGTGCACAGGCTCTGGAGTGTATGGACCTCAGTAGCTGCAGAGTGCAGGCTTAATTGCCCTGTGATATGTGGGGTTCCTCGATCAGGGATGGAACCCGAGTCTCTTGCATTGGAAGGCAGATTCTTAACCACTGGACCACTCAGAAAGTCCCAAAGAGACTTATTTTAAAAACACTGATTTCTAGACTCCACCCCTAGAGATTCTAGATGCAGTTGGTCAGGCCTATTTTCTAAACCTAGTGGGTGATTCTGATGGAAAAAAGTTTGAGATCCACTGACCTGGTGGCTTAGACAGTAGAGTCTGCCTGCAATTCAGGAGACCCAGGTTTGATCCCTGGGTCGGGAAGATCCCCCGGAGAAGGGAATGGCTACCCACTCCAGTATTCTTGCCTGTGCCTGGCGGGCTACAGTCTACAGCAGAGTCAGACACGACTGGGTGACTAAGCATGCGTGCACTGAGCAACATCTAAGTGTCCAGAGGTCAGAACAGCAGCATCCTGCTCTTTTTTTCCTCTTTCTCTTACCCCCTTGGTCTCAGGCTGGGCTGGACAGCTCTTCAACAGAATTGGATGGATTTCAATCTGAAAGAAGACTGACTTTTACTGTGTCATTTTGGGTTAGAATGCCACCACTTGACTGCACCTGTGGGTAATCTAGCTGCTGGTTCAGGAGGAAGGGTTCCCAGACAGAAGCCCAGCTCAGTGACTTCACCTTTACCACCTGCCAGGGGTCCGTCTCTGACTTCCCAGTCTTGGGAGGGGAGGGCTTAGGGCTTCCTGGGGCCTCGGAGTATGGCCTTTGCCTGTCTTAGGCACCTCCATGTCTCCGTGTGCCCTTGGTGACAAAATCAACTTCCTCTGTGCCTTAGTGTCTGGGAAGGTTCAAGACCTCGGCTCATGTGATCACTGAGTGGGGCCAGGAAAACCACGAGGCACAGGCCATAAAAAACTGCTGTGTGTGCCTGCTCAGGTGTCTCTGCAAGCGGGCCCAGCATCCAGGAGGGACATGGCCCCGGCCAGTTTGTACTAGGCAGAGCTCCTGCAGCGAGTTGTAAAATGCAGACGCCAGGCCCTTCTCCAGCCTGCACCGGAGCCTCCGGGGGCTGACTGCACGAGTGGTTTTGTTGTGTAGACCGGGTTGAGAACCACTGCATAAAAATTATATGTCTCTTCTTCTGACTTGTTTAAAAAAATCAGAGTTGTCTGGGCAGGTTTGGAAACCCACTGGTTTGATAAGAGCAAAACTTAAGTGTTACCTCTATTTTTCTTGACTTGTGAGTGCTGGTTACCCCCCACCCCAGTAACCCTCAGCCACAGCTGCTTTGGTTTTCTTGGAATTGCGTCTTCACCTCCTGTTCCCCTTTCCCCACTCATTCATACCTCCTTCTCCAGTGCCCCAGCCACACTTTGTTGCTGGGCCAAGATCACGCATCACGTGGATTCATGGTAATAACCAACCCGTAATTCCATCGTGGTTTCACACTGTCGCTGTCGCCTGGCCCTGGGCAGCTCCTCCCACTGGTGGCAAGAGTACACAGGGACTTCAGGGTGGCTGTGATTGGCAGCCAGAGCCAGCCCTTGCTGGGCCAGCAAACTCCTGCCACAAAAGGAGAGTCTCATTCACCCAGCCGCTCAAAACCAAACACAGAGGGAGGGCGTTGCCTCCACAGTGCCCCCTACAGCGGGGACCGTGGCTGGCATCCAGGTTCCGTCACCACATGCTGGGTGGCTCTGAGCAGGGCAGTTAACACCTAAGCAGCAGGCTATTTATCTGAAAAATAGGAGATGGTTTTAAAGCTTAAAGGAGATGCCGGTTGTGCAGTTGTTCAGTAAATAGCTGTTTCTGAAAACCATTTCATTTGCTGAGCACTCTTTGAATTCCCTGTTTGTTCAGAACATTGAGAGGAAGGCGACAAAAGAGCGAAAGCACAGACCTGGCCTCGAGGGTGCAGGGGAGGGTCTTGCCAATATCACTGACTGGGGTGAAAGAGAAAGCATCTGAAACTAGAAAATATTTCAAAACTAGCATTTCTTGTCACCAACTAAGGACCCCCCCATACTTCCTTCCGTGTGCTCTTGGGGAATAGGTGGCCCCCACTTCAAACCTCTTTTCCTTTAGAGCCATCCAGAAAGGAAACTCTTGTTCCTGGTTAGTGAATCACTCTTCCTGAAGCTCACTTTTTAAGCGAGTTGCTGGGAGAACTTGGACGTGGAGAAACGATTTGAGGTTGCACAAAGCGAGCCCTTTGTGCCTGCTTCTCACATGAGCGCAGACCACTGCTTCTCACAAACACCCCCCTCTTCATTCACACCCTCTCCTTTGACTGGCGGGGAACGAGCTCCCCGTGCTCAGAGGCCAGTCGGGCTGTCTCGCTCTGAAACCCTTCCTGCATAGACTCTGTCCTGCCAAGGGCAGTCTCATCCAAACCTTTTCTTCTCAGCTTAGGTTCAGATGCCCCACAGAGCCTTCAGGATACAGTACCTACTTACAGAGCTCGTTTCAGACATTCTGTGTATGTTCTGATACCCGTTAGTCTTCTAGAGGCTTCTGGAGATGGGTGCCTCAGCCTTCTTTTCAGTCCCAACCACCACTAACAGAGTGACTAAGATGCCGGTGTAGGAACACCAGCTCCTGGTGGGGTGGGGGGATACGAGGTCTTGGCTCCCATGTTTGTCTCCGCCCATCCACACCTCCCCCCTTGTCCTCCTCCATGTCGCCCTCTGCCTCTGCCAGTGGAGAATGGAACTGAGGTCTCTATTTAAAAGGGAAATTTGGCAGCCCTTCTGACTGCCAGCAGAGCTGGCTGGCTGCGGTGTGTGTTTGGTTTTGTGTGTGTTTGGTTTTTTAATGTGTGTGAGACTTCTGGGCCATCAGAAATGAGAGAGCTGGTGGGGGGCGGGGGGAGAGGCTCAGGAGGAGGGAGTGAAATGAAGCTTTGATTCCAGCGCACAGTCCAGCCTCAGATTGAGAAAGTTGGTCAGTCCTTCTGGAGATGACAGGACAGAACGACTCTTTTGATAACAACTTGCACCTGGCCGGGCCCTGGTCCCCAAATGCCCACGAGGTTGACCGAGCACCTTGTCTGAGAAGCTTTCCACGGGGACTCTCCATTTCCTGGTTGGCCTCACCTCCCACTCTGGCTTTGCCCAGAGGCGGGCTGTGATCTGAGCTACCAGGCCAGAGGTCCATTGTTTGTTGAGCTAGATCCTAGAATCTTCTGAGCCAGTTTTTGGTACCCCATGTTGCCCGTTGACTTACCCGTCAGTCACCAGACTGGCAGATGCCCATTCCTTTCCTGTGGGTGTTAACTTGTATGCGAATGTACGTTTCTGGGGTTGGGAAGTGAGTGTGCTGAGAACTGTGAGCCTAGAGTTGGGAGACCACTTTTCTCTTTACCATCAGATGGTTGTAGGGCCAAGAGATGTGAGTTACAGCCTAGTGAGGGCTCGTGTCCTAACTTTTGGAAGAGTGGGGCAGGACGTAGCGGGGGAGGGGAGGCAGTCAGCCAGGTCGTCAAGGAGGCGGAGGGAGTAACCTATGGTTTAAGAAGGGCTCGCTGGGCCACAGTCTTTGTACTAACCCAGTACTTCTGATCTCTCCCTTATAGTTGGAGTCCTCCTCCCCACTAAGTGCCTCTTTGCATAGCACCGGCCCCTGCCCCCACGCTCACTGGTACCACTACAGCGGGACGGGCCATGGCGGGTCGGGGAGGCGCAGCG
>NW_011494752.1:986649-987472 GCF_000754665.1 Bison bison bison
GAGGCGCAGCGCGACCCAACGGACCAGCTGCTGGGAACAAGATCTGTCAGTTTAAGCTGGTCCTGCTGGGGGAGTCCGCAGTGGGCAAATCCAGCCTCGTCCTCCGCTTCGTCAAGGGTCAGTTCCACGAGTACCAGGAGAGCACAATTGGAGGTGAGTGGGCCCAAGGGCGGGGATGGTGGTCTCAGGGAAGTGGAAGAAATGCCTGGGCATCGAGGAGAAGGGACGCTAACTGCCCACAGGCTAAGCATGCCTCAGGTGGCAGCAGCTTGCCTCCCCTAAGCCCTGGGATTGAATCCAGCAGCTGGTCTCCATGTCTGTGTCCCAACAGACATTTAGTGAGAATAATCTGAGAGACTAAAACCGCCTTCCTCCCCTGGTTCTACCTCTTGGTTTACTTGTGTGGCCCGAGGTACACCCCTCACTGACCTGGGACGGGAGGGCTCCACCTGGGTCTCTGAGGATTCTTATCTTCTTACCACAACCAGGCAGTGCGTCAACCCCGGAATGGGGAAATGGCCTTGTGAGTGGGCTGGTGTTTCTGAAGCTGACCTTTAGCCCTTCTTGAGCTCAGAGCCTGTCACTGATTTCCTAGTGATTTCCTGGCGGGTAGCATGTGAGGGTCTGGCCTCAGCCTCCTGCCTCAGTGGCCAGTACCCTCCTCGAGGGGCTGAGGCTGACCCTGGGCTTGAGTCATCCTTTTTCTACCCTCTTGGTTGGTAGGAGGTTTCCAGGCAGCTGGAAACAGAATGGGCCGTGTCAGCAGTCTTCAGCTGCCTCCTCAGCACTCCAGTCAGGAGCTGAGAGGGGGAAGTGAGGCAGT
>NW_011494752.1:987572-994598 GCF_000754665.1 Bison bison bison
CAGAGAGCCAGCTTCCTCCACAGAGCTGCTCGGAGTCCTCTGCTGGCTCTTCCGCCTGCCAGTCGCAGCTCCAAGACTCTTCCTTTGAAGCACATGCACAGGTGCTGAGTGTTCCCCTGCCTCCCCCGGCCAAAGACAGGGTCACTGTGTTCCCTGAAGGTCAAGCCAGTCAGGAGTGAGTCGAGGGCAAAGCCAAGGGTGGCGGCCAGCCGGCATGCCTGGAGGTGGCAGGGGCGGCGGTGGGAAGCCAGTCACCCAGCCCCTGCCTGGCAGTAGCACGGCGTGTATTTCATTCTTCCCCAGTATAGCTGAGCGTGTGAGAGTGTCCTCAGGACACCAAAGGCCAGCGACACCCGTGGGCTGGAGCAGAGGGGCTCAGAGTGTTCTCTGATGGGAGAGTGGAGGAGGGGCGTTGGGCCCACCCTTTTGTGCTTGGAGCTGGGTTTCTCCTGGAATCTTCCTCTCCTACCCCTGGCTGCTGTCCTTCAGGGAGGGCTTCTGAAATAGCTTCCCTTCTCCTCCCACTCCCGCCTGGCCGGGTCTGAAAAGCCTGTGCAGCCCCGGCCCCCTCGACACACAGAAGCACCAGCTCTGCCTGCCATGCTCAGCTGCTCTGGCCGCCAGCTTGGGGGTTTTCGGTGCCCCCGTCAGCAGCAGGCTTCTAAGCGCCAGCGCCTGGATGGCTCAGCACAGATGTGTGGGGGTGTCTTCTCAGCTCTTCCACACCTGGTAACACCGCCTTCCCTCTTCCAGCGGCCTTCCTCACACAGACCGTCTGCTTGGACGACACAACAGTCAAGTTTGAGATCTGGGACACAGCTGGACAGGAGCGGTATCACAGCCTGGCCCCCATGTACTATCGGGGGGCCCAGGCTGCCATCGTGGTCTACGACATCACCAACACAGTAAAGATTTTCTCTTGCTTCTCCACTCTTTATTCCTGTTTGGGGTGTGGGCACATTTCCTCTGGTGTTGGCGGGCATCTCTCCAGAATCTTTAGGGTGGTGACATCTTAGACACCTGGGCACTGTCAGCTCCAGCCTCTCCAGTGAGCGGCCCTGGACAGAAGGCCCACCCTGTCCTGCTGACGCTCTGGCCCTGTTTCCCCAGGATACCTTTGCACGGGCCAAGAACTGGGTGAAGGAGTTACAGAGGCAGGCCAGCCCCAACATCGTCATCGCGCTTGCGGGCAACAAGGCGGACCTGGCCAGCAAGAGAGCCGTGGAGTTCCAGGTGGGGGACAGAGCAGACTTGGTGGGAGGACAAGCTGGCTCCACTAGGCTTCCCCAGGCTGCTCGGGCTTTTCGAAGGACTGCCACGGCTGGTGGTAGGGGAGCTGCTGTCTTGAGTCCCCTCACGGCTCCAGCACAGCCTAAAGGGAGTGTCGTCCGCCGCTCTGCCTTCTGTGTTCATCAGGGTTGGATGTGTGTGTGTGTAGATAGCAGAAGCTTCAGCTTACTTTTTCTATAAACTGACTTTTTAACAAAACAGTAAAAAAAACTTTTTTTTTTAAACATGTGCACATCAGAAATTTTTAACAGTACAGGAAAGTATATAGGATGAAATTTGGGTCTCTAACCCTAGAAACTCAGTTCCATTTCCTCCAAATTCCTCTCACTTTCTTGTCTTTCTGGAAAATATGCACAAGTCTTGTTGTTGTTGAGTCGATAAATCGTGTACAACTCTTTGTGACCCCATGAACTGTGGCATGCCAGGCTTCCCTGTCCTTCACTATCTCCCTGAGTTTGCTCAAACTCATGTCCATTGAGTTTGCCATCCAACCATCTCATCCTCTGTCACCCCCTTCTCTTGCCCTCAGTCTTTCCCAGCTTCAGGGTGTTTTCTAGTGAGTCGGCTCTTTGCATCAGGCCAATGAATCTCTTTCTTTACATACTGTGTGTTTTTTTTAACCAGTTCCCACCTGATGGATTTCTAGGTTGTGTGTAATTACAAAAGACTAGAAACAGTGCCGTAGTCAACATCCACATACTTTTGTCCAAGTGTGTGAGTGTATTTATTTGTAGGATAACTTTCTAGAAATATTTTCTAGCCTAGTAATTTTGAAAAGCAAGGGCAGAACTGGGGCCCATGGATACTTGAGTCAGACATCTGCTGATGTGTGTGAGCTGAGAGGTGCTGTGTGTGATGTGGAGAACTCAGAACAGGGTGCCTTAGGCCTGAAAACCGCTGCATTGTCTCTATCGTATGGAAGACAATGTAATCAGGGACAGTTCTCCTGGGTCTCAGCCCCTGCCAGTGTTTCCCTCCCACTCACTTTCTCTGCTGCTAAGTCGCTTCAGTCGTGTCCGACTCTGTGCGACCCCATAGACGGCAGCCCACCAGGCTCCCCCGTCCCTGGGATTCTCCAGGCAAGAACACTGGAGTGTGTTGCCATTTCCCTCTCCAATGCAGGAAAGTGAAAAGTGAAAGTGAAGTCGCTCGGTCGTGTCCGACTCTCAGCGACCCCATGGACTGCAGCCTACCAGTCCATCCATGCGATTTTCCAGACAAGAGTACTGGAGTGGGGTGCCATCGCCTTCTCTGACTCACTCTCTCACCTCTGTTCAAATCAGGAAGCACAAGCCTATGCAGAGGACAACAGTTTGCTGTTCATGGAGACATCAGCAAAGACTGCGATGAACGTGAATGAAATTTTCATGGCTATAGGTAAGTTGCCTCTGTTCCCCTCCCCCAGCCAGGGTGTATTACTTGCTTGCTGTCTGTGGGGTCTGTGGGGTCCCTTCATCAACAGATCTTTTACCATTTTTAATATTTTGATAAAATTTTCTTTTTCATCTCTCAGATAAATATAGTTCACTCCAGGAGTTTCTAAAACCTGAGCCCAAGTCTCAGGACTTCATTTCCAGACCCTTTATTGTACCACCATCTAAAACTATACACCACCAGCTCCCTACCCACTACTTAGGATTCTTTTTTTTTCTCCTCATTTGGCTCTAGAGTCATCCTGGGTGGGTTTGAATCCTTGCTCTCCCACTTATTAAACTGTGTGGTCCTGGGAGAGTTATTTAACCCCTCTTTGCCTCAGTATTCTGAAAGACCCTGAATGCACTTGGCACATAGAAGTGAAGCCATCAGTATGCTGGGTATCACTGATTGGGTGGTACCCAAGTGGACTTGGGAGAGTACTGGGGTTTCCTCACAAACACACATCTTCCTGTTCCTCTCCCAACAGCTAAGAAGCTTCCCAAGAATGAACCCCAGAATGCAGCTGGTGCTCCAGGCCGGAACCGAGGCGTGGACCTCCAGGAGAACAACCCTGCCAGCCGGAGCCAGTGCTGCAGCAACTGAGCCCCCCTTGCCTGCCCACTGCCCCCACCTCCTCCGCCTCAATGACCCGACTGGAATCCACTCTAACCAATCGCACTTAACGACTCGGGCCACCACTGGGGGGCAGGGGGAGGGGTCCACCATGATTTCTCCGTATCATTTTGATCATAGGCCGGAGTGAGTTATTCCACCTGCACCTTTCTGTACAAATACTAATTCAATTTTAAGTCTTAAGTCACTTTTTTATATATATGATCTGCTCTTCCCATTTCCTGCCCTTTCTACTGCTCTCCCCCTCTTTTTCTGCTGGTAGTAGCCACATGCCCCTGTTCCACCCCCACCCTGGTGTGTGGGGAGGCAGGGGTTGGATCAGTTACCCTTCTTCCCCTCTTGCTGACTAGCGGGCTCAGCAGGAGCATCCATATCCTTACTGTGTCTGGAGTGTGCTTGGTTCTGGGTGGCGGGGCAGGCCCTTGGGGCCAGGGAAGGGAGAGGCAGCTCTTCCCTCAGCTGGCGGTCATCAGGCTGCAGTGCCCGCCTTACCCCCCAACTCACAGCTGGGAGAGAACTCACAGCATTACCACAGCATTATTGTGACAGCCACGAACCCATTGCTCATAGCCCTCTTCCCCCTCTTCCTTGGTCACCCTGACCTCTGGCTCTGAGCCCTGTTCTGACCAAATCACGATGATGAGTATTTGGGGGTGGGTGGGTAAGGGGGGGAGTGGGAGGGAATGGAACCAACTTTTTCTGTATTTTGTATTGTATGTTTTCTTCAACATGTAACCAATCAGTATCTTGTCAATATAGTCAGCCGATCGATCGACCTCCCGCTTGTCTTCCTTTTCTTCTCTGGCAGAGTTTATCAGGCCATAGCCTCTCCAGCTTACTTGAAGTTAACTTCACATGAACCTCTAAATCTTAAACAAAAGCGTTCTTCCCCATCTAAAGTTGAGGGGATGTTGGTGGTCATGGTAACCAAGAGAGAGAGGCCAGCTCTAACTGGGTGGTGTGGGTAAGAGTGAGCTGAGGCTGAATCTCACCAAGATGAAAGTTGAGGGTCCAGTATTTGCCTCTCCCCAACCCCCTCCAGATTTTATTGGGGCATCTGCAGTCTGTATTTGAAAACAGTTGGTCTCTAAACATCAGAAACAGCCTCTTTGGGGTTTCTTGACTAGTCTGTACTAGGCTGGTGAGGGAATGGGGTCCTCTCACCCTTTTCCCTGAAGAAGAGGGAACACCTAAGACCTTTGGAAACTTCGCTAGTCCTAAGGCCAAGACAGCAGCAGCTCCACACCAGATCCAAGTCACCTGGTCCCCGGTCTCTCCCGGGGCCCTCTGCTGGTCCCGGAGTTCAGTGATGGTGGGGCCCTTTCGGCTCTCTGCTGCTCCCTGCTGGAGCTGCTGGTCCAAGCAGTGAGCCGAGCTGAGTGAAACAATACTGCCCACGGCCCCTCTAGCTTCCCCCTGGGCCCGATTTATGATAGACCACCACCTTGAGGTGCCTTTCCTGCCCCTCTGGGCCCTCCCCTTGGCCTTCTACCTTTGTTCTACTTCCACCTCTGATCCCAGCCCCAAGAAAAGACCACGGACACTGAAGCTGTTGCTCACTACGGTGGTTGTTTACTGGGTCAGGCTAGTTTCTTAGAGCCACGGCTTCTGAATCTTGAGGCGGGTCCTGTTTGAGCCTCAGAGGGAGGCAGTGCCCGGCACTGGCCACGGACACACAGCTGGCCGGAGGGGGTCAGGCAGCAAGTCATGGCAGCGGGGTCCAGGTCCGGTGGTAGTGACATTTGCTGGTGCACCTTCTGCGCCAAGCGGAAGCCGGTCCCATCCGGGTTGCAGCCCTCCAGTTGTCGCTGGCCAGTCACCACCAGGCACCCGCTGTTCACCTGAACCAACAGCTCCTCGGGGGTGAAGCCATGGGCATACAGTTTCATCTGGAAGCCATCCTCCGTGTGGACGTTGTCCCGCACAGCTGCTGCATCCTCCGTGAGCCGCTGCACCGGTAGAGTGGCCACCTGGTTCCGTTCAGTAAAGGCCACGCTGGGACATTGGGAGGCCGACTGGCTCCCGCTAGGGAGACTGCTACCGACCCGCTGCATCCGAGTGAGCAACTGCTGTTGTGCTCGAGGCTCAGAACTTAGCGGCCAGTCGGAGCTGGGGGGCGGGGCCTCGTGGCCCCGCGTGGCTACGCTCTCGCGGCACTGCGGCAGCTCTGAGCAGGGCGCTCCCTTGGCTTCCAGAGAGGTTCGCTTCCGCTGAGTTTGGGGTCAGTTCTGCACGTCCTACCTCCACGGGTCAGGTTGGCAGCTGCTCTGTAGCCTCCTGCTGCTGCTTTTATCCCAGATCCTGCCCCTTTTTGGTCAGGGCTCTTCCCCACCTCCATCAGAGGGCCAAGCGGCCGGGGCTGTGACCCCACGAGATAAGCCAAAAGAGGTTGGCAGCGCTTGAGCCCAACCCTGCAGCGGTCACCAGCACGGAGTGAAGATGAGATGGAGCCGTGAGACTCTTGCTCTTCTCCGAATCAGGCCTTGGGGCAACGAGGACTGCCCTCAAACAGAGCCATCAATATGACCATGGGGTCGTTGGTTCTTGTAATATCCTACAGTTCTCTGACCACATACGAACCTGCAACACATGGGTACTAGGAGATGAACGCGTCTTCCTGGTTTTCTTCATTCATCCTACCCTCGGCCTATCGCGGCAGGATCAGAGCTGGGCTCTGGAACCACAAAGATGAAGACGTGGGCCCTGAATGGGAGGTGCCCACTGTGTGGGTGGATAGCAGGTCCCATAGTCCCTCATCCCCGCCTCAGGAGCCTTTTTCCTGACCCTGGCCATTACTCTGACGCTCAGTGCTTTTATAATAAACCTTTTTTTGTTGAAGTATAAGTTAACACAGAGAAAAGTGCACAAAGCACAACCATGTAACCACTTAACAGATCAAGAAATAGAACTGTTGCTATTCAATCACCCTAGCTGCAATTCTGTGTCCAGAAACGTGTGGGATAGGGGCAGAGTGAGGGGAGGAGGGAGGTGGGCATGAAACCACTACACTCCTGGCCCCAGGCCTGCATTTCCATCTTTATGGCTAGGGATGTGATTCCCCAAATAGAAGCCTGTTTTCTGGGGTGCTTCTCCTTGTCCTCAAAACGCAGCAATCTTGACTACCTCGGAAGCCTTCTAAAAGGATTACAAGTGAGGAGGAGTCAATCTGGGGTGCTGGCTAGAGCCTCATTTGGCTGTCCGGGATTGAGGGACAGGACAGAAAAGTCTGGAACCTGGAGGCGACTAAAGTAACCGTGAAAGACTACAACTCCCATCATGCTCTGGGGCAGCGACGCCTGCGCATTGAATGCCGGTTGCCCATGCGGCCCTAGGGCTGGGAGCGCCGCGCTGCGCCGCGCTCCGCTTCGGGGGAGGCCATGGCGGAACCTTCCCAGGCCTCTACCCCGGCCCCTGCCGCGCAGCCCCGTCCGCTTCAGTCCCCAGCCCCTACCCCAACTCCGACTCCTACCCTCAGCCCAGCTTCGGCCCCGACTCCCGCTCCCACTCCGGCACCAGCCCCTGCCCCAGCTACAGCCCCAGCCGGGAGCACAGGGACTGGGGGGCCCGGGGTAGGAAGTGGGGGTACCGGGAGCGGGGGTGATCCGGCTCGACCTGGCCTGAGCCAGCAGCAGCGCGCCAGCCAAAGGAAAGCGCAAGTCCGGGGGCTGCCGCGCGCCAAGAAGCTAG
>NW_011494752.1:994698-997063 GCF_000754665.1 Bison bison bison
TGGGGTGGGAATGGGGGCAAAGCTGTGACTGGGGAGCGGCTACTCTTCCCCGGCTTACACGCTTATTGACTGATATTTCTGCTTCCAGGCCAATGAAACCTGCAAGTGTAATGGCTGGGAAAACCCCAAGCCCCCCACTGCACCCCGCATGGACCTGCAGCAGCCAGCGGCGAACCTGAGCGAGCTGTGCCGCAGCTGTGAGCACCCTTTGGGTAAGGCAGGTAGTACCCGTGGAACTGGGGTTGGGAAGCTGGAGGTGCTGCGTCCTGCTTGGACAGGACCACACAGTTTCGTCTCTGAAAGACAGAAGATGCCTCCTAAGGAGGAATTGGGCCGGGAGTGTGTATGCCCCAAGGAAGCAGAAAGGAAACCTGCCACCACAAGAGACAAGAGGCCCCCCAGGGCTGACATAGGAGCAGTCAGTCTCATTGCCCAGTCACACTGGTCAGAGGGACTGAGGATGTGTCTTGGCTGGCAATAATGAGGAGGGGGAAGTCCTGTTGATTTTTTTCTGTCAGTTTTTCCCAACTACCACTTATTCTTACAGCTGACCACGTGTCCCACCTGGAGAACGTGTCGGAGGATGAGATTAACCGGCTGCTGGGGATGGTGGTGGACGTGGAGAATCTGTTCATGTCTGTTCACAAGGAGGAGGACACGGACACCAAGCAGGTCTATTTCTACCTCTTCAAGGTGAGCTCCCTTCAAATGAGAGTGTGAGTGGGCGAGATGGAGGCTGGGAAGGTCTGCGGCTCTGTGCTCCACTGATCTCTACCCCTCCCTCTTCCTGCAGCTCCTGCGGAAATGCATCCTGCAGATGACCCGGCCTGTGGTGGAGGGATCCCTGGGCAGCCCCCCGTTTGAGAAGCCTAATATTGAGCAGGTGGGATGAGGAAGGTGGTAAGAGGATTGAGGGCATCTTGGAGGAGCGGGGAGCCTGTGTTATCTGCCACCCATCTCCTGCCCTGAGAGCAGGGCAGAGGTTCGGAGAAAGGAGGATGCTTTGTGCTAACCTCAGGGTGGGTATGGAGGTGGGAGGGAGTATAATCTCTCCTGACAGCTCCAGAGCGAAAGCCCCAGAGAGCCTGCCCTCAGGAAGCACCTTACTTTTGGATAAGAAGGCCATGCTAGCTGCTCACACCTCCTCCTATTTTTTTCCCTTCCCCTCCCCCCCAGGGTGTGCTAAACTTTGTGCAGTACAAGTTTAGTCACCTGGCTCCCCGGGAGCGGCAGACAATGTTCGAGCTCTCAAAGATGTTCCTGCTCTGCCTTAACTACTGGAAGCTTGAGACACCTGCCCAATTTCGGCAGAGGTCTCAGGCCGAGGATGTGGCTACCTACAAGGTCAATTACACCAGGTAGGTCCAGCCAGGGATAGCATGGGGGGAGGCTTATGGGCGCAGCCTGAGATTGCTTTCTGCTCTCCCTTACCACCTCCTGCTCTTGCAGATGGCTCTGCTACTGCCACGTGCCCCAGAGCTGTGATAGCCTCCCCCGGTATGAGACCACTCACGTCTTTGGGCGCAGCCTTCTCCGCTCCATCTTCACGGTTACCCGGCGACAGCTGCTAGAGAAGTTCCGAGTAGAGAAGGACAAGCTGGTGCCCGAGAAGAGGACCCTCATCCTCACCCACTTCCCCAAGTAAGGCTCGTTCTGGCTCATCAGGACCTTGCACCATGCTCACATCCTCCCTGTTGTCCCCTTTTTCCAGGGGGGCTTCCTGGATTGGTCCTTCTTCTCCCTCCATGAACCTTCTGGGATCTGGACCTCTACCTGGGCTGCTTGCCCAAGGCCCAAGTGTAATTCACTATCTTTGCCTGTTTGTATACTGGTGTGGGGATGGCAGGTATACTGCCCGAGTGCTGGTCCTGCCCCTGCCCACCCACCTGGTAGGCATGACTACCTGTTTCCCGTGGGGCATGGACACATTTCAGAATCCGTCTCACCACAGCATTCCAAGAAACCACAGCTTACACTTGAAGAGAAACCAATTTCCACCTCTGTTCTAGTCCTTTCTGTTAAGATTTTTCTCTGTTTTGCCACACCGTCTTTTCATTTTAAACATGGTTCACAGGTATCCACAGATTTCCACGTGGTGCAGTGGTAAAGAATCCACCTACCAGTGCAGGAGATACAAGAGATGGGTTTCGATCCCTGGGTCAGGAAGATTCCCTGGGCATGGCAACCCACTCCAGTATTCCTGCCTGGAAAATTCCATGGACAGAGGAGCCTGGCAGGCTACAGTGTATGGGGTTGCACAGAGTCGGACTCAACGGAGCAACACACACACACACAACCCACATACACACACACACCACATCACACACATACACACCACCCCCCCCACACACACCCACCCCACACA
>NW_011494752.1:997165-998574 GCF_000754665.1 Bison bison bison
CACACACTCACCCCACACATATATACCCCACATACACACCACACATACGCACCACACCACACACATACCCACGCACACATACCACACCACACCACACACACACCCCACATCACACACACACCACACACCACACACACACACCACACCACACCACATACACACACACCCCCACATACACACACCCCCCACATACACACCCCACACACACATCCCACACACACCCCACATCCCCACCTATACACACACACCCCACACATATACACCCCACATACACCACACACACACACACACCCCACACACACATATACACCCCACATACACACCACACCACACACACCCCACCCATACACACACACACACCCACACACCCACACCCCACACATATACACCCCCCACACACACCCCACATACACCCCACACACCCACCCCACACATACACACCCCACATACACCCCACACCACACACACCCCCCCACACCTTACTCCACACACACACACACTCTCTCTCTCTCTCTCTCTCTTTCTCTCTCTCTCCTGTTCAGAAAGCCTCTCCTGACTGATCCAGACCCTCCTATGCTCCTCCAGCCACCAGGTGGGAGTAAGAGGTAGCAGGAGAGGGTAGAATCCCATTTTGATACTGAGGCCCAGCGTGACTGGGTGCCCTGCCTGGTGCGCAGCACAAGATGGATCATTTCAGACCTTGTCCCCCTGTACTCCTCACCATGGCATCCTGGGCCTCTGGTCTCTTCTGAATCATCCTGTCCTCCTATCTTCAACGAGGGGCTCCCAGAGCACCGAGGTCATCTTTGTCTCCCAGGTCCCTGAGGGCAGCCTCCAGTCCCTGTGTCTGGCCCAGGCTGCTCCCTCGGTCGGAGGACAGAGTTGTGGGACAGATTGTACCTTCCCCACAGATTCCTGTCCATGCTGGAGGAGGAAATCTATGGGGCAAACTCTCCAATCTGGGAGTCGGGCTTCACCATGCCGCCCTCAGAGGGAACACAACTGGTACCCCGGCCAGGTACGTGCTGCACGCAGCAGGCTGTCTGCTTGGCCTTCCTGGCTGAGCTCTGCGCCTCTGGGGGAGGAGGGGCTGCGACTGGTAGCAGGGGGGAAGTGCAGGAGGGCTTGACAGGAGTGGGAGAGCCAGGCTGTCTTTGCGGGACACACCCTACCTTTGAGCTCCATCCCGGTTGTTTGCATCTTTCACTCTCTCAGCTACGGTCAGCGCTGCAGTTGTTCCCAGCGCCCCCATCTTCAGCCCCACCATGGGTGGGAGCAGCAACAGCTCCTTGAGCCTGGATTCTGGAGGTGCTGAGCCCATGCCAGGTGGGTACTTGACCCCTGACCTCCACCCCTTGTCTCCCCCAACCCCCCTGACCCGGCCTCTCTTGCTGTGCCTGGGAGACCTT
>NW_011494752.1:998713-1002280 GCF_000754665.1 Bison bison bison
ACTCTGGAGGATGCCAAGCGGCTTCGTGTGATGGGTGACATCCCCATGGAGCTGGTTAACGAGGTCATGCTCACCATCACCGATCCTGCTGCCATGCTAGGGCCCGAGGTGGGCAGCCCAGCCTACCAACCCGTTGGGTGGGGGCTCACCCCCCGAGACCCTGGCTCACCACCCCCTGCTCTGGTGCCCAGACGAGCCTGCTGTCGGCCAACGCCGCCCGGGACGAGACTGCTCGCCTGGAAGAGCGCCGAGGCATCATCGAATTCCATGTCATCGGCAACTCGCTCACACCCAAGGCCAACCGGCGGGTGTTGCTGTGGCTGGTGGGGCTACAGAATGTCTTCTCCCACCAGCTGCCGCGAATGCCCAAGGAGTACATTGCCCGCCTCGTCTTCGACCCGTAGGTCCCTGGGAGAGCCCGACCCCAAGCCACCCCCCACTGCTCCCTAGGCCTCTTCCTCCATCCCTGGGGAATTCTTGCTCCTTAGTTCCCAGCACTGTGTGCAGCTCTGGCCTCTGGGGTGGTGGGTTCCTGGGGAACATTCGGGGGACGGGTAAGGCCTGTGACCTGAGCTCTCTCCCCTCAGGAAGCACAAGACTCTGGCCTTGATCAAGGATGGGCGGGTCATTGGTGGGATTTGCTTCCGCATGTTTCCCACCCAGGGCTTCACAGAGATTGTCTTCTGCGCTGTCACCTCCAATGAGCAGGTCAAGGTGAGTCTATGCTCGCCCCCAGTGTGGGTGGAGGTCAGGGAGCTCCCGGTCCCAGCTGCATCCCACCCCCTGCTTCTGAGTCTGGACAAGGTCAGAGCAGCACGATAGTGACACAACTGCCCTCAAGCCTTCTTTTAAGGGCCCGACACTTCCTCACATGCCCACAAGGTGGCAGTTGTAATTTGATAACTGAATTAAGAAACACCTGTCAACACAGGGGGCCCAAGAATCAGTAACACTTGTCTTCTGCTAGTTTTATTGAGATGTAACTGACGTGTAGGACTGTGTAAGTTTAGGGTGTACAGCCTGATGCTTTGACTTATATACATCATGAAACAACCACAGTGAACATCTATCATCTTATATAGGTACAAAATGCAAAGAGCAGAGAAAAAATGCTTTTTTCTTTGTGATGAAAACTCTTCAGATTTATAGTAACAGTTTTAAATGGATCTGTGTTTCCTTCATCACAAGAACACGTACATGCATTGGAGAGTTGCTAATTTTTACAACAGTCCTGCTCTGGGTGGTTGTCCTGTCTTCTGTCCTGTCGCAACAGGCCGACTAGTAGCGTCCCCGGTTTGTCTTATCTATTTTTTAAAATGGTGTGGCTACTTTATTTTTTATTTTTATGTTCTGGTTGCACTGTGAGGCTTGCCAGGTCTTAGTTCCCCAACTAGAATCAAACCCACACCCTTGGCAGTGAAAGCAAGGTATCCTAACCACTAGACCACCAGAGGATTCCATGATTCTCCCTTTTTCCATAACCCAGATCTGCGTGGTGCCTCTGGTCCTAACGTTTGTGGAAGACAGGGTGTCTCTTTGGGGTTCAGATGTCATGATGAGGGGGGCCTTTGTGATCCCCTCTCCTCTTTCCTCCAATTCTGAGGCCCAGGGACTGGGAACTAGGGGCCTGTGGACCACAGCTTCCTGGTTGGGTTTAGATCCAGGCTCTCCCTGCCATGGCTGGTCACCTGACCTGGACATATTTCCTGACATAGCTGAGTTTCAGTTTTTTCTTCTGTAAGATGGAGGTAATGATAGCTGTTTCATGGGTTAACTTGAGGATTGCTCTGTAAAGAACCAAGCATCGCACCTGGCCTGGAGTAAGCGCTTAGAAACCCAGCATCCTTCGCTTTTCTCCCCATAAGCTCCCCTTCCTCTGCCGGCCGCCTTTCCTCCTACCTGACTTGGATCCCCTGGCTGTCGCCACCCCCTTTCCAGTCGGCTCCCTCCTGTCCCTGCCCTCCTCTCCCCACCCTCCTGAGACCTTTCTAGTCTAGGCCTGCCTCCTCCCGTCTGATGAGCTCTGCCCCCCTCCCCTGCAGGGCTATGGCACTCACCTGATGAACCACCTGAAGGAGTATCACATCAAGCACAACATTCTCTACTTCCTCACCTACGCCGACGAGTACGCCATCGGCTACTTCAAGAAGCAGGTGACCCTCACCTCACTCTGCCTGGGGTCAGGGGTCATTCTGTCTCGCCCCCGGTGTGGGTGGACTTCAGTCCCCTGTTCCATCCAGCACCTGTGGGGAAGTCCTTCATGCCTGTCTTTCTCCCTCCTGCTGCTGCCCCAGGGAAGAAGAGGCAGCTGGGAGAGCTGGGAAGTTCTTGGGGCGGGGCACAGTGGGCGGGGGGGAGTCAGGAGGGGCCGCCGGCCTGGAAACGTTCCAGGGACAGATTCAAGCTGGAAGAGCCTTGCTGATGGGTTGGTAGTAACTCTCCGCTCCCTAGGGCTTCTCCAAGGACATCAAGGTGCCCAAGAGCCGCTACTTGGGCTATATCAAGGACTACGAGGGTGCGACACTGATGGAGTGTGAGCTGAACCCTCGAATCCCCTACACGGAACTGTCCCACATCATCAAGAAGCAGAAGGAGGTGCGTGTGCTCACATGCGTGTCTCCATGGGACTCTCCGTGAACGTGCACCTGAGTAAACACGTCTGTGGGTGTAGAGATGCATATATACCTGCTCGTGCACACGTGAAGTGGGGCTGGCCAGTGTCTTGGCTCTTGCACTGCCTCGAGGGGCAAGTGGGGGAGCCCTCCCTGCCTGTGGCTAGAGAGGCTGGTTGCTGGAGCCGGGTTGGCCTCTCAGACCCTTCCTTCCCTCAGATCATCAAGAAGCTGATTGAGCGCAAACAGGCCCAGATCCGAAAGGTCTACCCCGGGCTCAGCTGCTTCAAGGAGGGTGTGCGCCAGATCCCTGTGGAGAGCGTCCCTGGCATTCGTGAGCAGGGGGTCTTGGCATGGGAGGGGCGTGCTGTTCGGGGTGTGGATAGGCATTCTTAGGGGTGTTCTCCCATTTTGCAGGAGAGACAGGCTGGAAGCCACTGGGGAAGGAAAAAGGGTGAGTGTTGTGTGGAGGGAGCGGACAGTGTGGGGCAAGGGCGGCAGAGGGCCCAGCAGCCTCAGACTCGGCCTCTCTCGCTCCAGGAAGGAGTTGAAGGACCCTGACCAGCTCTACACAACCCTCAAAAACCTGCTGGCCCAGATCAAGGTGGGGAGACCAGGCTCTCTTCTAGGGGTCCCTGTGCCAAAGGCTGTGGCTTTCTGACCAAGGGTGAGGGGGTGGCAGTCCTGAGTCGGGCAGGGGCACAGTGGATCTGGCCCCAGTCTGACTGTCCTCTGTAGTCCCACCCCAGTGCCTGGCCTTTCATGGAGCCCGTGAAGAAGTCGGAGGCCCCAGACTACTATGAGGTTATCCGCTTCCCCATCGGTGAGGACCCTTCCTTCCAATCCCTTCCTCCCACGCGTGCCCCAGCTCCGGCCCTCCATGGCCAGGCAGCCTCTCAAAGGCGTGCCCTTCTCTCTTGCTGCCTAGACCTGAAGACCATGACAGAGAGAAGGG
>NW_011494752.1:1002380-1002863 GCF_000754665.1 Bison bison bison
ACCATGACAGAGAGGCTGCGCAGCCGCTACTATGTGACCCGGAAGCTCTTTGTGGCCGACCTGCAGCGGGTCATCGCCAACTGCCGCGAGTACAACCCCCCGGACAGCGAGTACTGCCGGTGCGCCAGCGCCCTGGAGAAGTTCTTCTACTTCAAGCTCAAGGAGGGCGGGCTCATTGACAAGTAGTCCAGCCTTGGACCTCAGCCTCAACGTGGAATGTCTCCCCCTCCAGTTCTGATCTCATCCCTGGGGTGCCCCTGTGCCCAGGTCCCCCTCTGTCTGAGACACTCCAGCCTGGGGCCCTCCAGCCCCTGATCCTGCAGCCCTTTCTGGGCCCTGAGGCATCCCCAAGGCTGCAGCTCTGTCCCACCCTTCATCATGTCTGAGCTTGGGAATGGGTCTCCCTGGTCTGGGAGCCTCTAAGCATGGCTGGTGGCCAGAGGATAAACGCTGCCCCGCCCTGGTGGCCCCCCCTCCCCGTCC
>NW_011494752.1:1002963-1003508 GCF_000754665.1 Bison bison bison
ACCACACACACACACACTCCCCACAAGCGATACAGCTTTGGAGTCCTGGGTCTTGCTTAGATCACTGGTTCCTCAAGGGCAGGATCCCCAATTTTAGCTTGAGTGAGGGGGCATCAGGGCTTGGGAGCTCAAGCTGGACTGAAGCGGCCATGCCTCACCCTGCACTGTTCTGTTTGTCCCCTAGGGGTAGGGGGCATGGGGACCATTCATTTCCTGGCATTAATCCCTTCGAGGGAACAATAAAGTTTTGGTTTTGTTTTGTCTTGTGTGATGGTGTCCTCAGTAAAATCCCCTGCTGACCCTGTTCCGCCAGTATCCCCTGCAAGCTGGGGCTGGCCTTCCCAGCAAGCCTCAGGCCCGTCCCATTCCTGTCCTGCACCCCCAGTGGCGATGGGACCCGCCAGGCTGCACCCCAGACTTCTCCCTGCTGGCTGCTTCTGGGGGAGGGGCTGAGCAGGACCCAGGCTGCTGTCCCATGTGGTCAGCAGCATTTCTCTTCCCCTCACTGCCCACCCTCACCCCGAAGCAGCCAGCAGGGAGAAGTC
>NW_011494752.1:1003608-1024000 GCF_000754665.1 Bison bison bison
GCACCACCTCCCAACCCCCCGCCCCCAGAAGCACAGGATTTATTTTTCTGAAGGGCGTGGCAGGGAGATTCCTAGGTTGATCTTTGCTGGGCTGGCTCCTCCCCTCAGTTTCAGTTTCCATTTCCTTCTCTGCAGAGCCCAGCAGCATTTGGGCTGAGCGGGCAAAGCTGCAGCCGAGACAGACCCTGTCAGCATAGCCGGGGCTGGCTTGGTTTGCTCCTACCCAGCTCAGGTTCCGGGTAGGTCCCAACGTTGCCCTGCCCCCTTCTCCCTCAAGTGGGAAGGAGTTCCCACCCACCCCACCTCACCCCCCCGCCCCCCGCCCTGCACTAGGAGCTCCCCAAACCAGATGGAGCTAGCCAGGAAGGGGGAGTGGCTCTGACAGGGGCTGGGCCTGGGAGGGAGCCAAAAGGATCTTCGGGTCTGAGCTCCTTGCCATTTCCAGAATGGAGCTGCGACCCTACCAGTGGGAGGTGATCATGCCCGCCCTGGAGGGGAAGAATATCATCATATGGCTGCCCACGGGCTCTGGGAAGACCAGGGCAGCTGCTTATGTGGCCAGGAGGCATTTAGAGACCGTGGACAGAGCCAAGGTGGTTGTATTGGTCAACAGGGTGAGTGTCCTGCCCTCCCCACACTGTGGTTTCTCAATTCCTCAGGTAACCTCTCAGGAGCCTCCAGAACTCCAAAGTGGCTGTGACTGTCTCAGTTTCCCTGTCTCTTCACCCACTCCAGAAGCCAGCTATGTGCCGAGGGGTTCACCTGGCTCCACCCCCATCCCCCAGACCCTCATCTAGCTTCCTCTCCCGTCTCACTCTCCACCCCCAGGTGCACCTGGTGACCCAGCATTGTGAGGAGTTCAGCCGCATGCTGGAAAGACGCTGGACCATCACAACCCTGAGCGGGGACATGGGGCCACGAGCTGGCTTTGGCCACGTGGCCCGGAGGCACGACCTGCTCATCTGCACGGCTGAGCTGCTGCAGAAGGCACTGGCCAGCCCGGAAGAGGAGGAGCATGTGGAGCTCAATGGTGAGCGCTGTGGGCAGGGGGAGAGGGTGCGCCCGAGGCACCCTGCCTCGGGAACCCCAGGGCTCCTATTGTAGTAAAGGAACACTTTATAGAATGAGGAATTCCCCATTCATCAAACCCCAGCATACACCCCAGTAGAAACAGATCTAGCTAGAGTGCAGGATCCCGGGCAGGTCGCTCGCCCCAGCTGAGCCTTAGTTTACTAATCTGTAAGATGGAGGTAAATTGTCCCCACCTGGCCCGTTCTCTTGGGTCCAGGTGCAGGCTGTGGAGGGGGGAGGGATTCTCAGATGAGCTGTGAGGACTGCGTGAAACAAAGTTTATGGGAAGAAGGGCTGTGCAAACTCAGGTCATAACCTTCCCTTGTGCGCCCCCAGCCTTCTCGCTGCTGGTGGTGGATGAGTGTCACCACACGCACAAAGACACCGTCTACAACATCATCCTGAGCCAATACCTGGAGCTTAAACTCCAGAGGACCCGGCCGCTGCCGCAGGTGCTGGGTCTCACCGCCTCCCCAGGCACTGGCGGTGCCTCCACGCTCGAGGGGGCCATTGACCACGTCCTGCAGGTCAGCTTGGCCCCTGTGACCCATCCACCCTGCCCTAAACCATGCCCATCAGCTCTCCCCAGGCTGCCCCTGGCAGGGAGGGTTGGGGCCCCTTCCCCACCTAAGTGCTAGCCTCACGCTTAGAATAATCTCCCAAGTCCACTCTGGCTTATAAAGTCCCTCATGATCGAACACTGCCTACCTCCCACCTTCATTTCCTGCACCTTCTTCTCCCTGCCGCCCCCGCCCAACTCCCACTATTCTGACCTTCTTTCTGTATCGTGAGCATGTCAGGCGTGTCCTCATCTCAGGACCTTTGGCATCTGCCACTTCGTCTGCCCTGAGTGTCTTTATCCTGGATTTCACCTGTCGGTTCTTTCTCATCATTCAGGGAACAGCTTAAATGTCACCTCTTCAGAGTTTTCCCTGATCATCACTGCACTGTTCCATACCAATTTGATTTTTTTCAGAGCTAGTTAACACGACTTGAAATACCCTCATTCTGTTACTCTTTACTTGTTTATCATCTGTCTCCCCAAGTCCAGTGTAAGATGCTCTATATCCCCAGGAACTAGAACAGCACTGGGCGTACAGCAGGGGCAATAGCTATTTGTTTTTGTTGTTGTTTTGTTTTTAAAATGTACTTATTTATTTTTGGCTGCATTGGGTCTTCCTTGCTGTGCACAGGCTTCCTCCTGATGCACAGAGTGGGGGCAACTCTTAGTGTGGTATTCTGACTTCTCATTGCAGTGGCTTCTCTTGTTGCAGGGCACAGGCTCTAGGCACACAGGCTCAGTAGTTGTGGTGCAAGGGTTCAGTTGCCCTGAGACATGTGGAGTCTTCCCGGACCAGGGATGGAACCCAAGTACGTTGCATTGGCTAGTGCGTTCTTAATCACTGGACCACCATGGCAGTCCACAAGATATTGGTTGAATACATGAATCCCCATTCCTGATGGCCCTGCCTCAGCCCACCCTGCCCCAAAGCTCTGCCCATTGTCCCCACAACCCCCCCCCGCCCATTCCAATGAACCCCCCCACGTTGCCCCAGCTCTGTGCCAACCTGGACACATGGCGCATCATGTCACCCAAGGACCATTCCCCCAAGCTGCAGGAGCACAGCCACCAGCCCTGCAAACAGTATGACCTCTGCCACAGGCGCACCCAGGTACGTGGAGGGAAGGCCGGGGCCAGGGGTGGGGTCTGGTGTCAAGTTAGGGCACCTGGGGTTGAGCTCTGACTCCACCCTCACCAGCTATATGGTTCCAGGTTATTTGCTTTTGTCTCAACCTCCATTTCTCCTTTCCATGAAATGGGGCAGATACAGCCCATGTCCTCAGCCTGCTGTTTGTTTAGACCCAGATGCCACCGTGGGGGAATCTCTCAACACCCTGGGCACAGTCTGCAAACTGTAAAGCCGGTGGGCGCTTTGTCCTGAGGCTGTTCCAAGCTCGCTCATGCAGTGCAGACACTGTCTGGTGTCTGCTCTGATGGGGCTGGACAGGACTAGACAGACATGACTGTGCTCAAGCCAGAGGTCAGGGGTACAGACAGAGCAGGAGCGGGCTGCAGGACCCTGACTCCTGCCTCCAACCAGGACTCCTCCACACTCCAGCCGGCCTCCCTCTGGGGCTGGCTCCTCTCCAGCTCTGATATGCCGGCAGTAGCAATGCAGCTTCACCCAGAGATCAGCTTCCCCACTAGGTGCCCATTCCCTCTGTGTGTTTGGAAATCCCCTCATACCCTCACTCTTCTCGCCCAGGACCCCTTTGGGGACATGCTGAAGAAGCTCATGGACCAAATCCACGATCACCTGGAGATGCCCAAGTTGAGACGGGACTTCGGGACGCAGACCTATGAGCAGCAAGTGGTGGAACTGAGCCAGGATGGTGAGGGGGGCGCCCTAGGGGAGGGCTGGGAGGTGGGGCGATCCGGGGTGGGGCCAGCCTGGGCGGAGCCTTTCGGGGGGTGGAGTCTAGGCGGACGTTGACCCTGGAGGGGCGTGGCCACTCAGATCCTATGCACCCAACCCTCCTGCAGCGGCTGAGGCTGGGCTCCTGGAGCAGCGGGTGTACGCGCTTCATCTGCGTCGGTACAACGACGCGCTGCTGATCCACGACACGGTCCGCGCGGTGGATGCCCTCAACACGCTGCGGGATTTCTACAACAGGGAGCGCACCACTAAGACCCAGATCCTGCATGCCGAGCGCTGGCTGCTGGCGCTGTTTGATGGTGAGGCTCGCAGCTGAACTAGAGGTCAGAGGCCAGTCAGGGCACAGGTCCCACCATGGGTGGGAGAAGTGCTAATGAGGGTGAAAGTGAAAGTGAAGTTGCTCAGTCGTGTCCGACTCTTTGCGACCCCATGGACTGCAGCCTATCAGGCTCCTCCATCCATGGGATTTTCCAGGCAAGAGTGCTGGAGTGGATTGCCATTTCCTTCTCCAGCGGATCTTCCCAACCCAGGAATCGAACCTGGCTGGGTCTCCCGCAGTACAGGCAGACACTTTACCGTTTGAGCCACCAGGGAAGCTAATGAGGGTACCGGGGCCCTAATTTTCTAACCCAAAGCCAAGGTCGAGGATATGATAAAAGGTAATATGCCCTCGTTTGTGAAGGTTTGAGTGGGTGTAAAAACTAATTCATGTTTATGACAAATATTTTTTTAAAAAACCATTTAATTGGGAACTGTCCTTGAAAGTTTGGGATGTGTGGTACCTTTAAACTGGGAAAGTGAGGTGGTCAGAGGGCAAAATGTAAGACTAGACGAGGCCTCAGCACAAGCTGGAAGGCAAGGATCCTTCTGAAAAGACCTGAGGTTGAGTCAATCCCAGGGAGCAAAGATTAGCATGAAAAGATCCAGGGGCATCTGGGTAGCTGGGCTGAAGAGGGGTGCTGGATGAGGTATGTGAACAAAGGATTCTGCACTGTAAGCCCCTGATGTAAGGCTGGCAGCCCTCAAGCCTAGGCAGGCAGAGAGAAGCCAGGGTGACAAGGAAAGAACTGAGCTGGAGGCCAGCCCCGGTTCTGCTGAGACTCCAGATTGGTTACTGAGCGTGGTCGCTCTGTAGTGTCGTGTCCAACTCTTTGCGACCCCATGGACTGTAGCCCGCCAGGCTCCTTTGTCCATGGGATTCTCCAGGCAAGAATACTGGAGTAGGTTGCCATTCCCTTCCTCAGGGGATCTTCCTGACCCATGGATCGAACCTGGGTCGCCTGCATTGCAGGCAGATTCTTTACTGTCTGAGCCATCAGGGCAGCCACCAGGGCAGGCAGAGGGTATCCTTAAATGTGCTTTTGGTGCTGTTCAGGGGAATTAGGCAGGAGCATATATCCTCAGGGCTTCCCTAGTGGCTCAGACAGTAAAGCGTCTGTCTGCAATGCAGGAGACCCGGGTTCAATCCCTGGGTTGGGAAGATCCCCTGGAGAAGGAAATGGCAGCCCACTCCAGAATTCTTGCCTGGAAAATCCCATGGACCGCGGAGCCTGGTAGGTTACCGTCCATGGGGTCGCAAAGAGTCGGACACAACTAAGCGACTTCACTTTCACTTTTTCATATATCCTCAGGCACCCCTCCCCACCCGACCCCATACTCCTGTAATGTTATCCCTATGAATCCCCCACCCTAGCCATGCCTTGCCCACCTCCAGGCCTCTGTTTTGGGCTTTTCTGGCAGACCACAAGAATGAGCTGGCCCATCTGGCAACTAGCGGCCCGGAGAACCCGAAACTGGAGGTGCTGGAAGCGATCCTGCAGAAGCAGTTCAGGAGCCCTGACAGCCCCCGGGGCATCATCTTCACCAGAACCCGCCAGAGCGCTCACTCCCTCCTGCTGTGGCTCCAGCAGCAGCCAGGCCTGCAGACAGTGGACATCCGGCCCCAGGTGTTGACTGGGGCTGGGAACAACAGCCAGAAGACTCAGATGATCCAGATGACACAGGTGTGGGCTCTTGGGTTAGGGGCTTACAGTGCAGAATCCTTTGTTCACATAGGGGAGGAGCTGAGGGTGGGGGAGTTCCCTAGAGGAGAAAAGAAGGGGACAGAGTCTTCACCGAGCAATGGGGGACTGATTATCTCTAGGGGGAGGGCAGAGAGCTGGGGCAGAGACAGAGACCCTGAGTTCCCTAGTGCTGAAGGTTCCCCAAGTCTGGAGGTCTCTGGGGGAAGAGATGCAGAGGCTTGGGGAATCTATGGGGACAGGCGAGTGATGTCCTCAGAACAGAGAGTCAGGGGCCTGGGATCCCTTGCATGAAAAGAATAGGTCCTGAGAGCTCCTAGAGTAGAGGGGCAGGGACCTTTGGGGACTCCTAAGGGAGATGGTCCATCCTAAAGGAAATCAGTCCTGAATATTCATTGGAAGGACTGATGTTGAAGCTGAAACTCCAATACTGTGGCCACCTGATGTGAAGAACTGACTCATTTGCAAAGACACTGATGCTGGGAAAGACTGCAGGTGGGAGAAGGTGGGAGACAACAGAGAATGAGATGGTTGGATGGCATCACTGACTCAATGGACATGAGTTTGAGCAAGCTCTGGGAGTTGGTGATGGACAGGGAGGCCTGGCGTGCTGCAGTCCATGGGGTGGCAAAGAGTTGGACATGACTGAGTGACTGAACTGAAGGGAGACAGAGTTTAGATGGTTACCTGGGAAGATGAGCAAGATCCTGGAGGGTACTTGAAGATCGAAGTGGGAATTCAAAGTTCCTCAGGAAAGGGACCAAAGTTGTGAGTAAAAGGGCCAAACCAGGAGAGGCTGAGCTAGCAGGATGGTTGGACTGAACCTACATCATTTACCATCTTCTTTCTCTTCCCCCACCCCACCATCCCAGCGGGACCAGCAAGAAGTAATCCAGAAGTTCCGGACTGGTACCCTGAACCTCCTGGTGGCCACAAGTGTGGCAGAGGAGGGGCTGGACATCCCCCAGTGCAATGTGGTGGTGCGCTATGGGCTCCTGACCAATGAGATCTCCATGGTCCAGGTGCTCAAAGCAGCCCTCCCCCAACCAGCCCTCAAAGGATGCTGTGTGTGGGACCCCAGCCCCACTTAGGTTCCTCTGTTTTCTCTCCCCAGGCAAGGGGCCGGGCCCGGGCCAGCCAAAGCGTATACTCATTTGTGGCAGCCCAAGGCAGTCGGGAGCTGCAGCGGGAGCTGACGAATGAGGCTCTGGAAACGCTGATGAAACGGGCAGTGGCTGCTGTGCAGGCGATGGACCAGGCCAAGTACCAGGCCAAGGTTTGTGGGCAGCCTGAGTACCCTGAGGGGAAAGAGGCTGAGGGCGCTCTGCCTGGAAGGTCTCTGACTACTCACACATACACTCCCTGGGTCCCCCTTCCTCTGGGGGCTAACCTGGCCCACCTGGGAAAGGTAGAGGCTGGAGGCTGGGGGTAGGGCTGCCAGGGAAGGCAGTGGCTGTTCTCCAAAATGCCTTGGGAGCAGGCCTTATCCAGGGCTTTGAATTTACCCTTATCACCAAATACTCCGTCTATCTGTGAGAGCCGCCTTACAGCCCTTCTGGAACCAGTGTAGTGGAGCGTGGGAGTGTAGTTGCCCAGTTGTGTCCGATTCTTGTGACCCTATCGACTGTAGTCCGCCAGACATCTCTGTGCATGATGTTCTCCAGGCAAGAACACTGGAGTGGATAGCCTTTCCCTTCTCCAGGGGATCCTCCTGACCCAGGTCTCCTGCATTACAGGCAGATTCTTTATTGTCTGAGTCACCAGGGGACTCCCTTCTGGAACTAGAAAGGGGGAAACAAATAGACACATCCACAAAATAAGCCCAGAACCAGGACTGAAATGAGTTCCCCTGAGGTAGGATCACCAATATCCAGGCTTGTTCAGGATGGTCCCCGTTTATTCTGTTCAGTTCAGTCCCATCGCTCAGTCATGTCCGACTCTTTGCGACCCCATGAATCGCAGCACGCCAGGCCTCCCTGTCCATCATCAACTCCCGGAGTTCACTCAAACTCACGTCCATCGAGTCAGTGATGCCATCCAGCCATCTCATCCTCTGTCGTCCCCTTCTCCTCCTGCCCCCAATCCCTCCCAGCATCAGAGTCTTTTCCAATGAGTCAACTCTTCACATGAGGTGGCCAAAGTACTGGAGTTTCAGCTTTAGCATCATTCCTTCCAAAGAAATCCCAGGGCTGATCTCCTTCAGAATGGACTGGTTGGATCTCCCTGCAGTTATTCATGATGTCCCATGTTAGATTCCCTGGTAGCTCAGCTAGTAAAGAATCGCCTGCAATACAGGAGACCCTGGTTCAATTCCTGGGTTGGGAAGATCCCCTGGAGGAGGGCATGGCAACCCACTCCAGTATTCTTGCCTGGAGAATACCCATGGACAGAGGACCCTGGTGGGCTACAGTCCATGAGGTCACAAAGAGTTGGACACAACTGAGCGATTAAGCACGTTAGATTAAGTGAAGCCACTTTGCAGAAAATCCTCCAAAGTAGGGGTAAATATTCAGCAAGAAAGCTTGCTTCCCTCCCATAGTTGTCCCCACCCCCATATTTTTTGCCACAGAGCTGCTTCTAACAGCTCCAGGAATGGTTGAAGAAGTCCCTTCTGGCTGCTAATGATCTGAGGTCTTTGGGAACCCTTTGCCCCCTGAAAGCATTCCTGGGGTCAGGTCTCTCCGGTCTCAGCCATGCCCAGTGTCCACTCCCATCTCAGATCCGGGATCTGCAGCGGGCAGCATTGGTCAAGCGGGCAGTCCAGGCAGCCCAGCGAGAGAGTCGGCAGCGCAAGTTCCTGGCGGAGCAGGTGCAGCTCCTCTGCATCAACTGCATGGTGTCCGTGGGCTACGGGAGTGACCTACGGAAGGTGGAGGGTACCCACCACGTCAATGTGAACCCCAACTTCTCGTGAGAATTGTGGAAGGGGATGTCGGGATGGGAAGAGGGGAAAGAGGAAGGGGCATAATGGGGGATGAAGAATCCCTCCCATCCAGACAGTGCTTTGAGAGTTTGGGAGGCTAAAGAGCATTTTAACAACTACCAAGTA
This sequence comes from Bison bison bison, assembly GCF_000754665.1. NCBI lineage: Eukaryota > Metazoa > Chordata > Mammalia > Artiodactyla > Bovidae > Bison > Bison bison. Next base: position 1,012,188 of record NW_011494752.1, read on the forward strand.
CGCATTTTCACAATAGTCTGATTAGACAGGTCTTATTACCCCATTTTACAGGTGAGGAAACAGAGGCCCAGAGAAGCTAAGTGACTTGCCCGAGTCCCTACAGCCACTGTGTGGTCGAGCAAGAGCTGGAATTCAGGATGCCAAATGCTGAGAGGCCACAAACTGGCCCCTTGGTCCTACCTACTTTGAAGACATGCTAATGCTATGCTATGCTAAGTCGCTTCAGTCGTGTCCGACTCTGTGCGACCCCATGGACTGCAGCCTACCAGGCTTCTCCATCCATGGCATTCTCCAGGCAAGAACGCTGGAGTGGGTTGCCATTTCCTTCTCCAACTTTGAAGACATGAAGGGGGCTAATTGTCCCCAAGCCATCCCCTTGTCTTCTACCTTAGAGGGTGACCTTCCCCTATCCTCCAGCCACTCATTATTTATTAGGCACCTGCTGTGTGCCAGGCCACAGATCACAGTTTCTTGAGGAGGTAGCATTTCTACTACATCTTACCTTGAAAAAGGCACTGGGTTGGAATGTGTGTGGAGGTTAGGGCGATGCAATGGGAGTAATTGTGATTGACATAAGTGGAAGAGGTGGTGAAGGAAGAGATTCTGGAGGAACACAGACTGGCCCGTGGAGGACCTTGAAGGTTGGACCTGAAAGTTTAGCCTTTGTCCTGTAGGCAGTGAGGAGTCTGGGAGGGATTTTTGAGCAAGGGCATGGCAGGGTCAGATGTACATTTTTAGAGGATCACTCTGATGGTGGGTGGCAGGATGACATGGGGTTGAGAAGAAGGATGGAATGGGATGGAAGGATGGGTCAGGGAGAGCTGTTGGGAGACTGTTAAAATCATCCAGGTGCTGAGGCCTGAACTTGGGCAGAAGAGGATGCCAGGGAGGCAGCATAGGCAGAGCACAAGGAAGACAGGGTTTCCCAGCCCTGGGAAGTCTCTGTGCCTCTTGACAGGCAGAAAGGCCCAAGGCCCAGGAGGAGGCTCTGCAGGCAGGAGGGCATGAGACCTGGGGTTGGGGTGGGAAGTGGGGTCTGTGAGGGCTGTGGCCACCCCCATTCCTTTCCAGGATCTACTACAACATCTCAAAGCAGCCTGTGGACATCAACAGAAGTTTCAAGGACTGGAGGCCCGGGGGTGCCATTAGCTGCCGGAACTGCGGGGAGGTAAGTGCTGGGGCCGTGGCCCTCGCTCTAGTCTTGAGAAGTCCTCAGTCTGAGAGAGGGGGCCCAGTCTCTGCTATCAGGTGCCCTTACTGGGAGGGAGGAGACCACCCTGCCCCAGGACCTCCCAATCTGGGGAGCTCCCCAACTATGGTAGGGAGACCACCGTGTCTCAGGCTGAGGTGGGAGACACAGGCCCAGCATGCGTGGACCCCAGCTGTAGAAAAGAAGCTGAGGACAGAGACTCAGCCCTGGCCATCTCTCTCCTCTCCCCACAGGCCTGGGGTCTGCAGATAATCTACAAGTCAGTGAAGCTGCCAGTGCTCAAAGTTGGGAGTATGCTGCTGGAGACACCACAAGGGCGAGTCCGGGCCAAGAAGTGGTCCCGCGTGCCCTTCACTGTGCCTGACTTTGACTATGTGCAATATGCTGAGGGCCTGGCGGGCCTCTCTCTGGACTGACTGACTTGTCCTGCAATGCCCAGTACAACCTGCAGGGGGCAGAAGAATCCACAACAGCCACCATCTCCTGGGCAAAGCCTGGGTCCAGCCCCTCCCACAGGAGTCACCAATTCCTGACTACTGGCTGACCAACCAGCCACAGAGGAACCCCAGGCTCCCAGGCTGGCTTGACTCCTACACTGAGGAAGCAGCCGGAGAGCCACAGCTCATCCCAGATCCCCTCATATGTACATACACACCTTCATATACACTGGATGGAACTGGGGTGAGGGGTGTGGGGCAGACCTGAGGCAGGAGAATGGCCACCCTGACTAGGCATCATCACGGTTCCCCTTCAACATTCCTTCCCTGCCAAGGCCACTTCTATTTTTTGAGATTCTCCATAAATTAAAAATAAAGAAGTGGAAAATGTGTGTAGAAAATGTGTGGTATTTGAAAAACAGATGTGTGAGGTATAATTGATATTGCTGTACATATTTGTAGTGTATGATTTGATAAGTTTAACATATGTACACTCTTCCACAATCAAGATAATGAACATTGCAGTCACTCTCAAAACTTCCTTGTTCCCGTTGTAATCTTCTCTTTCCCTTCCTTGTCCACTGATCTGCTTTGTGCTATATTTCTAATGTTAAAAGCTTTTTTTTTAACACCTCTCTTTATGGCTCTCATGTAACCTTTATTTGGACAGAGCATCAAAAGTCTAAATTTGAGAGCCATCAAGAATGTGAGGCTTTCTCACCTCTTCCACCCCATAATAGGCTCAAACCCCAGTGACCCCTCTCCATCCTCTCCTGACCCCTAGGTCATCTCCCTGGGCTAGGGTCAGGCTGAGATCCAGGATTTTGAGGGGTAGGGCTCAGGCAGGCATGGGGTGGGTGGGAGAAGTTGTAAAGGCCTAAATTTTCTGTTCTCATTTTAACAAGAAAGAAAGAAAAAGAAAGGCAAAGATCTAGGTTGATTCTTCAGGGAAAGGGCTATTTCTGTAGTAAGAGGCCCAGCAGGCAGGAGTCACCTTCAAGAGGAAGGGAGGGGGTTAGGGCAGAGATTTGAGAGCAGGATGGCAGTCCTTCCTGCCATCCCACCTCCTTCTCTCCTGCTGCACCCCTGCTTCTGCCTAAGGATAGATGGGAAATAATGCACACTCCCTTCTTCAGCATCTTTCTTCAGTCTGCCTCTTGTCTGATTGAGGGCTGACATTCCAGTACCAGTCTTTTTGGCCTCTGCTCCCCCAGAGAGTGTACTGTTCTTTCCTAGGGCCTCTCCTCCTCCTAATCTCCAGCGTTCCTTGGCCCTGGTTCCAGGAGTCACCCTTCTCTCTCCTGTCCCATCTGTGCCTCCCGGGACTGCTGCTTCTGCCCCTCTGCTCCCCACTTCACCTTCAGTCATGATCTCCCCTGTCAGCAACGTGCCTTTTACAGGTCAATAAAATTAGCGACTGGGGGCAGAACGAGGCGGGGCAGGGGCCCAGGGGTGCTAAGCTCAATGGCCTTGAATGTGGCTGGACGCACGGAGTCCGGACGCCTATCATTCCAGGGCTAAACAGTGACAGCTGAGGGACCTGAGCTGGCATTGAGGGCAGGGGGGTTGGGGGAGGCGGAGATGCTATGTTGCTGGGAGAGAGATGGACAGAGGATAAAGATGACCTGGGCACCTCAAGGTCCCCTCGGTGGCCTGGTCCCCTACAGAGCTGACCCCTGGTTGGGGGGCCTTGACTTTAGAGGAGGTGGGAAAGCTTTGCAACCACTTTGCCAGGCTGGGAGAGCTTTCCTGAGCTCAAATGGAAGGGGGGACGCAGATAAGGAGGGGTTCCCAGGCTTGCTTCTTTGTGTGAGGGGGTCTTCACATGGAGCCACTGCCTCCAGGGCACCTGGGTAAGGCTGCCTGAAGAAGGGCGTTTCATGAGGTCCTCAGGACCCAGGCATCCTAAGTCTTCAGGAAAGCCAGAGCTCCTGAGCGTCCCTAGTGGCCCGGATGCTCCCGCCCCCCACACCCCACCCCCCTTTTCTGCCCACCTGAATAAACCAGTCGGTCCCACCCGGCGGAGGCTCAGGGAGGGGCGCGGCCGCCGCTCCCCAGGCCCCGCCCCCGCCCGGGCCCCGCCCCCTCCCCGGCCGACTCGAAGCCGCTGCGCTCCAGAGCGCGGTGGAGAGCAGGTGGCCGCAGCCGGCTCATCTCTGCCCCGCAGGTAAGTCCGCGACGCGGGCCGGTTCACGCTGAGGACCTCGAGGGCAGTGCGGGAGAACAAGGCAGCCCCTTCCACCTGTTATGTGCCCTCGACTCAAAACTGGGGGGCCTCAAGGGGCTGGGAGGAACCCCCATTGGCTCTGCGCACTGATGCTGGGCATGTGGGTAGAGGGTGAGACTAAACTCTGGAGAAGTTTCGAGGGTTCCGGCTGGCTTCCCTTGACACTGGGGCAGGCTGCAAGGCACGGAGAAGGACAAAGCCGGACGGTAGGCCCGCAACGTCCTGGAGGAGAGCAGGTTGAAGGTGGGGACTGCGGGGCTCATTGACTAAACGAGCCCCGTGCCTCATCCAGTGCAGCTTCCTTCATCCTCCCTTTAGGGGGTAATGGGGTGACCCAAACGGCTTCTGTGGGAAAATGCGGTGAGAGCTGCTGCATAGCTGAGCTGGAGCCTGGGTCTTTTGGTGTGCCCGGCACAAACACACCTGCATCGTTTATTTGCACCCTGGATACAGATATGTGAGGGAGAGGGGGACGATGGAACAGGGGCTGCTCTAGATGACCCGGGGAACCCCAAGAGCCTGGGGACTGACTAGATGTTTTCTGTGTCCAAGTCCCAGAGTCAGGTGGTGGAGGTGATCGCAGAAGTGGGCCTTATGGTAGACCTGGGTGCATTTGCACCTTCTGTGTCAAGATTTGGGCTGTAGGCAGGTCCTGACTCCTAGGACCATAAGGAAGCCAACCTAGAAAAGGAGGTCCTGGGCTGTCAGCTCAGATGTGGTGCTCAGCACTCTGAGTCACAAAGGAGAGTCAGACTTTGGGTGTTGGTGCTGTGTCGGGGTAGAGCAGAGAACCCCAGATTATAGAATGGGAGGAAGGTCAGGATGTTACCATCTGGGATCCAGCCAGGACTCCTCGGATCTTCTAGAGATCATCGCAAGCCAACAGACAGACCAAGACCCAACTCAGGTGGGGCGGGGGGCTTCCTGTGTCTGAGTAGATTCCCCATTGCATTGTCTCCTCTCACCACATACACCATCATTGTCGGAAGTTCTTCCTCATATCTGACCTTCATCCCTTCTGCTTCTGTGCCAGTTTTCTGCTTCTGGGAGGCAACGGAGGCTATAGTGGAAAGAGTGGGAGCTCTGGGGTCACTTAGACTTGGGCCCTATCACCTCTATCTACTGAGTGACCTTGGGTGAATTAGTTCACCTCTGAGTTCGCTTCCCCATCTGTAAAATGGGGATAATAATAGAACCCACCTCATAGGGTGGCTGCAGGGATTACATGAGAACACGCACGTAGAGTGCTTAGCACAGTGCCTGGCGCCTGGTGAGGGCTCAACAAGTGTAAGTGTCCCCTCGCCTGTAGGACAGCAAAGCCGATCTGCGGCGGGTAGGGGTGGGGTTGGAAGTTCTTTTTTAAACTTGGCCAGAGAGAGCAGTGCCCTTCACGCCCCCTCCCCCACCCCATCCCCCCAGCCCCTACTGGTCTCTGGATCTCAACTAGATCTGTCTGAGCTGCACAGGGCCCCACACCACCTTCTCCTTTAGTCACCCTACTTTTTGTCTCCAGGGTGAGGAGAGGGGTCCCTGCCAGCGGCAGCCCACTTGGGGAGGGCTGTGTCCCAGAGGAACAAACTGACTTACAGACCCAACCAAAAAAAAAAGACCCATTGTCATCACCTCCCTGCCCTCCCCATGTCCAGAAATCCACAAGTTGGGATCAAGCGGCACTCAGTTTTTTTCAGGAAGATAAATAATACAAGTAACTGAAAGTCCTGCTTGGGGATTGTCCAAGCTGCCCTCCAATGAAAAGACAGCTCCAGTCCCTGGCCTGAGCTCTGGAGGCTGCCAGAGAAGGCTGGGTCTAATAAGCACCCTTAAACCTGGGCAAGGGCAGGGCTGCCCATGCCCTGGCTTCGTGCTTTCAAGGTCTCTGCTCTGGCCCTCATCTTGCCATCCCTCTCTTTGTGGGATAAAGAGTAGTCAGCAGGGCAAAGGGGATGGGCCTGAACACCCCCTTCAAGACCACATGCCCCATACCTGTGGTGCCAGAGGTCCCTGCCCAGAAGGTTGCCAGCTTGCTCCCAGCCCATGCAAGCCTCTTTCTTGAGCTTGTCCTCCTCAGGGCAGGTCATGCCACTAGTGTGGGCACCCCTGGACCTGAGAGAGGGACACCTGAAGATGGCCAAGGGGCAGCTGTCCGCAGCGTGTGAAGATGGAACCAGGCTGTGTGTTGAGGCTGGGCATATACCTCCGTGCATGTGAGTCTTGCAGTGCAGAAAGCAGCCGGCTGTAGGAAGCGGGGCTGCTGGCCGGGGCCAGAGTGGGAATGGAGCTCTTTCTCCTTACACAGAGTTGTTCTACAGAACTCCCAGGAGTCACAGGAATCTAAACTGGAAGCTGGTCTTCCAGGTAATTATGAAAGTGTATTTGTCAAGGTGGGAGTTTAGAATGTATTTTATTTTATTTTAGGCCACACCACATGGCTTCGGGATCTTAGTTCCCCAGCCAGGGATCAAAACAGTGAGAGTGCTGAGTCCTAACCACTGGACCACCAAGGAATTCCCAGAATATATCTTAATTAGCAGTTTACTAGCTTGATTTATAATTTTTAAACATTTCGACATGGATAGGTGGGCCCTTCTTTGTCCCCCTGCTCCAGGCCTTGCAAATGTTAGGGGTGGAGCCCGCAGCATCAGCAACCAAAACTGTTATTTGGTGAATTCCCTTCCTGTTCTCCCTGTCCTAATAGCACCCCTCTGAAACTGGGCTTAGGACACGCCCACCTGGACCATGAAGGAGTTTCAAGGTGAAATGAAGACTGTCAGCTGTCACCGACAAGCGGTGCCCCCATGGGTCTGCTGACCTCATTCTCCATGCCAAAATTGGGACATTAAAAAAATGTCTCCTGTGATGCTTAAGAGGGAAGGGATGAGGGGGAGAGAGGTTGCTCATCTCCTAACTGTGAAGCTGATGTGAGCACTCACTGGACCCAAGGAGCAAGGAGAGAGTTCAGTGGGGACTGCAGCAGGTGGGATGGCAGTTAGATTGTAGGAAGATGGGGGCTGGACCCCACCGTCTCTCTGGCTGCCTGTCTCAGGGGGCGCTGGACTCGCAGCCAGGAAGGGGGCCGTGTTTCTAGAATGTGGGTCCTCCTGTAAGTTTGGGTGGGGAAGAGTGTGGGGGCAAGCTGGTCAGGCAGTGGGAGTCGTCCCCAGCGGGCAGGAATGGCACATTGGTCTCGGCCAAAGCCGAGTGCCCTGTGGCACCTGAACACACCGTCTGTTCAGAAGAAGACGCACAGCCTTTTGGAGTCGTGTCTGACTCACTCTCAGATTCTGATTGGGCTGCTTGAGGATCAAGCCTGCCGCCTTGGCCTCATTCGGGCTGTGAGGTGCTTGACTGAACTGGACACACACTCCCACTCAGACACACACCCAGGCAAGCGTGGCCTCCTACAGCAGCCCACAGACGTCACTGTGCACGGTAGTGCACCCCTCATCACCGTTCCAGGTTCAACCCAGGCTATGGATCCCCCCATGGACCCACTCTGACATGTGGGCTCTGCCAATCCCTTGCCTTCACCAGAGTTCACATTCTCTCTCCCCTATTCGTGCCTTTTCATTTCACCTTGGGTGACCGACCAGCTCCAGCGGCCAGGGCTTGGCTTACTTTAGGGTGGCTGGGGGCCAGATGCCTGCAGAGGTTCAGCGCTAGGGACAGGAGGCAGCCATGCCGCCCTTCTAGGACTCCCGGGCAAACCCCACCGGGCTCAACAATCAGCCCCTCTGCTCCCCCGAGGCTGGAAGGGAGTGTCTCCGGGTCCCTGTGCAGTTCTGGGAGCCTCTCAGCCTGTGAGCGTGTCTGTCCATGTGTCCTGTGCTCTCGGGGCGGCCCTCCCCCTGCTTTTATGTCGGTCATTTTCTGCCTGTTTCTGAGTCTCTTTTTCTGTGTGTCTTTATTCCTCTTCCCTTTCTCTGTGTATCTGTCTCTGTCTCTCTTAATCTCCTTCTGTCTTTTTCTGTGTGTCTCTGCCCTTCCATCCGTCTCTCTGCCATGCACACACATCTCCTCACTCTCCTTGTCCCTCAGCTCTGTGTCTCTGATGGTGGGGGCGCCTCACTAGCTCATCTTCCAGTATCTGTTGGTCTTTGCCTCTCCCCATCTCTGCCTCTAAGTCAGGGTCTGTTTCTCTCCAACCTCTGTTACTCTCACGAGGCGTCCCAGGGGAACGGGGCAGCCGAATGTCTCTGACTGCAGAATAAGGTGACAAAGCTTCCCCAGGCACTGCCATCACCTCTGGCCCCTCCAACTGCCAGGAGAGGGAAGGACTCTCGGGTTCCGGGAAGGACCCCGAGGCTGGCCCACCTGCCCTGGCTCCTCTGCTAAGAACTTGAGAATTGGGGGCTTTGGTTCCTGACTGAAATATTCAGTGTTTTCTTCTGACAGAGTCACAGGTCTGGCAGCAGGGCTGGGGGTTCAGAGTGTTGAGGGGGAGAGCCCTTGTCTGTGACCTTGAGCCGAGGGAAAGGTGTTCCTCAGGAGGCTTCCTAGGAGCCTTCCTCAGAGGGAGGCTGATTTGATGCTTTTCTTTTTCCTCGAAGCAGCCAAGCTCAGCACACCCACCCCAAGCTCCAGCTTCCAGATCCAAACCACCGCTGTGCTCTCCACCCTGTTCCAGACATTTCTGCCAACTGCCCCAGAGCCTCGGGGCCTTGTTCAAACAGCCTCCTTGCCCTGTCCCCCGGCCTCCTCACTTCTTCACTCCTCTCCTCGCTGCCACGGCCTCTGGTACAGGAGCAGCTGTGTTGGCTGTTTGTTTATCTGACTAAAGTTTCCTTGGGTGGGGTGCGGACCAATTCCATAGGTGTTTTTTTCCCCTCTGCAGATGCCCAGACCAGAGACCAGGCCGACCCTGCGGTGCCCCCACTGCCCTCCCCCGGGCCCCCTTCAGCCTCTCCAACCTCCCCAGGCCCCACGCATCTCCATCCTCCCGATCTCAGATCTGTTGATCCCTATATCTGATGCTAACAACCCCCTCCCACTGGCCAGGCAGGAGAAGAAGCTATGACACTGCCCTGTACCCCCATCCCTCACCTAGGGCAGGGGAAATACCCTGAGAAAGTGCTGGGAATTGGAACCCATGAGTTCTCTGGGTGTTCCCAAAGAGAAACATGTGGGGTGTGGTCTTCAGAAACTGGGAGAAGTCTGCCCGTTTGCCTACCCACCCTCATTGGCCGAGCTTGGAGCCAGCAGTAGAATGAGACTTCAGGAAAGGATTCGTTCTCTAATGGGTTTGAGGACCCCTCCCATGATTCATCCCAGAATGATCTCCCTGAGACCCCAAGGGTCATTCCGTCCCTGGACTTTGCATGACAGCGTACTATGTACAGAACCCCTGCATCCTGCCCGATGAAACCTGGAGAGGTCATAAAATCCCTAATCCAGGCAGTCTGGACTTGACCCCAGTCTCCTCATTCTCCACAGCTAGGCCTCCTCCCGGGATGGAGCCACAGCTGCTCTGTGGGCAACAAGGAGCCCAGGCTGCCTCGACTCTCCCTACATCTTGCCCTCACGCACGCCTCCCCCACCTCCACAGTCTGCGATGGAGACATCTGGTCCCCACCCGTGTCTCCAGCAGGGAAGGGAGTGTTGGGGCCCGAGTCTTGTGACCTCATTCTGAGATCTGCTGTCCTAGTTAGCAGCTTCCCGAGAGGAGAGGGACACCAGAACCTTTCAGAGATGCTTGCGTACCATCTGGGTGCTAATTGGGAATGGGAACGTCCCTAGTTGAGGCCAGGGACAGCTATTCTGGGGCCACAGGATGGGGTGTGGGGGTGGAGAGGCCAGAGGGGGGATCAGGAAATTTCCCCAAATAGCCTGGCCAGCAGCCACATGTGGGAGCTAGGCCCGGGGGAGGGGGGCCACACAGCCCAGCTGGGCAGGGGGGAGCAGGCAGCTGGCCAGTTGACACATGGTCTTGAACCTCAAGCTGGGCAAGGGGCAGAAATGAAGAAGAACTGGTACCGTCTCCTTTTTTCTGCTAAAATGGACTTCTCTGGAACTTGTGGTGGAAGACTATGTCCCTGCCCTGTCTCTTTAACTTTCCCACGGGCCTTTGTAAGCCCTAACCCATCCCCCAGCCCCTCAATCAGGTGACACTGATTTATTCATTCATTCAACAAATATTTATTGGGACTTCCCTGGTGGTCTAGTGGTTAAGACTCCACACTTCCATTGCAGCAGGGCACAGATTTGATCCCTGGTTGGGGAACTGAGATCCCGCAAGCCACATGGCACAGCCAAAAAAACAAACAAAAACCTCACAAATATTTATTGAGCACCTACCATGGGTTGTATTTTCCAGGTCCTGCCCTGGGAATTCAAAGAGGAATAAGACGAGGGGTGGGGGAGCAGGGATAAGAGAGCATACAGGGAGGCAGGCAGGGCATCGACCTTAAAGAGGGGGAGGAGGGAAGGCCTCTCCTGGTATTTCAGCATCTTGCTCCGGTAAGAGAAAGAGCCATTGTGGCTGTAGCAAAGTATCATAGCAAGGCAGGGAGGGGCACAAAAACAGATCCAAGGGGCATGGGATATTTTGACCTGGACATTTTGACCCCAAGGATGTTTTGAATGCAAACATTTGAAACCAAAACATACCAACGCTGAACACTTCTTCAGAAAGTGCTTTCCCATTTGAACTCTGTTCATCCAATTTAATTCCTTCATCAGATTTTTCCATTTTTTTCCCTCTATGGTACAAACAAAATTTCCTTTTTTTTTCATTCTATTTTAACTTTATTGAAATTATTTTCACCGGCATCAATTCTGTATAGATTTTGCAGCCGAGAATTGATGCACTGATCAATTTCACAATGATTAAAGGCCCCCGACCCTGCTCTCCACCATTGTGTGAGTGACTGGGTAACTCCTCCAATTTTGGAAGATTTGAATGTAAATGGAGATTTGTGTTCAAGATTGGATTCTTGTGTCCACTTTAGCCAACAACAAATTTTCTTGTATCTGGTTCTAGCTATTACCAGTCTTACTTGTACCAGCCAAAGTTTTAGTTGGAGAGTTGCATTTATATCTCAGTTAATCTGTGGGCAGGATCATGGATTGCAGAGAAGAAGGGTTTTGGGGAGGTGGGTAGGAGCCAGATTTCCTAAAGTAAGAGAAGCCCTTGGAGGTTTTAGGCAGGAGAGTGACATGTTCAGATTTGCCTTTTAAAAAGTCTCCTCTAGGGAATTCCCTGGTGGCCCAGTGGTTAGGACTGGGCTGTTTCACTGCTGAGGCCCAGGTTCAATCTCTGGTCAGGGAACTAAGATCCCGCAAGATGCATGGTGCTACCAATCAATCAATCAAGTAAAAAAGCTCCTCTGGCCACGTGGAGAACAGACTGGGAGGGCAGTGGAGGCAGGGAGGCTGATGAGGAGGCTGTTGTGCCAATCCAGGTGGTAAAGAGAAGTGAACAGCTTGAAGACAGGTTCAGTTCAGTTCAGTTCAGCCACTCAGTCGTGTCCGACTCTTTGCGACCCCATGAATCGCAGCACGCCAGGCCTCCTTGTCCATCACCAACTCCTGGAGTTCACTCAAACTCACATCCATCAAGTCGATGATGCCATCCAGCCATCTCATCCTCTGTTGTCTCCTTTTCCTCCTGCCCCCAATCCCTCCCAGCATCAGAGTCTTTTCCAATGAGTCAACTCTTTGCATGAGGTCGCCAAAGTACTGGAGTTTCAGCTTTAGCATCATTCCTTCCAAAGAATACCCAGGGCTGATCTCCTTTAAAATGGACTGGTTGGATCTCCTTGCAGTCCAAGGGACTCTCAAGAGTCTTTTCCAACACCACAGTTCAAAAGCATCAATTCTTCGGCGCTCAGCTTTCTTCACAGTCCAACTCTGACATCCATACATGACCACAGGAAAAACCATAGCCTTGACTAGATGAACCTTTGTTGGCAAAGTAATGTCTCTGCTTTTCAATATGCTCTCT
>NW_011494752.1:1024100-1034590 GCF_000754665.1 Bison bison bison
TGCAGTCCAAGGGACTCTCAAGAGTCTTTTCCAACACCACAGTTCAAAAGCATCAATTCTTCGGCGCTCAGCTTTCTTCACAGTCCAACTCTGACATCCATACATGACCACTGGAAAAACCATAGCCTTGACTAGATGGACCTTTGTTGGCAAAGTAATGTCTCTGCTTTTCAATATGCTCTCTAGGTTGGTCATAGGGAGATAGAAAGACAGGGTAATCCCATCTTGCTTCCTGTATCCCAGCACAACCCTCCCCACTCCCTCAGAATGTTCTCCATGTCATGTCTCACACCTCAGCTCCTGCCCTTGCTTCCTCTGAGGTTCCAGATACCCCAGAGTTCGGCCACTTGAAGTTTGCGCAGGGTGGAGACCAAGAACTGGGGTGTTTTCCTTGGGGCTCTCTCCCAGTCTGTCTCCTGGCCGAATGTGGTGAGGGAGGGTCAGGGATGCCCTGCTGAGGTTGGGGTTCGTGGCTGGAGCAGCCAGGGAGACCACAGACTTGGCCATGAAACGGACCCAGACACAAGGCACTTGTCTGATCCGTGGCTCTGAGCTCTGGGTGTGACCCTGGGCAGGGGTACAAAGGGGCCTCTGTCAGTGCGGGGCACAGAGCCCACCTGGGCCAGGCCAGGCGCTGGAGGAGTGAGGAGGTGGGCTTTGGGGTGTTTGAAAAGAGAGAGCTTCAAATAACTGACCTGAGGTTTGAGTGTCATCTGGGGCAAGTCACTTCCTGTCCTTAACCTGTCTGCTCACCTGTAAAATAGAATGTGAATCCCAGCCTCCCAGAACTAGCTGCATTGTCAGGACTGATTTTGTTCACGAAAACCTCACCTTCCTGGAATCATGTATTTTCAAATATTATTTAACAAGCACACATACTGATCACCAGGTACCTGTTTCCTAAATACTGTAAAAACGTTGACTCATTTAATCCCTGTAAGATCCTATTTTATCCTTGAATCTGCCTTCAATGTGAGAAGAGCAATCCTTGGGTCGGGAAGATACCCTGTAGAAGGCCATGGCTACCCACTCTAGTATTCTTGCTGGAGAATTGTCCATGGAGAATTCCATAGACGGAGGAGCCTGGCAGGCTACAGTCCATGGGGTTGAAAAGAGTCGGACACAACTGAGCGACTAACACTACAGATGGGGAAACTGTGGCACAGAGGTGGCCAAGGCCACGCAATTGGGAAGTGGCAGGGGGAGGACTTGAACCCAGTGTGGGGATATACCTATACTATGCTGTTTCCCTACAGGAAGGGGTGAGCATCCCTTAGGCCAGGGAGCCCAAGCACAGGGTGGGGGACCTGATTCTTCATCAGGAATGGAAAGGGATTCAGGAACACCTCTGCCTTGAGGAGCATAACCACGCAATGTCTCCCCTCCCAGGGCCTGGCCCCTAGGACAGGGCTATGAGTGACCAGAGACCCAGGACAGAAAAAGAGGGTGGAACAGGGAGTTACAGGAGCAGGTCACAACCCTGCCACCTTTGGCCCAGTTGTGGGAGCAGCTGTGACCAGCAGAGGCTGGGGTAGGTTTGGTGTGCCTTCAGCTAGGGCTAGTCATTCCTGTGGGGTGCCAGACTTGGAGCCACGTGGTTGGAGGAAGGCCAGGGTCTGGCTGGACATAAAGCATGGACATGTAACAGAACGGAGTAGGGGGCTTCCGCCGAGGGGCTGAGGATGCTGGAGAAACAGAGCCCAAGTCCACAGCGTCAGGACTTTCGGTCTTCGTGGAAAGCCTTTGAGCATGCGCAGAACCTGACAAAAAAAGGAGGCGGGGCTTACCAGGCTGGGGTCAAAGAGGCCGGTAGCTTACATCCTAAGCAGCACGTGGTCCTTGGACGTGGAGAGCTGTGAGTGCCGAGCTCTGAGCTGGTACTTGCTCTTCCAGATGCATCTCTAGGCCTGTCTGCTCTTCGGAATTACCTGGATGCTTGTTAAAAAGGCAGACACCGAGCCTCACTCCAGATTCTGAATCTGAATTCCTGGGATGAGGGCCCAGCCCAAGATGCCTAATGAGCTCCGTGGTGATGCTCAGGTAGCCAGGCACTTGGAAAAACCGCCAGGCGATGGGTCCTCGCCCTTGGCTGTGCATCAGAATCACCGGGGAATAATTGAAAATTCCTGGTGCCCAGGCTGCAACCTGGACTAATTCCATCAGAATCTCTGGGGAGGAGTCCCATCATTTTCAAAGCTGCCCAGGTGATTCCAGTGAGGGGCCATAGTTATCTTCGAGCAGCCCTGACCCTCATCTCAGGCAGCTCTGGCCTGAATTGTGCCATCCTCAGAGAATCCTTTCCTGGCCACTTGTTCTCCCTGACTTTGTGCGTTTATCCACTTATTGACTTGACCATCCTCCTAGATTGCAAGCTTCATGAGGGCCCCTTAAGACTTCTGTTCATTGCTGCATCCCCTAGGCATAGAATGGAGGGCCTAGCATATAGAAGGTGTTCAACGGGTGTTTATTGAGTGAATTTATCGAGTCCCTCCTCTGTGCCAGGCCCAAAAGGAGATACTCTCCAAATATCATCTCAATTTCCCCAACAAATCCACAAGATAGATACTTTTGTACCCATTTTACAGATCAGAGAGGCAAAGCGACTTGCCCAAGGTCTGACGGCTCCAGAACCCAGGCTCTGTCCTGGGCCCTGAACTGCCTCCCAGCCAAGGGCTTTGGGCAGCCCCTGCTGTGGGAAGCAGCCTGACAGCCTGGAGGCAGAACAGAGGGCCTGGGAGACCTGGGGCATGTTGACTCAGCCCATCCCCAGGGCGTTTCTTGGAAGCTCTCTGCTGGTTTTGAAAGGCCTCCTTCATGGCCTGCAACGGCCATGTGCTTCCACCCACCTGACTGATTTGAGAGAAGGACTCCTTGATGCGGTTCGGCAGCTGCTCCTTGCCAGCAAGATGGACCGTGGCCATCCCACCATCTCTCTCAGCCAGTGCGCTCAGAGGCTCTCCCCTCCCTCCTGCCCTAGGTGACCCCAGATTCTCAGGGTCATTCTCAGTGCCCCCCTGCCTTCATTCTTCTTAGGTTAGCATGTGTTAGGTTCAGTTACTTATCCTGAGGAAGAGGGGAAGACCTCAAGGCCCAGGAAGGTGGGAGAATTCTGCTGGACAAACTAACCAAAGAAAAGCATCAGGAAATGAAGGGTGGGTTGGGGAAACTCAAAGATCTAAATTTCCTTAGGGTTGATCCTGGCTGGTAGTCAGGGCCTCTCCCGGCCTCTTCTGAATGCAGCTCTTTAAGTAGGAAGGAGGTTAGCCAAGGTCCCAGTGAGGACCCCTGGGCCCTCAGCCATTCCTTCTCTTCCTATGGGGCAGTATGAGCAAGTGCCCCCAGTAAGCTGACTGCCTTCTAGCCTGCTGCTGTTGTGATGAATATTCTGGGGAGGGGGCCACCCCTGCTGTGGGACACCCCAGTCCCCAGCCTCCTCTCCTCCTGCTCCAGGCAGCTTTGCCCAGCTGGATGAAGAGGTTGAAATAATTTCTGTTGCGTTAGCAACAAACACAAGTTGGCTATAACTCTGGACTAGGGAAGACTGGGGATGGGCTGGCAGCCTTGAGCGGCAGGATGATGGGCAGGAGGGGAGGGGTCTGTCTGGATATGCAGATGGGCACTATGTGTGGGAGAGGAGATTATTTGTGAGGTTTCAGGGGTTCCACGCAGGCCCGTTTGTCTTTCCTCTCTTTTCGCCCCATTAGTTTCCATTGCACAGCTGTGGGGAAGTTCCTTCTGCAGTCTTACCACTGTCCCTCCTGCTTTAACTAACAATGTCATCCCCTCACATCATAATGGCTCTTTATAGTCTGCAAGGTGTTTTCTATTTGTTATCTTATTTAATCTTCTCAGCTGTCAGCCTTGGGTTAGGGGAGTTATTATTAGTTATTGTTAGCCCCATTTCATAGATCAGGAAACTGAGATGTGGGGAAAATGGCCATGTTCCCAGTCACAGTTCAGTAAGGGGCAGAGTTATATGTAAGTGCTTGTTTGCCTGATTACAAGTTACTCTGGTTTTCACGAGGCCCCCCCTCCCCAAATTACTCTCACAGACACACACATACCCTTTACCCCCAGCTCCTCACTCTTCCATGTCACCACAATTCAGAAGCAGCCCAGGCCTGAAAAGGTCATGGTGTCCATCCCCCTGCCTCTAGGCCGGTGCAGTGGAGCCTCCATGGGGCCCATATCTGGAGCTCATCCGGCCATGGTCCAGGAGAGGGTGATGGTGGCAAAGGCGGGGGAGTCGAGGGTGTCAGCTGCTGCTGCTGCTTTTTGAGCAAAGACTTTTAAAGGTTAATGTGATAATCTCATCCTGATTACTGCAAACTGAGGACCTCATGCTCATCCAAGAATCTATTACTAGTCATGCAGGAGGGGCGGGGAGACTGCGTGGGGCCCACCCCGCCTCCCCACCGCCATCCTCACACATGTTGAGGGGGCTGAGCCTTTCAGTTTTATGTTTTGTTTTTAGTGGAAAGAGGTATTTCTAGATTGTGGTAAGGATGCTTTGGGTCTCCCTACTTCAAGACCTGGACCAAGGGATCCCAATCCTTCCCTTTTACGTCTAAGTTACTGTTCTAGGAGGGGCTGCTGGTGGGTCTGGATGCAAGGCCAGAGATCACAGAAAATCAGGGACCTGGGAGGTCATCACACCCCCCACCCCATCTTCCCTGCTGGGCAACCAAGGCCTGTTGCTGTTGTCCCACATCACGCCTGCCCAGAAGTAAACCAATTAGCACCGTGTCTGGTTCTGTGTTCCCAGCGCCTGTCTCATTATTTGGGGATTTATGTCTCGGTCACCGTGAAGGACGACTGTCCCGGTTTCCACTGGGGGGAGCCCGGCCAGCCATAGAGCTCAGCGGGCAGCAGGAGGTGGTGCTGTCCTGCTTGGGGGCAGGATGGGGATTTAATTTCAGGGGGATTTGCAAGCAGTGGGGAGCCGCTCTGGGCACATGGTGGCTTCGGGCTATTTTAGGAGGCAAAAGGCTGGCCCTGTGGGGGGAGGGCTCTTAGCCTTTAGCGATTCTGCCCTTTCAGTGGGAATGGAGAGGACTTGGGATGGAGGAGGCAAGCCCACCTGAGGTTGGGGCTTCTCCCACCTTCCTGAAACTCAGGGTCCCAGAATGAGTCTGTACTTCCAACCCCAGGTGGGGCAGTGAGCAGAACATAAGCTGCTGACTAGATAGGGGTCTTTGGCTCCTCTCCTGAGCCCCTCTGTTGTAGGCTTTCTAACTGAGGTTCTTGGTTTTATTAGAAGGAACAATTAATATAACCGTCTCACACCTTTGTGATAGGAATTATATTTACCGAGAGCTTAGGGAAGGCCCCACGGCACACGGAAAAGGGCACAAGCTTAAGGCCAGACACACCCGGCTCCGTTCTGTATGGGTCACTTCCAAGCTGGTAATGTGGGTTATGTAAGTCCTTTCACCTCTCTGAGCCCCAGTGCCCTGTCTCTAAAGCGAGGACCATAACGCCTCATTAATGACGCCTGTCTTATTAACTGGGCACAAACTATGTCAGGCACACTGCAGGGATGATCTCTCATCACCCTCTGCCATGTTATGATGTGTTAATTGTCCTGTTTTACAAATAAGGAAATGAAGCTCAGAGAGGGAAAGTAACTTGCCTCAGCCCACACAGCCAGAGCAAGGAACCCGATCCATTTTCTGTGCCCACAGTGAGGGTTGGTTCATTCCTTAAATCCAGCAATATGTGTTGGTTATCTTTGATATGCCGGCACTGTTCTAGGGCTGGGGATTCATCACAGACAAAACAGAGGAAATGGAGGGACTTCCCTGGTGGTCCAGTGGCTAAGACTCTGCACTCCCAGTGCAGGGGCCAGGGTTCGATCCCTGGTCAGGGAACTAGATCCCGTATGCCACAACTAAAAGTTCCCATGTGCCACAATGAAGATAGAAGATTCTGTGTGCCACCCCCCACCAACCAAGCAGCCAAATAATAAATATTTTTTAAAAATACAGAGGAAGAGGAGATAAGGGGATGAGACTGAGCAGCAGGGAGAACTGAGTCGGCCAGCTAGAGACACAGTGGCTTTATTTAGACTGAGAATTATTTTCTGATGGCGGTGTCGGGGGAAGGTGACAACTAGGGGACGGAACCCCTCCTTGGAAGATGCTAGGTGGGAAAGGGAGCACCAGCACCCCAGCAGCCCCAGCTGTCAGGACTAGGAAAAGGGTTTCTGTGTTGTCTTCCTCCTCACCCCACATTTATAGGAAAAAAGTCTGGGTGTGTTGGGATAAGGCACCATGAGATAGAGGGAAGAAGGCCTAGTGTTTAGAGTCAACCAGATGGGGTTCGATTTCACCCCTTTCTAGCTGTGTGACCTGGGGCAGGTAAACTAACCTCTCAGAACCTCCCTTTCCTTATCTTAAAAAAAACTATTTATTTTTGGCTGTGCTGGATCTTCGTTCCTGCACACGAGGGTTTTTCTCTAGTTGTGACAAGCAGGGGCTACTCTTCGTTGCAGTGCATGGCCTTCTTACTGCTTGCAGAGCACAAACTCTAAGTGGGCAGGCCTCAGTAGCTGTGGCACATGGACCTAGTCGCTCCTCAGCATGTGGGATCCTCCCAGACCAGGGATCAAACCTGTGTTTCCTGCATTGGCAGATGGATTCTTTACCATTAGGCTGCTGGGGAAGCCCCCTTTTCTTATCTTTAAATTGGGGAGAGGAATGCTGACTTTTCAGGGCTATTTGGGAGGAGAAAATGGATCAATAAAGATGTGGGAAGGGGCTGGAAAACAGAAGGCTCACAGCTAGGAGCTGTGTTGTGTGTGTGTGTGTGTGTGTGTGCAGGGTCGGAGTTTGGGGGCGTGTTATCCTGGTGTATCTAGGTGAAGCCACGTCTTTGTGGTGGCACTCAGCTGGCACCTGTGCTCCTGTTGAATGATTTCAACAGGCCGGGCAGAACAGGAAAGCCAGCAAGCCTAAACACAAGGTCCGGTGCTCACAGTGCTAGAGATCGCTCTCTGGGTGACGAGATGGGGAGGCTGAGCTCGCCAGCAATGACATGAAAATAAATGAGGGAGGTTTCATGGAGCCTCAGCTCTCTATAGAGCTGACTCAGAAGTGTAGAAAAGTTAACAGTGGGCAGCATTAATAGAGGACAAGATAGAGGGTTGGGGGAGGTGATTCCCTCCCTGGCTCTGTCCTAAGGAGGTCATTGAAAGCCTAAATATGTTTAAGAGGAATATGAGTGGGATCATAAAACCTCTGGAGACAAGTTTTTATTGAGTTGAGCGGTTCAAGTCACTTGGTCACCATGCAGGGTACTGAGCAGAAGGAAATGAATAAAGGCCCAGAACTAGCCCCCTCAGCACAGTGGTGTAGCCTGGACAGGGTCTAGGGGACACAGTTCAATACAGCATGATAAATGCAGTGTTAGGGTCCCATACAAGATGCCCTAGGAGCATGTAGGAGGGGCTTCCTGGAGGAGGTGGCCATGTCAGGGGAAGAACAGCTGAGGGAAATGGGTCTCTTTCACTGAGCAGAGAGATCCCTGAAGAAGAGGCTGCCAGCCATGTTCAGCTGGCTGTGGAAGGTGGGGAGGGCTTTTTCTGCATTACCAGGGAGCAGATCTGGGCTTCCCTGGTGGCTCAGCAGGTTAAGAATCCACCTGCAATGTGGGAGACCTGGGTTTGATCCCTGAGTTGGGAAGATCCCCTGGAGACGGGAACAACTACCTGCTCCAGTATTCTGGCCTGGAGAATTCCATGGACTGTATAGTCCATGGGGTCACAAAGAGTCAGGCATGACTGAGCAACTTTCACTGAACCACTAGGGAGCAGATCTAGAACCCGTGCTCAGGCATTACAGGAAAGCAACTCTCAGCTCCCATACTGATGGGCTTTCTGTTCTTGAGACCCTCCATCAACGGGACAGACCATCTCTAGAGGCAGTGAGTGCCCTGTCCTCAGCACGTTCAAGCAAAGGCCAGAAGCTAACTCATCAGGGACAAGTTACAAAAGGGACAGGATGACCTCTAAGATCCCTCCCAGGTCTGAGCAACTGCATGCAGTTTGCCATGGACAGACACAGGATGTGGACCGTGACAGAGAAGATGTGATCGGATCAAGTTAGAGGGTGGGTGTGCTGGGAGTGTGCTTGCCAGGGACTGTCACGTGACTGTCAGCGCCAATCTGCGCTTATTGGTTTTTGAGTGACCCCTTCACTGAGACATGGTCACATACCATACAGTTTGCCCATTTTAAGTGGACACTTTAATGTGGCTTGACTCTTGGAGTGGGAATGAATTCGTGCATTAATTCCACAACTCTTTACAGAGCATTTATAGAGCTTAGTGCTGATGCTTCCGATACCTGGAAAATAAAAGCCCTTTCCCCACAGGGGATACAGGTAAGTGACCAGGCAAAAGCATTGCATCTTGGGAGATGTGCTAAGAGGGAAAATAACCAGGGCCTGGGATAAAGAGTAACTGGGCTGGGGAAAGGGGGTCCTGGGGAGGTGATAGTGGAGTTGAGGCCCAAGTGGCAAGGAAAAGGCCTTGTGAAGATCAGGGGAGAGTTCCAGGCGGAGGGAACAGCAGAGACCTCAAGACAGGAGTGAGTTGGTAGACGTGAGAACCAGGAAGCAGTGCCAGGAGCTAGCAAGTGAGACATCACCAGGGCTCCCCTTGGTCAGACCTCCTCTCTGGAAGGCCTGTTTCACATGAAGGCTGGCTGGAGCGTGAGGTGGGAAGAACAGCACTGGTCCATCTTCTTTAATACAAGAGCCATTCCTATTGCCTTTCCTTGAGACTCTCCAGTAATGGAATGATGTCAGGTGCTGTTAGGAGGTTATGCCATCAGCCCCTGCCTCCTGCCCTCCTCTGCTTGGCTTCATTCTCCTGTCTCATGCCCCAATGTGGGCCAGAGCCAGTGCACTGATTCCCTGGGAAGAATCAGAAATGATCCCCAGCCACATACACCGGTGATGTTTCCCCAACAGGGCCACTGATTTAATCCACTGACCTCTGGACAACCTGAAGTCTCCCATTTGCTCCTGACTTCATGTGTGACTTTGAGCCAGTTACTTAACATCCCCAATCTTTCATCTCCTGGTCTGTAAAATGAGGATCAAACCAGTCAGGGGCAAGTTGTTATGAGGATTAATGCCATCCCTCTTGGCACTCAGGAGGTACTCCATGAATGTCAGCTTCCTTTTTCTCCCTGAGCTTCCCCTCAAAAGAGGGACTGGTTTATAAAAAGGTAGGGAAGGCTTCCCAGGTGGTGCTTGTGGTAAAGAACCCGCTTGCCAAAGCAAGAGACACCGGTTTGATCCCTGGGTCCCGAAGAGCCCCCTGGAGGGCATGGCAGCCCACTCCAGTATTCTTGCCTGGAAAATTCCATGGACAGAGGAGCCTGGTGGGCTACAGTCCTTAGGGTGGGAAAGAGTTTGACAGGACTGAAGTGACTTAGCATGCACAGGCAGGGAAGGTCCCAGCAGGCCAGTGCCGGGTGGCCAGTTTGGGGTCCCCTCCTCCCAACTCTGGGACCCTTTGGAAGGTGAGGGGCACTCAGGACTGGCCAGCCAGGGGTAGGAAGGCTACTCACCGATGGGTCCAGCCCTGCCGCCAGAAGAGCCCCTGCGTCTCCCCTCTTCTGCTGCCCGGGGAGCCCTAGCGCCAGGCCATTCTCGCGACCCGCTCGCCTGCGCTCCGCTCCGGGCGGCGCGGCTCCTGGCACCTGCTCCCCGTGGGCCGCCCAGGGGCGGGCTCCGGGGCCGCGGCGGCTGCCCCGGGACGCGCGGGCCCCGGACTCATCCGCCGCGCACCTCCGGGAGCCAGGAGCCGGGAGCCGCCGAGAATCCGGACCGGCGCGGGCGGCCGCGGACTACTGGATGCGGCCCCGCTCGGGTCGGAAGCGCCCTTCAGGTAGGCGCGGGCGCGGGCCGTGGGACCGCACTCCCGGCTCCCCATCCCGGACCGACGCGCCGCTGGGACTGAGCGCCCACGGGGGCCCGCGCGCGGGGTGGGGGTGTAGGTGGCTCCGTAGCGCTGGTGGCAGCAGCGAGGACCCTACCCTGCCTTGTGTTTTGGGAAAGTGGGCGACAAGAATCACGACTTAACCGGAAACCGAGGCTGGGAGGGGGAACAAGGGTGATGGCCAGAACTTTTAGTTCCCAGGAAGTAGGGGAAGGGAGGCTGGCGACCACAGGCCAGGGACAGCGAGACTCATCCCGAGAAGGGGACCATTCTCCGAAGACAGGGGGCTCGACCACAGAACCTACCTTTTTTGTCTAAGTTCTTTAGAGACTCCAAAAATCAACTCCCACCCCATCAGCCCCTGAGATAGAACAGAAGGGAAGGGCCGGGGGATGGGAGACCTATTGTCTTTTGGTGGGGGGGTGAATGCAGAGTACACTCATCCCCCCCCACTCCCCCTCCCCCATCTCCATTATTCACAGTCATTGGAGGCAGCCTTGCCTGCCCCTCCTCCTTCAAGCAGAATGCCTCCCCTTCTGTCA
>NW_011494752.1:1034690-1040803 GCF_000754665.1 Bison bison bison
CAGGGTCAGAGGTAGAGGCTGGCCCTCCTGGCCTTTGTGGGAGGCAGGATTCCACCTCACCCCCGTCCCCCCCACAAAGCTCGAACCATCCCCGGATCTCTCAGCCCTTCTCTCTCTGGCTCGCACGCTCTTTCTCTCAGACTCATTCTCTCAGCCCCATGTGGAAGTGCTGACCCTGGGGCCATCATGATGGGGAGCCTGGTTTGGGGGAGCTAGTGTTCAGTCTTTTGGGGAGTTGGGCCGGGAGAGCAAGCAGTGGATGAGGCTGAACTGTGCCAGGGTCCTGGGCAGGGGGCTTGGTTGGGGGGGGGGTCTCCTGTACAAATCAGGTTCCTAGGCCTTGCCTGGCAGCAGAGGTCGGAACAGGGGACACTGAGGCTAATCCCCCGCCCCCACCGTAGAGGCAGCTGTTCTGTGTTACCACTGTGGGCCCTTCAAGGAGGGATGCAGCTGAGATAACAAGAAAGACTTCCTTCCGGAGGGTGGCCAGAGGATCTTTCAGGGAGTATCAGTATCCAGAAGAGGCAGCCCTTATCTCTGCGGTGTCCAGGGGAAGGAGGCCCTCTGGGACTCCCAGCCAATAGCAGGTGAGGATAGCCTGGGGGGATGGTGACCTCACCTCTGGACCATTGCTCTCCGTCACCTCTCATGCCCTCTCTCTTGCTTCCTTGGAGCTGGAGTGTTGACTTTCAACACCACTTAGCCAGCTCACTCCTGAAAACCCCAGCACCCAGCCGTCCCCAGGGAAAGGTGACAGGCTACATCTCTCATCACTTTGGATGGGACAACAGACACGGCTGCCTTGGTTTGTCCAGTGGGTGTCTCCCACCCCCACCCACAGCAGCAGACACCTGGACCAGTTGTGGCCCAGCCTCAGGGCCTCCTGCCTGGCAAAGTAGGGATGTGTGGGCTGGGGGTGGGCATGGCTGCCCCAACTCAGCCCATCCCACTCCTCTAGGTGGGAGTCTCTGACTCCTTTGGGGAGTCTTGGGTGTGACCGTGGGTGACCCCAGCTCTCTAGGCCATCCCCTAGGGGTGCCGCTCTGTGGGGGCCGCACAGTGAACACCCTGCAAGGTGTCAGCCTTGGGAGAGTGGAGTGCTTGGTGGTGGCCCCTTGGGGACCTGTGGGGGGCAGCCAGGCCCAGGAGGACTCACACTCCACAGGACAAGAACAGACGATGCCTCTCTTCTTCCAGACACAACCCCATACTCCCGCCTGTGACCCTGTGAGTGATGGGATGGGGGCCATCGGGCTGTGCACCCCTTCCCCCTGAATCATAGGATGAGGCCTGTGTTTCAATTGTGAGCCTCAGTTTCCTCATCTGTAGAGCCTCAAGGGATTGCTCTGAGGGTTAACAGAGGTGATGTCTGTCCAGTGCCCAAAAGGCAATGGGCACTCGCCACAGGGCAGTTCTTTCTCTGTCCCCACCCCGCCTTCCTCTGGCCGCTGAAACAGACAAATACAGCTTGGTGTCCCCCCACCACCCCAACCTTAGAGGCAGCTGCTCCCTGTGGCCACTTCAGCACCGCCTGCAAGGGACCTAAGAGATTAGCCCAGCCCAACCCCCTCTCTTTAAAGACAGGGAACTGAAGCCCAAAGGGGCAGGACTGGCCCGACTTTGGCCAGCCAACCAGGCTACCTTCTCAGAGGCAGGGCTAGGGACCTGGCTTGGGGAGGCGAAGGGTAGATATTGGCAGACCTGGGGGAAAATACCAAAGTGTAATTGGGCTCATTAAGGATTAGGTGAGGGAGCCCTTCATGCCCTGCCAAAGGCTGGGGACAGGCCTGGAACCCTCCTCTCCTGTTAACCCTTTGGCAAGGACAGGTCTTCCCCAAAAACCCCCTTCCGCAGGATGCAACAGCTCCCCGCTCTGCACTCACGGCCTCCGAATTTCTTTCTTTCTGGCCATCTTTGGGTAGTGCAGTGCCCAAGGATGCCACTGACACCTGGGCCCCGAAGTCCACTGTCACCCAGCAAGAAGGGGTGGAAACGGGCTCTGGAGCCATACCTGAGTGCTCCCTTCCTCCAAGCCCCCTCTACCTCTGCGAGGACAGACACACAGACAGCAACCTCGTGTGTGTGCTAAGTCGTGTCTGACTCTTTGAGACCCAATGGGCCATAGCCCTCCAGGGTCCAGGCAAGAATACTGGAGTGGGTAGCCATTCCCTTCTCCAGGGGATCTTCCTGACCCAGGGATTGAACCTGGCAGGCAGGTTCTTTACCACTAGCACCACTGGGAAGACAGCCACTTTGGTCTCCATCAACTCTCCTGTGCTGGCATGAGCCTGCCTTCAAGTGGGTGGCTCCTTCCCTGGTCCAACCGCCCCCTCCCTGATGCAGGAAGGTGAGAACAGAGGGAACTTTATCCTCTTCCTGTGTAAATTACAGACAGACACCTGGGCACACCCATGCTCTTTTTCTCTGCTTTCACCAGGTCTTTTCCTGAATTAAGTCCACTTCTTCCCCTGTCTTCATACCCTCTCTTCCTAGCCTCTCTGGCTCTGGCCTCCCCACTCCCTGCCCAGGGGGTTGGCATCTCCCTGCCTGGCATTTGGGACGGTAAGGGCTGGGCAGTCCTGAGCCTCCCCAGGAGCCCTTCTTTGCATCCGTAGTCCCCCTCCCCACCCAGCAGTTCAAACCAGGGCATAACAGGCTTTAAAGTAAGAAAGAATGTGAAGTCGCTCAGTCATATCTGACTGATTCTTTGCAACCCCATGGTCTGTAGCCTACCAGGCTCCTCTGTCCATGGAATTTTCCAGGCAAGAGTTCTGAAGTGGGTTGCCATTTCCTTCTTCAGGGGATCTTCCCTACCCAGGGATCGAACCTGGGCCCCCTGCATTGGGAGTTCAGAATGTTAGCCGCTGGACCACCAAGGAAGTCCCCCAGAAGCAGCTCTTACACTGTCTGTCTATGTACTTTGAAGCAAGTCCTCTCCCCTGCTCTGGGACTCAACTTCCTCTTCTGTTAAAGAGAGCATGTCCTGTCCAAATGTGGGTCCAGTGAGGGTGAGTCATGCTGGTTCTGAATAGAAGCCAGCACAGGGTGTGCTGACCTCTTAATGCTCACAGCAGGGGTTAGACCGACATGTGTGTGTGATAAAAACTGCCCACCCCTCCACATTTCTGGCTAGGAGCCGTGGCTTAGCTGGAGTGGTGGAGCTCCCGAGAGGACAGCTGGGAAGCTTGTGTTAGGCAGGGCAGGCTGCAGCAGGCCCAGCAACCTGGCTGGTGGGTACACAATTAGCCCCGGAATCCAGGCGGGCCCTGTGAGCCCAGAGGCTGTATATCATGGGGGTTTAATCAGCCCCGTGGCAGATATTTGTCTGCTCTCTTGGACTGTGTTCTGGGCCTGCCTGTCATAAACTGCACTGAGATTTCAAAATACCACTGTCTCCCTGCTGCTGGGGCAGCCTGCTCTCCTGGGCAAGGCCAGGAAAATCTCACTCTCCTGAAGACTCTTCCCCCTGGCTGATTGGACCACCCCGACCCCCATACTCGTACCTGGTACTCTTTTCCTGGTCCACTTTCCTTCTGAGAGAGCAGGGGAAGACTTTAAAGGCAGGAGAATAGCTGTGATGACCTCCATTTAGAGGTGAGAGGATGTAGAATCTTACAAGGTGATGGAGTGACTTTCCCGTGTGCCCTCTGTGGGCAGAGCTGTCCCCTGGACTCTGGACATAATGCCCAGGAGTTTGTTATGGCTCAGAGGGGCAACCTAGTTGCCTCAGAAGTGTGGAGGACTGGAGTCTACCCTCCTGGGTCGGAGTTCTACCTCTTGACGCTAGCAGCGCTATCTGGAGGCTATCTCTGGTACTGCAGCCCAACCAAACCTGCTGTAGAAGCAGCCCCTCTTACCGCCTTGGTATTCGCTTGGGGTCCTCCCTTGAGCATGTGCAGTGCTGTGCTCAGTCGTGGCCAACTCTTTGCGACCCCATGGACTGTAGATGACCAGGCTCCTCTGTCCATGGGCTTCTCTAGGCAAGAATACTTGCCTGGAGTGGGTCGTCTTCTCCTCCTCCAGGGGATCTTCCCGACCCACGGATTGAACCTGTGCCTCTCTGTCTCCTGCATTGGCAGATGGGTTCTTTACTACTTGTGCCACTTGGGAACTCTGTGCATGATTGTGTCCACATTTCCTCCTTTTATAAGAACACCAGTCATATGGGGTTAGGGGCCCACCCTAACTCCACCTTAACCTAGCAAATAGCATTTGCAATGACCTTATTTCCAAATAAGGCTGCATTTCCTATTCTGAACTGCTGGAGATTAGGATTTCAACATACGACTTTGAGGTGGGGACAGATGTTCAGTGAAAGTCTCATTCCATGAGCTGGGCACAATGACACCCACACCATGACTCAGCTACACTGTGACATGAAACAGAGTGACACAGATTCGCCTCAACAGACAACAGGGTAACGGAGACATTCACAGTGACCCAGGTACACCGTGATAGACACGTAGGGTGACAAAGGGACTGCATTCACAAGCTGCAAAACAGACACATCCCAGATCAAAAAGAACCGATGTTTATAGGACCCTGAGGGGTACTTTACAGAGAGCAGCTCGTCTAATCCTCACAGTGTGCGTGACTTGGAAACTGCTCATCACCCCATTTTACAGATATACAAATGAGAGGACTGAGGCTCCGGTCACACAGCCAGGAAGTGACAGAGCTGAGATTCAAAACCAGGTAGGAGTCAATACAGAGCTAGTGCTCTTAATTGCTGTGCCACTCTGGTCCATTCACTCACAGTCCCCACACATGTAATGACGGCCGATTTTGTGGGCACATGCCCACAGGAGTGACAAGCAGTTTACTGAGAGCAGGGGGTGGGGTCCAGGGACTACAGGCAAGGTTCTTGGCTGTGAACTTGAGAAATGAATTTGCTTTGTTCGGAAGTGGGCTCCACCACTAGGCGTGTGGCCTTATGGGAATGTTACGGCATCACTTGACTTCACTGGGTCTAATTTGCAAAATGAACACAAATCTAAAGACACAGGAAATGACTTTTAAGAGGATGTATTAGTTTGCTCAGGGCTTCCCAGGTGGCGCTAGTTGCAAAGAACCCTCCTGCCAATGCAGGAGATGTAAGAGACACAGGTTCAGTGCCTGGGTAGGGAAGATCCCCTGGAGGAGGGCATGGCAACCCACTCCAGTATCCTCGCCTGGAGCATCCCATGGACAGAGGAGCCTGGCGGGCTACGGTTCATGAGCTTATAAAGAGTTGGACACAATTAGCAACTTAGCACAGCACAGCAGCACATTAGTTTGCTCAGGCTGCCATAACAAAGAACCACAGACTTAGTGGCTTAAACACCAACTATTTATTTTCTCCCAATTCTGGAGGATAGAGGTTTGGATTCAAAGGTGTAGGGTTGGTTTCTTCTGAGGCCTTGTTCCTTTGCTTGCAGACTGCCATCTTTTTCCTGGGTCTTCCCACGGTCTTCTCTCTGTAACTGTGTCCAAATTTCCTTTCTTTTGGCTGCCCCATGAAGCTCGTGGAATCTTAGTTCCCGATCAAGTATCGAACGCACGTCCTTGGCCATGAGAGTGCAGAGTCCTAACCACTGGACCAACAGGGAATTTTTGAAATTTCCTCTTCTTAGAAGAGCACCAGTCATGTTGAATTAGGGACCACCCTAATGACCTCATCTGAACTTGATTACCTCTTTAAAGATCCTCTCTCCAAATACAATCACATTCTGAGGTACCAGGAATTAGGACTTCAAGTCATGAATTTGTGGGGAGAGAGGATGGGGTCACTGGGCACAATTCTGCCCATATAAAAGAAATGGGCTCAGTCATCCTCACTCAGGCCCGAGCCATGGAACAGCCCCAGTCTGGGGGAGAGACACAGTTCCTGACCTCAGGAATCCTCTGTCCTGGTGGGGGAGACACAGGCCTTGCCCTCAGGAAGCCCCCAGCTAAAGCAGGGGCAGGAAATGTGCACACAGATTCTGGAAGGAAGTGAAAATCAACCCAGTTCAGTCTGAGGAAGGTCATGGGGCAGAACAGAGCCCATTAGAGGCAGAGAAGTCTGGTCGGAAAGCTTCAGAAAAGGGAGTCAGAAAGGAGAAGGGGAGGGGCCTGGAGGGGTGGTATGCATG
>NW_011494752.1:1040903-1042400 GCF_000754665.1 Bison bison bison
GTGTGTGCGTGTGTGTGTGAAGGGGCTGTGTTTAGCAACCCAGGCAGCAGGGCCCAGATTTCCACTGAAAACACCAACTGTTGCCATAGGCCGAGTGGCCAACATAGCAGGGGGTATCGGGAGCCACGTGGAGAGGGGTGGGGATGGCTTCACATGCTGTCACTCTGTCACCGTGTGTGAATGTCACTGGCGCTGGGCACTGGGAGGCTGGGTTTCTGTAGTCCCTCCTCTGGCCCAGCGGCTTCTGTGTCTCCAGCAGGTACCACAGGCCTGCCTGTCCCAGGATTGTCCATGTCTGGCCTGTGGCAGGGGCTGAGAACAGGGCTCCAGGGTCCCCCACATGTGACTCTATCAGCCTCCCTGCTGCCTCTCCCTCAATTCTCTGAGGCCCAGTCTCCCTCTGAGTGCTTTACTCTGAGTCCCTAAGCATCAGGCTCCCAGTGTGTGGCCATTTCTTTTGTTTTAAATCTTAAAAAAATATATATTTTTTAAATTATTTATCTGACTACAACAGGTCTTAGTTGCAGCATGAGGGATCTAGTTCTCTGACCAGGATTGAACCCAGGCCCCCCACATTGGGAGTGCAGAATCTTGGCCACTCGACCACCAGGGATGTCCCAGTGTGAAGCCATTTCTGATACTCTTCCAGATATTCCTGCATTTCACTGCTGCTTTGTCTGAAGTAACCCCCATCCTGCTCCCTTTGGCCTTTCTTGGGCTGGGGCTTTCAGAAGGAAGGCCCCGGGGAGGTCCAGCTGGGGCAAAGGGCACAGTCAACTCTGGGTTCCGAAGCCCTCTTGCTCCTTCTGTGTGTTCACTGCACTCACCTTTGTTTACCTGCCTCTCTCTCTCCCCAGGTATGAAGCGGCCACTGAGCCCATCTCCCGCGGGTGAGAAGGAGCCCCCGGTATGTGAAGCTGCTGAGTGCCCCCCTCGGCCCCCAGAAGCACCTAAGCCCAAGCGGGAAAGAAAACGGCCCTCGTACACCCTCTGTGACGTGTGTAACATCCAGCTGAACTCAGCAGCCCAGGCCCAGGTGCACTGCGGAGGGCGGGCCCACCAGAGGCGCCTTCGGCAGCTCAGCCTAGAAAAGACAACCCCGGGGCCAGGTCAGTTGGGAGGGGCGCTGCCTCCGGACTTGGTCCTGGGCCCCTGTGAGGGGCTCTGGGTCTCTGGTCTTTCTTTGTGGAGTCCTTTGATCTGAGGGACCATCAGTGGGATCTTAGGGTCTCAAGCTTCCCAGAGGCCATCCGGTTTTGTTTTGCATCCGGACAGCTCTCTCTGGGGTCTCTCAGGGCCTGGGGTCTGAGACCTCCCCTGGATCTGGGACTCTTCCTGGGGGATCTTTTAGGACCAGATCCCCTAAGTAGCATTTCTCCAGCCTGGAGCCCCCTGGAAGGTTGTTTTTCAGTTAAGGGACTGACCGGAGTGTCCTGGTTTTCTGCTCTGGTCTCTGCAGGCCAAGGTCAGTGAGGTACACAATGCGCCAGCTTAGGG
>NW_011494752.1:1042500-1049380 GCF_000754665.1 Bison bison bison
GCCGGACTCCTGGCCAGGATTTAGGCCTCTCCCTGGCTGGGGTGCCGCTGCAGAGGTTTGGCTGAAAGAGGGCCACTGGCTACGAAGCAGATTTCTGGGGAAAGTGGGTGAATGGATTTGTGAGGATGATTCCAGCTGACAGGCGCATGGGAGTCATGGGAGAGATGGGCCGCAGTCGGCCGCTGGCGGCAGGGGAAGCAGGTTCAGAAGAGGGCCCAGCGTGGGAGGCGGGAAGGGCTGGAACTTCTGCCTGGTTCCTGGAGGCAGCCTCGAGAAGCATGCCCTGCACACACCCAGCAGCCCAGGGTGCTCTTGAGGGCTGCCTGCTGTCTGAGCGCGTGTTCATGGGGCGACCTGTGTTCCTAGTACTGTGCTGGGGCCTGGAGATGAACAAGTCCCAGTCCTATACCCGCCCCGCGGCTTGCTCCCACTATGACTGAAATCCATCTTTCAGGCTGAGATAGGAAAAGAGCAGATGAGTACTGTGGGTGGCACGTGGGACATGCCCCCATGGGAACAAAGGAGAAAGGGTGATTCTACCTGGGGGTACCACAAAAGACCTCCTGAAGGAGGGGGCTGCACTGAGCTTTGGAATAGGGGTGAGGGGAGGAGGGATGTCTCGGACAGAGGTCACAGCAGGAGCAGAGCTGGGAACGCTCTAGTGGCTGGGACTGTCTCCCATCTGAGCATTCCCACATGGGGCTGGACCTCAGGGCATGACTCTGAATAAGAGCGTATTCGACTGTATGGATGTTTCTGGAGTGTGTGTGTTCAAAGTCACTCATTAATTCATCAAATACTTAGCTACTGTTTGAGGTGTTCATAGTTTTCCTTTTATTAGTATTTTTTCTATTGAAGTATAGTTGATTTGCAGTGTTGTGTTAGTTTCACATATACAGCACGTGACTCAGTTTTATATATATATATATATATTCTTTTCCCCTATGGATTATTGGGAAAATAACAAAATATTGAGTGTAGTTCCCTGTATTATAAAGTAGGTCCTCGTTGTTTTTCTCTTCATTGATCTTTATTGAGATATTACTGACATAATGTCAGTAAGTTTAAGGCGTACAGTGTGATGATTTGATACACATATGTATTATAAAATGATTACCATAATAAGGTTAGTTCATACTGCCATCCCCTCACACAATTATGATTTTGTGTGTGTGTACTGATAACAGTTAAGATCTAACTCTCTAAACAACTTTGAAGTATATAAGGCAGTACTGCCAATTAGGGGCTTCCCTGGTGGCTCAGATGGTAAAGAATCCGCCTGCAATGTGGGAGACCTGGGTTTGATCCCTGGAGAAGGGAATGGCTACACAACAGTCTGCTGCTGCTGCTACTGCTAAGTTGCTTGCGTCATGTCCGACTTTGTGCGACCCCATAGATGGCAGCCCACCAGGCTCCCCGCCCCCGTCCCTGGGATTCTCCAGGCAAGAACACTGGAGTGGGTTGCCATTTCCTTCTCCAATGCATGAAAGTGAAAAGTGAAAGTGAAGTCGCTCAGTCGTGTCCAACTCTTCACGACTCCATGGACTGCAGCCTACCAGGCTCCTCCGTCCATGGGATTTTCCAGGCAAGAGCACTGGAGTGGGGTGCCATCGCCTTCTCCGACACAATAGTCTATGGGGTCGCAAAGAGTTGGACATGACTGAGCGACTTCACTTTTCACACACTCTGGTATTCTTGCCTGGAGAATCCCCATGGACAGAGGAGCCTGGAGGGCTACAGTCCATGGGGTCGCAAAGAGCTGGACATGACTGAGCAGGCACACCACTTGCAATAACTCACAACAATTGGGGTACATGGGAAGGAAGGGTGTGGGATGAAGGAAACACATTTTGGAGTCTTTTCTGCAGGACTTGGTGACTGATGAGATGTGGGGCCAAGGAAACAGGAGGTGCCAAGATGGCCCGAGCCTAGAGGGTGCTATGATGGGCAGTTCCATGATCAGAAAGGAGGCTCTGAGAGGGAAGTGAGGCTGGAGTGCAGGGGTGGCTGGGGAAGGCCATTCCTGTGGCCAGAGGACTCTGCCCCACCCCTGTTCCCCTCTAACTCGGGCTCTTCAGGTCCTCCTCCTGGGCAGTGGTTCTCCTTTCTCTCCCACTATCCCAGGGTGGAGAGAGCATGTGGGGTGTGAGAGAGAGGACCACAGCACCTAGATACTGGTGGCCAGAGACAGGCTGCCCAGAGGGAGGGAGTGCCCCTTCACTCGGCTTCCCTTTTCTCACAGTCCTA
The DNA here is from genome assembly GCF_000754665.1 of Bison bison bison. Lineage (NCBI taxonomy): Eukaryota > Metazoa > Chordata > Mammalia > Artiodactyla > Bovidae > Bison > Bison bison. The sequence continues at coordinate 1,044,748 of NW_011494752.1, forward strand.
GTACGGGCTAGGTGTGGGGAGTCACCAGAAGGAATGAGGCCTGGTACTCCCCTCCAGATTGCTAAACAGGACCTGGTAAGTCGCCTATCCATGCATCCCTGAGCCCTTGGGCCCTGTGCTGGTCCCGGGCAGGATGCCAGGATTCTGCGCTGAGCAGTGCTAGCCACTCAGTCAATGTGGCAGACCTTCCCACCACCATGCTAAGAGGAGTGAGCATCACTGTGGGAGCATGGCGGGAGGGTGGTGATGGCTGTGACTAGAGCAGGGATGAAGCCAGAACCCTCAGATTTCTGGGAACTCTGGAAACCCAGGGCTCCGGTGGAGAACCGGTGCTCCATTGACCTGGTTATCTTTGAACCTACTTCAGGCCATGACCCCCAGCATCCACCCACCTCTCCCGTGGACTCTCCTGTCTCCTTGGCCTCCTGAGAGCTGGGGGTGGGAGAGGCAGCCCACAGCAAGAGGATGCTAGCAACTTCCCCCTGGGGTGGGGTGTAGGGACCTCCATCCTGCTGAAGGCCTTCCCCAGCCAGAGCAGAGAGACCTGAGGAAGGGACTGGGCCAGAGCAGAGAGACCTGACGCCACAGCTGACTGGGGCTGGGACTTCCCAGGTGGCACTACTGGTAAAGAACCTGCCTGCCAATGCGTGAGACTTAAGAGATGTGGGTTCGATCCCTGGGTCAGGAAGATTCCCCTGGAGGAGGGCATGGCAACCAACTGCAGTAATCTTGCCTGGAGAATCCCATGGATAGAGGAGCCAGGTGGGCTATGGTTCATAGCATCATAAAGAGTCGGCCACGACTGAAGCAACTTAGCACGCACTAGAAGCAGAGAGAGTTACACCTACTGAGGCTTGAGGTGAAGTGTGAGGAGCCCTTAACACACCGCTCTGTCCTGGACGCCTGAGATCTCAGGCCTGTGGCAGCCTGGAGGCCGCCCCGCCCGTTCCCCGGGAGGGTGCTGAGGGGCTGGGGGTGGGACGGCCCGGTCAGGCCCCTTGGAGGCTCCCGTTCTAGAAGGCCTCCTGGAGCTGTCACTCTGATTAGGGGTCTGTGGGGCTGGCACCTTGCTCAGTGACAGGCCGTCATGGGCAGTGAGGCGGGATCGTGTCTGGAGGATCCTGTCCCCGAGGCTTCTATGGGAGGGAGACGTGGGAGCCATTCTCTCTGACCTTCATTGCCAATGCCTGGGTCAGAGCCCTCCTTACTCAGCCGTACCCAGCTTCCACCCGGACTGAGCCTGGAGCACCCAGGAAGGGGCACTGGCTGGGAAGACAGCAGGAACCCCACCCTTCCCCCCAGGGCCTACTCCAGGTCATTCCCCTACTTGCCTTCCTCCCCATTGGTCTCCCACATAGCAGGCCCTTTCATCCTTCAGGAGTGTGTCTTGAGCCACCTTTCAGCAGCCCTGCCCCTCCTCCTGTGAGAGGGGTGGACACCAGGAACCCCGGCTCCAATATGGCTGAACTCAATGACCCTACTGACCATCACACACACACACACACACACACACACACACACACATACACACATACACACACACGCCCCTAAACAACTGTAGGTAGGTTTTGAACATTCACAGAGATAAATGTTTGCTGGCTCAACCCTCCTACCTCCAACCTCTAGTGTGGATGTTGGGCCAGCCCCAGGCTTGGGGGACAGACACCTGGACCTCGATCTGGGGGGACCAAGAGCTGTGATGTACACCCAGCACCAAGTTGAGCATGTACTTAGGAGATGAACTGTTTGCAAAGCACTTCCACATGCAGCACAGCATTCCTTTCTTACCCAGACATCCCAGAGTGTGGATGATTGGCATTCAGCCCTCATGTTAGACATTGAAATATATTAGAGCTCAGAGAGTGTAAGCAACAGACCTAAGGCCACACAGCCAGGTTCAAATCCCAGCATCTCTGACTCTAAATCCCATCTCTTGTGCCCTCCCCACCTTGTGACTGTTAAGAGAGATGGAGCCTTAGTGTTTCAGGAATGGGGAGGAGGGATGGCCCAGAGCAGGTGGATTGGCTCCCAGGACAGGCTGATCAAGCACTCAAGGCCCATGCCTTGGTGTTCTCAACTGAAAAATGGGGAGATGCCAGCCATCTCCCGCTCTGCCTAGGCTAGCTAGGGACAGGGAGGGTAGCCTCCTAAATCCAGTTGGTTCCTCCCCTGTCTCTTGGCAGGACTGACCCAGCTGGCCCATCCCCTGCCCCCCATCATTGCAACATGACACCAGAGGGGAGAGAAGGGGATTTCAGAAATGTCTTAAGCTCTGGCTTAAGGGGAGTGAAGGGTAGACCCTAAGGAGGACAGGAAAGCAGAGATGGAGGCAGACTGTGTTGGATTTCAGGGCAAAGATGGCTGCAGTTGAATCAGACGTCCCTGTGCCTTTGGGAATGAGAAGGCATCAGAGTGGCAGGTGGAGGCTGTTCCCGGCCCCGTGCCCTCAGACCTAGCTCCTGTTGTAATCAGTCCCTCCATCTCCTCTCCTAGTCTTTGCCTGCAGAAACCTCTGACTGCATTCTGAGCCCCAGAGATCAAAGACCTTGAGCTTGGGTCATGCGTGAGTCACTGGTTTGATGAGCTATTCACCCCCCACTCCCTGCAGATGGATTAATTTCAGTCCCATCAGGAGGTCCCCAAGCCCTCCAGCCTGTCCCCCCATGGCTTCAGCATCTCCCTTGGTTGCCAGTTCCTCCTCAGTGGCCCCTCCCAACTCATCCTGAGGCCTCTGCATGCGTGTTTCCCCTTGGCTCCCCCAAGGCCTTCCAGGTGGTTCAGTGGACAAGAACTCACCTGCCAATGCAGAAGACGCAAGAGATGTGGGTTCGATCCCTGGGTCAGGAAGATCCCCTGGAGGAGGGAATGGCAACCCATTCCAGTATTCTTGCCTGGAAAATTCCATGGACAGAGGAGCCTGGCAGGCTATGGCCCATAGGGTTGGACACGACTAAGCACGTACACAGCACCCCCAAGGCCAGTGAGAAGTTCTTGCAGTCTAGCCAGCAGTGCCTCCTGCTGCTGTCCTCCTTAAGTGCTAGGTGATGTAAGTGCCCTCACTGACCCTGGACAGCCTCCCCGCCCCACCAAAGGTGTGAACCTGACCATCAGCACCTCCCCTAGGGACCACCAGGAAAGGCAAGGCTGTCTGGGTGGAGAATTAGGGGGCTTAGCTCAGATCCCTGGCCCCACAGAAGACAAAGGTTCTGTCTGTGTCTCTAGGTGGGTTAATTAGCTCTGGGCTTGAGTTTCCTTCCTCTGAGCACACCCACAAGCCCTCCCCCCAGAGCCTTTTCCTAACAAACCTGTTTTCAGGGGCTGCTGCCACCACCCCCTCCCCAGATCCTCTTTGCAGCTGGAGAACTGGCTGCTCCAGAGATTATGGGTTATTGTCTGGTGGAGACAGGATGCTGAGGGGGTGGGGGGCTAGTGCTGGGACCCGGGGCTTGGAATGCAAGGCTGGATCCAGCTGTGTGGCTTTTGGCTGTCTCCCCTGCCATATTCCACCCCACCCTCCCGGCACCAGGTGCCCAGGTGAATTCGGAACTGGCAGATTTCAGGAAGAGGAGGGGAGGAAGGAGCAAAATGAGGAGAGAAAAGATGAGTGGGGAGGGAAGGGTATGGGTAAGCCTGGGGTGACAGAACTTCTAGGTGATCAGATAAACATGCCCCTCCCCCTCTTCCTGGCATTGCCCAGGTAGCAGATCCAGCAGTCTCCAGGTCCTGAACTGTAAGCCACCTGGGCTCCCTGCCCACAGCACCATGGCCAATACTCTAGGGCACTCTGAACTTCAGTTTCCCTGTAGCATGCTGTGCTCAGTCGCTCAGTCGTATCTGACTCTTTGCGACCTGACCTCAGGGACTGTAGCCCACCAGGCTCTTCTATGAGATTCTCCAGGCAAGAACACTGGAGTGGATTGCCATGCCCTCTTCCAGGAGATCTTCCCGACTCATGGACTGAACCTGGGTCTCCCACTTTGCAGGCGGATTCTTTACCATCTGAGCCAATAAGGAGGTAAATAAAAGATAATGGGGGCAGAGGATGAGTAAGGCTGGAGAGAAGAACAGGGGCTCCTGCAGCAGCAGCTGAGTTCAGCAGGAAGAACTACCTGGCAGGCAGAGAAGGGGCTGGCAGCACCTCTTTTCCTGGGGCCTGGGGTAAACTCTTCTGTATGAGAGGCACTAGGCCCCCTGATACCCTCCCCCTGTCCCCATACCTGGGGGAAGGAAGAGCCCCATTCTTTCCATCATTGGTTGCGATGTGGGGACACCAGGGAACAGGCAGCTTCTTCCTGGGCCCGAAACCACGGCTGTCCAGCAGAAGCAAGAGTCCCTCCCTCTCGCCCTCCCCTGTCCCTCGCATCCCCCACCCCTTCCCTCTGTCACTCTGGCTGGGTTTCATTTGCTCCTCACTCAGCGCTCAGCGGTGCCTCCAAAGGCAGAGAATGCTCTTGGGTGAGTGCTGAGGACGCCTGAGCTGGGGGATGGGGAGGGGGATTCTAGCCAAGGGTGGGCCTCTTCCCTGTCCCCTGCCCTATTCTTTTCCTCCTGTTGTTGGCCCCCCAAAGTTGTGTGTTTAGAGGCTGCAGTAACCAGCTGGCTCTTGGTACCTTTCCCAGGTACAAGTATGGGC
>NW_011494752.1:1049480-1053955 GCF_000754665.1 Bison bison bison
ACAAGTATGGGCAAGGGGAGCCCCCACTGCAGCTGGGAGCAAAGCTGGGGTGGGGCCGGCAGGAATGGTTGGGGGTCTGGAGGTCCGGCCTGCAGGAATAAGGCAGCTGCAGCTTAGGGCAGGTGTGTGTCATCCGGGGAGCCTGCTACAGAGGTTCCTTGTATCAAATCATACTTTCCATGCCTCTAAGGGGCTGCCTGGAGGAGCAGGCGAGGAGGAGACTAAGAGGGGATTGTGAATGCAGCAGAGAGCGAGCGAGAGCGAGAGCGAGTGGGCCAGGCAGATGGGGGGCAGCATCCACTGAGGTCCCCCAGCACGCTGAGGTCAACATCAGTGCCCCTCCCACATGCTTTATTTGTGGTCTCCTGGCTCACCTCCCCATACAAGGGGTTTCTTGGTCGTTTCCAAGGGAAACAACCATTACCCTTTAAGGATTTGGGAGATCCCCTGCTGCAGGGGCGAGGGCTAGAGGCCATGGGGCTAGTTCCCCTGCTCGGGCTCTGGGGTCTTCTTCCGATGTGGAAAGGGTAGGAGCCTGGAACACCCATGCCTTCATTGTGCTGGCCAGCCCAGAAGTGGAATGGGGGCGCTGGAGAACGTGGGGAAGAATCCTAATCCTAGCAGGAAGTGGGGACCTTGGTTCAACCTCTCATTCCCTGCATTCGGCTCTCTCTCCCTCTTGGGCTCCCCTTCTTCACGGAGTTTTGGTTTTATCTGTGATAGTAAAGATAACTTTACTACTTGAGGGGTGTGTATGCGTGCGTGTGTGTGCGCATGCCTCGGGGTCCCCATCACCTGCCCCTGTGACTCGAGGTAGGGGTGGGAGGGGACTCTGGGTTTGGCTGCCTGAACTTGTGAGTATGTCAGATGCATTTAATTTTGTAAGGGGTGCGTGTGTTTCTGCACATGACTCTTCCTGAACACACACCTCACGTTGTGACGGCGGGTGCCACTGCATGTCTGTTTTATTATTGTCTGTACGTGCATCTGTAGGGGACTGTGTGTCCTTGTGTGTCTGTCCCTCTGGGTGTACATGATCTGAGTGTGTCTTTGTTGCTCGTGCCTGTCTGTGTGTACGTGCGTGCCTGTGCATGGCCTCTGTGCCCGCCCCTTGGCCAGCAGGCCTGTCTGTCTGCTGTGGGTACGACCTCCATGTGTGCACACATCAGTGTGCACAGACCGTCTCACCATGGGGAGACGTGTGTGAGTGTGTTCTTTGGCGTCTGTCCCTGTCACTCTCTGTGTGGATGCCTGTGGGCCTCAGGGTGTGTGTCCCTGTGCTCTTTCGTGTGATTCTTTCCCAGTGATGGCAAAGCAGCAGGACAGAGTTTCCCCAGATTCTGGCTCCCTTTGGTGGTAGGCAGGGTGATGTTATTTCATGAGACACCTGCTCTGCTCCCCTGCCCCAGTCTCAGTTGGACCCCTGTGGGTGGTCTTTTCTCCATCACTCAGTCTGGTTTGTTCCAGTTTGATCAGAGCAACAGTTCAGCCTCTTGAGGCAGCATCCAGCGAGTCCTGGGTCCCAGCTGTGGACCCCTGGCCATGGAGGCGGGGAGGAGGGGCTGCTCTGAGACACTTAGCCAGGGTGACTGTTCTGTTGCAAGATGCTAACTTAGGGAATTCCCTAGGGACCCAGTGGTTAAGACTCTGAGCTCTCACTGCCAAGGGTGGTTCAATCCCTGGTCGGGGAACTAAGATCCCACAAACAGGGCTGTGGGGCAAAAATAATAATAAACAAAATAAAAATGTTTACTCTTAAAAGATGCTAACCAAGACCCTCCAGCACACACCTGGCCATTTTGGGGGTGCAGAATTCTAGACCTGTCAGGCTGTGTGGGACCATCCTGGAACAGGGGTGTCTCCCTTTGTCTGAGTGTACCCACAAGCCAAGCGGCAACACATGTGTGTGCGTGTCCCATGATATATGCGTCATCCCGGTGGCCCTGGGTGCCAGGGTGCACAGTGAATGTCAGAGGCAGAAAGTGGGCGGCAGAGAGCAGCATGGTGTGAAGGGGGTTGGGGGGAGTTCCCAGCCTGAGAGGCCCTGACCTCAACGTGTGCCCTAGGCCTTGAGTGGGAGAGTAGTGTACCCAGTTGTGCAGGGGCTGGAAGGTATTTCCGGGTGACTTTGTGCTGACTGGGTGGCTGGGTCACCAAGTGCCCTGGCACCTCCTCTGCAAATGGCCTCCACACCCAGCACCGCATTTGGTCCTCAGACCCATTCCTGTTCTGCCCATTCCTCCTCACCAGCTGTAACTCCCACTTCACAGGTGAGGAAAATGAGGCTAAGTGCTGGGCTGCCAAGGCCCCAGAGTTCAGCTCTGAAGCTCCCCTGCAGGCCTCCAGGTCTGGGAGGAAGGGGGTGCCACAACCCCACCTTCCTCCTGCATGGAACCCACACAGCGGAGAGGGTCTCCTGGACATCTGAAAGTTCTAGGAAGAGGTCCCTCCTCCCACCCACCCCATTTCTGTCATCCCTCTTACAAGTAACTCGTTGGATCATTAGATTAAAACATTGATTTCCTGGGAATTCCCTGATGGTAAAGAATCTGCCTGCAATGCAGGAGACTTGGCTTCAATTCCTGGATCAAGAAGATCCCCTGGAGAAGGGAATGGCCACCCACTTCAGTATTCTTGCCTGGAAAATTCCATGGACAGAGGGGCCTGGTGGGCTACAGTCCATGGGGTTGCAAAAAAAGTCAAACAGGACTGAGCAACTAACACTTTCACTTCCATTTTCCCTGGTTAGGACTCTTCCCTTTCACTGCTGAGGGACTGGGTTCAATCCCTGGTTGGGGAACTAAGATGCCCCACGATCTTTCCCAGCTCACCCACCTCCTGAGATTTCCCTAGGAAGACTAGAAGGAGTGAGTGAAAGTTTCTCAGTTGTGTCCGACTCTTTGAGATCCCATGGACTGTATTCTCCAGGCCAGAATACTGGAGTGGGTAGCCTTTCCCTTCTCCAAAGGATCATCCCAACCCAGGGATAGAACCCAGGTCTCCTGCATTGCAGGCAGATTCTTCACCAACTGAGCTATCAGGGAAGCCCTTATCTTGAGCGTTGAGAACTTGCACTGAACTTTGAACTTCTTGATGGTTTCCCTAGGGCTCTGCCATTCCGGCTGCTGGAATGCCCTTTCCCTGGTAAAACCTCACTGACCCTTTTGTGAAACTTCATTGCTGTTCCAGGCTGGTAATCTTTTCAGCTGACAGCCTGCTCCCCTGTGATCCCAAAGCATTTTGTTCATCACTCTGAGAGCCCTTGCCAGAGTATAGCCTCCCTAGCGATCCACCTGTTTGGCTCTCACCAGTGAGCTCCTCTAGGCGCCCACGGATACTTGTGATGAATGAATGACTCCCACTGGCGGGGAGCATCCTTCCTGCGGTCTAACCCGAGTCGCTCCTGCTGCAGCCCGCGCCGCGGGGAGGGTGAGAGAGTGACAGCTGGCCAAGTGCGCGCCGCGAGTCCGAGCGGAGGCCGGTGGGAGCGGCGGCCGAGCCCCCCGGCGCCGCCGCCCTGCCGGCGACCCCGGCTCCCGCCGCCGCTGGCGCCTCTTCGCCCCGGTTACCGCTAGTGGCTGCTGTCGCTCAGTGGAGCCCAAGGAGACCGCGGCCAGAGCGTCCACCCGAGCAAGATGGTGGGCGTCCAGAGGTCTCCCGTCGGAGTCCCCGGTGGGCCGGGGGGGCCCCCTCCCCGGAGGCCTCCGGGGCAGGGGGGCGGGCGACGGGGGGCTGGGGGGCCCTGCGGGCGAGTTGGCACCGGGCGGGCGGCACCCATCGGAGGGCTTCTCCACCGCGCGCCCCCCAGAGGAAGTTCCCCAGCCCTCCGCAACCCGGCCCGGGGAGGTTGGGCAAGGGTGTACAGAGAGCCCCGACCTCACCTGGCTGCCTGCGGGGTGGGAGAGGGGACACCCGCCCCTACCCTGCCTGAAGCGGGAACTCTTTCTAGTGGGATCCCGAAAGGAAGGGACCCAAAGAAGCCTAAGCAGGGGACTGGGGACCCCCATGCTAGAGCCAGATGAACACTCGGTTCGAGGCTTTCGTACAAGGATGGAGTGCGGTCCGCCGGCCAACACGTCATCACCCCATGGGCCCCCATCCAGCTGGCCAGGGTGTGGAGAGGGGTGAGGCCACCTGGGTCTGCAACAGGTACACCCTCCTGGTTAGCCTTGGTCACATAGTCAGTCTTATTTACATCCCGCCCCACCCAGCCCGGTTCCCTCAGGAACCAGGCAAAGAGTCCCATTGATGTGGGGGAATGTCAATGGCTTTTGCCAGGATCTCTTGGAATAGCGCTATTCAATAGAACTTTCTGGGATGTGTATATGTTCTCTGTCTGGGCCATCTAATAAGATAGGCACTAGCCACACGTGATTATCAAGAGGTTGAAATATGACTAGTGTGACTGAGGAACTGAATTTTTAGATTTAAAATTAATTTTAAACCACCACGTGTGGCTAGTGGCTACCTTATTG
>NW_011494752.1:1054055-1056980 GCF_000754665.1 Bison bison bison
GGACAGTGCAGTTTCAGAATTTTCATCTTCCCAGTTCTCCTTTCTCCCTACTCTTTGGTTCTTGTCTCAAGAACATCCTAGGTCTCATGGTAGTTTTATCCCTCTGCAGAATGGGATAGCTTCTAGGTACAGGAAAGGCCCTGACAAACTTCCAGAAGGATGTTACCTTGGCTTTGTACCTCCTCCCCATTCTGAGATCCTTTGGGTGGTGGACTGGATAAGGCCACAGAAGCAGCATGGGATCTAGGAGAAAAGGATGTCCAAGGTAGCTATTTTAGCTACCCAACAGGTGCCCAGGGGCCCACTCCATCACTCTCTCTGCTGGAGAGCTCGTGCTTCCTTATCTGTTTACTTCTCAAATTTGCTGGAGCACCTGCTGGGTGCCAGGCATGGTTCCCTTCTCTGAGGTCCAGACAGGAACAAGTGAATTACCTTTCCTGCCCTCAGGGAATTTATAGGAGGGAATGGGTGGGTGGACAGCAAGAGTGCAAGCAATAGAAATTGCACAGAAATAAGCAGATTTATAAACTTTGGGGAGCGTGTTGGAAAGAACAGGGGCTAGTGACAGAGAATAAGGGGACTTGCTGGGAGAGGATTATTAGCGAAGCCTCCCCTGAAGAGTGGCCATGATGCTACGACAGAGGGGGAAATAGAACAGGTGAAGTGTTGGGAGGGAGAGTGGGAACATTCTGGAAAAAAGCACAGCATGTGCAGAGGTCCTGGGGATGGGACTCTGGCACTCTGAGTAAAGACCAGTGTATCTGGAAGGGGAGGGAGGCACAAGTGTCCCCTAGGGAGGTCAGTAATGCCTAAGCATTTGGCACACCTAGAAAGGGATTCTGGTGCTGGCCTCAGAGCAATGGGCAGTAGAGGGGGTTGTTTGTTTGGTTTTTTCTTTGGGATGTGGGATCTTAGTTCCTGGAACAGGGATCGAACCTGCATTCCCTGCATTTGAAGCACAGAGTCTTAACCACTGGGGTTTCCCAGATGGGGCTAGTGGTAAAGCACCTGCCTGCCAATGCAAGAGACATGAGATGCAGGTTCGATCCCTAGGTCAGAAAGGTCCCTTGGAGGAGGGCATGGCAACCCACTCCAGTTTTTTTTTGCCTGGAGAATCCCTTGGACAGAGGAGCCTGGCAGGCTGTGGTCGATAGGATTGCAAAGAGTTGGACACAACTGAAGCGACTTAGCATGCATGCACGCTAACCATTGGACCACAGGGAAGTCACAATAGTGAGAGGATTTTAAGTGGTATATTTTTAAGAGCCCCCTCTGGTACTGAGAGTTTCTGACCCAAGAGCAGGGTAAGAGTGGAGACCCAGAGTGCCATCAGGAATCAACTGCCATAGTCCAAGCAAGAGAGGATGGTGGCCTGGACAAGGATGGTGGCAGTGGCATGGAGAGGAGGGAGGAGTTAGAGGTAGATCAGGGAGGTGGGCTCAATAGAACCTATGGCTGGATGAGGTCCTAATGCGGAAGAGAGTGGGGGTTGGACAGGCAGGTTTCTAGCCAGGGCACATGGGTGGGAGAATGGGCCGTTTTCTGAGTGAGGGAGCCTGGGAGAGGAGCAGCTGTTGTAGGGACAGATGCAGGAGAGATCTGTCTAGAAAAGCCAGGAAGGCAGTTGGGTAGAGAGGTGTGGTGCCCAGAGGAGTGTCCTTCAGAAACGGTTCTGACTCTTTGGATGGTCTGAGATTGGGAAAAAAAGGATGGGATAACATCAAAGGAGTGGTTGATGAAAGCAATAAAATCCAGGGGATGTGGGATCCTGGAAGGTCAGAGAAAAGTGTGTTTCAGGAGGGTGTGATGAGCAGTACCAATTGCCCCCCTACAATCCAGGGAAAGAGGACCAGCAGGGTTCACCCACTTCGGGCAACATGGAGTGTTTCTCCTTATACTGAATGGGTTCCCCCTGGAATTCTACCCATCTACTCTTATTGTCAGAGAAGGCAGTGGCACCCCACTCCAGTACTCTTGCCTGGAAAATCCCATGGACGGAGGAGCCTGGTGGGCTACAGTCCATGGGGTCGTGAAGAGTTGGACACGACTGAGCAACTTCACTTTCACTTTTCACTTTCATGCATTGGAGAAGGAAATGGCAATCCACTCCAGTGTTCTTGCCTGGAGAATCCCAGGGACCGGGGAGCCTGGTGGGCTGCCGTCTATGGGGTTGCACAGAGTTGGACATGACTGAAGTGACTTAGCAGCAGCAGCAGCAGCAACCCTTAATGTACCCACCCACTAAGTGCCAGGTTCTACACAGAGTTCTGGGAATAATATCAGGTGGGCAAGACAGTCACTGCTTTCTCAGAGTTTAGAATCAGTTAAACCAATGGTCTCAGAAACAAGTTGTTTCATACATTCAAAATAAATCCTTTCATTCTTTCAAGCAATCAACTTCTGCTGAGAGCCATCTGCATGCATAAGAACCTAGAGGTATAGAAATAATATATGAATAAATGTGATTTTGGCCTTTCAGGAACCAAGTGCAGAGTTACATAGAGGATCCCTGTGTTCACTGTGTTGTGTTATGAAGACTGGTTCACGGGGAATTACGGGTGATGAGAGGACAGGTGCGGCTTCCCTGGTGGCTCAGTGGTAAAGAATCCATCTCCTAATGCAGGAGATGCGGGTTTGATCCCTGGGTCGGGAATATCCACTGGAGAAGGAAATGGCAACCCACTCCAGTATTCTTGCCTGGAGAATCCCATGGACAGAGGAGCCTGGCGGATTACAGTCCATAGAGTCACAAAAGAGTCGGACACAACTTAGCAACTAAACAACAAAGAGGACAGGTACCAACCCCAGTTGGGGGGTGAATCAGGTGGCAGAAGGGATGCCGGAGCTGCTCGCCAGGAATGAATGGCAAACAGCCAGAGAAGAATGGAGTTCCAGGCACGGGGGGTGGAGGCAGGGGCAAACGTA
>NW_011494752.1:1057381-1061669 GCF_000754665.1 Bison bison bison
GCAGAGGCGGAGGCCGCTGCATAATCCAGATGAGACGGTGAAGGCCAGGGTCTCAGTGTGGCCTGTGGGGTCAGGAGGACTCGAGTTCTATTGCACTAACCAAAAAGTTCATTTGGGTTTTTCTGTAAGATGTTATGGGAAACTGAAAGTCATTCAGTCATGTCCGACTCTTTGTGACCCCATGGACTATACAGTCCATGGAATTCTCCAGGCCAGACTACTGGGATGGGTAGCCTTTCCCTTCTCCAGGGGATCTTCCCAACCTGGGGATTGAACCCAGGTCTCCTGCATTGCAGGCGGATTCTTTACCAGCTGAGCCACAAGGGAAGTCCAAGAATACTAGAGTGGGTAGCCTATCCCTCCTCCAGTGGATCTTCCTGACCTAGGAATCGAACTGGGGTCTCCTGTATTGCAGGTGGATTCTTTACCAACTAAGCTATCAGGAAAGCCCAAGATGTTATGGGGGGAAACTCCAAATGAACTTTGGGGCCAACCCAAATAATTCCACCTCAGCCACTTACTGCTTGGCAAACCTTGGGCAAGTCCCTGAAAGTCCCTGAGCTTCAGTTTTCTCCTGTCCAAAGTGAGGGTTATACTTGCAAGAGTAATCTTGGTCTCCTAATGGTGTCATCACAACCCTTAGCACAGGGCCTGACTCAGTTCACATTCAGTAAACGGTGGTGACTGCTGTTGTCATCAGTAAACCCAGAGAGGAGGGGCAGGTGTGAGAGAGAATTAGGAAGCAGAGGTGGCAGGTCTTGGCCATCATTTGGCGTGGCCTTCTGGGACTGAACTGCTCATTCTCATCTAGCACCGGTGGTGGTGGTAGAGTGAGGGAGGTAGGGGCAACCAGCTGACTGCCTTCAGTCTGGGACCCAGCCCTCACCTCACGTCTGGGCTACCCTTCCTAGAACCGCACTACTGATGTGTGTGTGAGTGTATCCATGCGTGTCTTAAGGAATGAAGCTCCAGAGAAAACCAATCCTGTTTCTCAGTCCCGTGGCTCTGGGAGCACAGCTAGCTGTTAACTTCCTTCTGGAGACACCAGTTATCCTTTGGGCAAGGTGTCAGGATTCAGTCACGAGCTATTCATGAGCCCTGAGAACCACTGTTGGTCTCCAGGACTCAGTCCCCACACTTATAAAATTGCATAGGTGGTGCCAGTCTTTCCAGCTCTGAGTTCTGACATGCTTCAGCAGTCAAAGCAACTGATGCCTTGTCCTGGATGGAGGGAGACCCTTGCTGGCGAGCTGGGACCCCTCATACCTCAACCCACTTTGGATAACACTCTATGGCCCACTCCCAGTAGCCCTTCCCCATTGGGTCCAAACCACACCTTGGTCGGGGAGTGTCTGTGGGCAGCGTAACCCCCAGTGGACTCCTAACACCTCTCCTTTGTTTCTTTCACCTCCAGTCTCCCACCAGCGGAGCGGAAGTAAACTTTCCTGGCTAAGTTAGATGAATGGTCCCCTTTAGCCTGGAGGGCTGCCCCCCTCGTGCCTCCCTACAAACTCCCCCTGTCAAGGGAGGTGCTTCGGTGTGTGGGGGAGGCTGGGGGGCAAGAGCATTTGGGCAGGGGCTGGGGGTGCCCTGCCCCCCAGAGGAGGAATGGTGCCCCCAGGGAAGAAACCAGCTGGAGAGGCTTCCAACTCCAACAAGAAGTGCAAGCGTTACTTCAACGAGCACTGGAAAGAGGAGTTCACCTGGCTGGACTTTGACTACGAGCGGAAGCTGATGTTCTGCCTTGAGTGCCGCCAGGCCCTGGTGCGGAACAAGCATGGCAAAGCGGAGAATGCCTTCACCGTGGGCACCGACAACTTCCAGCGCCACGCCCTGCTGCGCCACGTGACCTCGGGGGCCCACCGTCAGGCTCTGGCTGCCAACCGGGGCCAGCCCTCTTTTGAGGGCCAGGCTGAGGGCAGAGGAGCCTGCCCAGGCCTGGCCACCGCCCTCAGCTCCAGGGGCGTCAAGGTGGAAGCAGACCCGGCTAAAGTGGCCGTGCTGACCACAGTGTACTGCATGGCCAAGGAGGAAGTGCCTGACGACCGCTGCTCTGCCCTGCTTGAGCTGCAGAGATTCAACCTGTGCCAGGCGCTGCTGGGCATGGATCACGGCGATTACTACAGCCCCAGGAGGGTGAGGGACATGCAGGTGGGTGGCAGCCAGGGGTGTGGGGGAGGGATTGAGGAGGGAGGACACCGAGCCATCTGGGCATGGCACCAGCATGCCAGGTCCCCGGGGAAGAGGCCAAAGCAGTTCATTCACACCTTCACCCATCAGAGCCTGCACTGAGGGCATACTAGGTGCCAGGCCCCGGGCCAGCTGCAGGGCGCCTAACAGTGAAGAGGCTGGACCAGGCTCTGTCCTCGGGGGGTCAGGGGTGCTTGGCTCACTACCTAGGCCAGAGGTTGCAAACTGGTGGCCTGGGGGCTTGATTGGCTCACAGGCATGTTTTGGTAGTTTTCACAGTGTTTTTGAAAGACTTAAATTAGTCTCCAAGTTAAAAAAAAAAAAAAAAAAGACATTCCATATAAAAATGTGGACTTCTGACTTCTGCTGAAAAACTAGGTCCTGTGCAGTCAGGGCATGAAGTTCTGGAGTTGGAGAGCAGGGCATGGGCTTCCCCATTCCCACTGGTTTATCCCCCGTCCTCTTGAAACTCAGTATCACCCACATGGCCACTGGGGACATGCACACTTATGTAGCTCTGTCCTAGGTATTGGCTTTATGAGTCCTGGGGCTGGTATGGGGGTGAAGAGGTTGGATCTCATCCTACCGAGAGATGAGAGACAAACAGCACACAGCTGGGGCCCTGTTTAACCTGTGGGCAGTCAACCTATCAGTTAATCCCAGAGCAGCAGAGCAGAGGGAGACCCCCAAGAATAAGGCTGACTGGGGCGATGCTGTAGAAAAACAAACAGATGCTTTAGAATCCTTATGATTCCTAAAGCACTTTCACATTTATAAACATAACAACAAAAGATTACATGAATGGGAATTTCTGGAGGTCCTGTGATTAAGACTCCAAGCTTTCACTGCTGAGGGCCTGGGTTCAATCCCTGGTTGGGGAACTAGATCACAGAAGCAGTGTGGCATGAGTAAAAAAAAAAATTGGTAAGTCATAACAACCTTTTAAGGAGATTGGGGGCAGGTATTAGCCTCAAGGCAACTAAGAGATGAACAGAGAGGTCAAATGACTTGCCCAAGGTCATGCAGCCAGTAAGTGACAAAGCTAGGATTAGTCCCTAAGACTGTCCAACCCCAGGCCTGTGCTCTTTCACCCCGTCCTGTCTGCCTCCCCTTCTCAGGAGTAGCCTAACCCTGTCCTCCCTTTTTCTCTCCCTGGCTGTCCCAGGTGGCCATCGCCAGTGTCTTGCACGCAGAGGCCCGTCAGCGCCTGAAGGCATCCCCGTATGTGGGCCTGGTGTTGGACGAGACCAGGGACTGGCCTGAGTCCCACCGTCTGGCCTTGTTTGTCACTTCAGTGTCCCCCTGCGATGGCCAGCCTGCCACCACCTTTCTGGGCAGTGTGGAGCTACAGGAAGGCAAGGCCACCGCTGGCCAAGTCCTGGACATCCTGCAGGCTTTTGGCGTGTCTGCATCCAAGCTGGCCTGGCTCAGCTCAAGCCTCCCCAGTGACCGCCTGGGGAGCGTGCGCCCGCAGCTCCAGGCCGCCTGTCCACTGCTCACGGAGCTACACTGCCTCCCTGGCCGGACAGACCCCAAGCCCCCTGCCTACCTAGGTGAATATGAAAGTGTACTGGATGCCCTATTTCGCCTGCATGGCGGCCCCAGTTCTCACGTGGTCCCTGAACTCAGGGCGGCACTGGACCTTGCAGCTATTGACTTGGCAGGACCACGGCCAGTGCCCTGGGCCTCCCTGCTGCCTGTGGTGGAAGCTGTGGCTGAGGCTTGGCCTTGCCTGGTGCTCACACTGGAGGCCTCTGCCCCAGCCTCGCCTACCACAAGGGCGCTGGCCCTTGCCCTGCGCCAGTTCACCTTCGTGGCCTTCACCCACCTCCTGCTGGATGTTCTGCCCTCCGTGCAGAAGCTGGCCCTTGTCCTGCAGCCAGAAGAGCCGGATTTGGCCTTGCTGCAGCCTCTGGTGATGGCAGCTACAGCCTCCCTCCACGCACAGTGCAGTTCAGGTGGGGCGCGCCTCCAGGGCTTCCTGCAGGAACTGACATCCTCTAGTGCCGATCTGGGCTGTGGCCGCTGCACCTACCGCGGCGTGGAGCTGGTGGGCTACTCTGAAGCTGCGGTCCAGGGCTTGGAGCGACTGCGGGGA
>NW_011494752.1:1061974-1070375 GCF_000754665.1 Bison bison bison
AGCCTGGGGCGGCTGGGCCCGCGGGCCCTGTGCACCAAGCTGGCGTGCGCGCGCTCAGAACTGCACGAGCTCTTCCCCGACTTCGCCGCCCTGGCCGCACTGGCCTTGGCGCTGCCTGCGGGCGCCGGCTCCTGGACAAGGTCGGCCGCAGCCGGGAGCTGCGGTGGTGGGGGCCAGGCGGGGCGGGGGAAGGGCGGGGCGGCCCCGTGGTGAAGATCGCAGTAGATGGGCCGCCGCTGCACGAGTTTGACTTCGCGCTGGCGGTGGAGTTCCTAGAGAGCGGGTGGGGCGAGGGCCTCCTGGGCTCGCAGCTCACCTGAGAGCGGCCTCCTCTCCCCTGTCCAGCCGGTCTGGGGCCCTGAACTCGCTAAGGGCCAAGCCAGACTTGACCTAGCAAGCTTACCTCCTAACTGTGGCCTCCCACCCACCTTCCCCGGGCTTCCTCGGCTCCACGCTGAGTACTAACCCGGCTCAGTGGGATGTGGAGGAGGGGCTGGGTCGGGGGTGCGAGTGGGGGCTTGGGCCCGTGGGCAGAGGTGCTAGGGTCTCGGGCACCCTAAATATCACTCCTGACCTTTCTGGTTCTGTGGGGAGTAGTTCACCCTGTTCCCTCGGAACTCCACTCAAGTTTTCTCTCTAGAAAAGCTGAGGGGTCTTGGTTGGAAGGAGGAAGACAGAACCTCCTCAGTTGAGGGGTTGAAGGCCAGGAGACTGGGTCCTTGACTGTTAGCCCTGCTCCTAGCAACACGTCTTCTCTTCAGATATGACTGGGGGAAAAATGACTGTCTTTGTTTTTAACGCACATCAGAGCACCCTCTCTGTGAAAAAGCTCAAGGGAAGTAAGAGGTGCCCTCTCCACCAACAGGCTGCCTGAGACTTTTCTGTACTTGGCTATATGTAGACATCCACTCCAGTATTCTTGCCTGGAAAATCCCATGGACAGAGGAGCCTGGGAGTCAACAGTCCATAGGGTGGCAAAGAGTCGGACTAGACTGAAGCGACTTAGCGCACACACACAGACATACGTATTTATCAATGTGAAATAAATCTATCCTAGCCTCCCTCGTGTTAACACACAAAACTGAAAAGGACTTCTTTTGGTTTTACAACAACAGGGTTCAAAAAAGTCCCAAATGGGCTGAATTTATTTCTAATTTTTTTCTTCCTCAAAGTCTGGTTGTTCTCCAAGTTCCTAACCTTCCCCTGCCCTTGCCTCAGATCTCTCTCTCTCTTTTTTTTTTTTTTTTGGCAGTGCTGAGATTTTAGTTCCCTGACCAGGGATTGAACCCAGGCTCCTGCCTCAGACCTTTAAGACCAAAGAGTGTATAAACCACAGTGCTGGACTGGTTGACCCCAAGGACCAGCCTCAGGCCTGACCCAGGGGTGTTGGAGGGCTTTTGTCTCCAGTGGAGAGCAGTTGGGGCCTCACCGGAGTTGGGGAATACATCCCTTCAGATTCTGGGGGTTTCCTATCCCCTCTGTCAGCCCTTGCTGTGAATGTTGTGGGGGATCTGGAGGGGAGTAGTTAGTGAGAGGGGAGGGGGCTGGCCTTTCCAAGTCTCCTAGGTTTGGGTTTAATTTGCAATAAAGTGGAAACCCAGTGCATCGTGCAGTCTCCATGGTGGTGTGTGTGTCAGGGGCCCGCCCCGACTCCCCTCTGGGGTTCACTGGGGCCATAATGCTGCCCCTGCGGTGGGGGGTGGGGGTGGTGGGGGTGGTGGTCATCCTTCTGGGCTGGGAGCCTGGAACTGTGGACCCTCTGCTTCCACTTCCCCAGTGGTGCAGGGGAGAGGCGCAGAAATGGGCTGTAATCACCCTGGGCTTAGCCAGCGCTGCTTTGTGGAGATGAGAGTTTCTGCCCTGGCTCCACAGCCAAGAAGCCCATCAACCTCTTTTGTTCTGGCTGTGGAGGGAGGAGCGAGCCCTGTGACTCCCTGTTTCAGACCCTGCCCTTCTTCCTCCTGCAGCAGGCCCGGCCTCCGGAGCCCCCAGCCCGCTGCTGGCCTCCCTGGCCCTGCCCGCCAGGCCTCTGCAGCCCCCGCTGGACTTCAAGCACTTGCTCACCTTCCACTTCAATGGCGCCACCCCGCTCAGTCTCTTCCCCAACTTCAGCACGGTACGGGCTGGGCGGGCGGGTGGGGGGCATGCAACCCAGCATGGGGGTGGGCTGGGAAGGTGGGCTCCCAGGGGCCAGCTCTTAGAAGCTGGGTCCAACCAGGAGCAACATCCCCCCGAGAAACCAGGTGCTCCCCAAATGGGACCCAGCTCCTCCTTAGGCCAGAATATCCAGGATGCTACTGTCCTGTCCCCTAGCAACTGGTGCTGAGCCCGGAGGGCCTGTGAGCTGCAGGTTTCATCGAGCTTTCATAAAGGGGCATCTGTGGATGATCTGTGTATGTCTGTGTGCCTTTCCGTTTTAGTTTGTCTCTGTAGGACTTTGTGTGTATTTATGGGTGTGAGTTTGTGCACATGTGCTTGTGAACTCTTTATGCCTGTGTAGTTGTCTTTATGTAGTGTATATGCCTGGGTATCTGAGTTTTTTTGTGTCTACTGTGTATGTGTTTGGTGTGTGCCTGACCTCTGCGTGTATGTTTTCATATGGTTTGGATGATTGTAAGTTTGTGAATGTGTGCCATTGGTGTGCAGGTGAGTGTGTATCTTTCTGCTTGTTTCTGTGATTTGTAACTACCTGTAAGTTTATGGGCTGTGTGTCTGCCTACTAGTCTGTGTACTAGTATTTCCATGTATGTGTGTAAATATGAAATTTACTTCACTATATGAGCTATAAGGTATATGACCCCTTTTAAAAAATTTTTGAAAAATCAAATGTAATCATTGATGAGCCTCACCCCATCCTGAAAAGATGGTGGGAAAGTCTACCTAATCACCCTTGGGAGCCCCTTCCTTCCCGCCCTCCAGACTTGTACAAAGATCCTAAGGAGCCCGAGACAATTGGGGGGGGTCCTCTGGTTTTCAGTCCCCACTGTCACTTGCTGACATGCTCATTGTTCAGGCACATGGTCCCTATGAGGGGGTCAATCTGCAGTTGTTCTCATCACTGGGGGCCCTGCAGGCCACTCTCCCCTAAAATCCTGTCCTGCCCCGCCACCCACCTACCTCAGCCCCTGGCCCTGGGTGCTGTGAGGGTTAGAACCTCTTTCTGGTCTCAGGGAAGTTTCTGAAACCATGCTCTTCTCTCAAAGCCTGTGTTCTCCTCTCTCAGGAAGGTTTGGAAAGTTCCTCTTGACAAGTAAGCCCCCAACGACTTCTGCTTTTGACACAACAACCCAGCCCTTGAGAAAAGGGAACATAAAGGCTTGGTTTGATAGAAGAAACAGAAATTATTTAAAACAAGGAAAAGAAAAAAAATACAAATTCATATTCCAGGGAAATGCCCTACTCTTCAGGGAACCCTCTGGCTTCCATCTGCTAACCCTGCTCCCTGCCCCCAGCCTGGTCCCCCACTGCCCCGGGCTGTGGCTCTCACTCTCAGGCCCTGTGACAGCGGCAAAGCTGATACGATAAGCTTTATCTCCCCCAGCCCACAAGCGCAGCACAAGGCTGGGTTATGGGGGAGGAAATTCCAAATTCCCTTCTCCGCTTCTCCCTGCCCCCAACTCTGCACACGTGGATGTAATTCTCATGAATGAGGAAAAAAAGAGACCAGAGGGGCAGCAAGGGAAGTCAGTGTGATCACCAGGCCATGGTTTCTCAAGATCACAAAAGTCACATGCCATCCCCCTGCCTCCAAGCACAAGCCTAGGCCGTCTAAGAAAGTCAGCCAGGGAAGAGGCTTTTCTTTTCCAGTGTTTAATATCCACAGACATGAGAAATTTCTTCCTATGGGCTGACCACTGCCCTCGTCCATAGACTTTAGTTTTGGACAATTGGCACTGCCCTCCCACCTTACTTAGCTGACCCCACAGTTACTATGCCCTCCCACCCCTCCACAGATGGACCCGGTCCAGAAAGCTGTCATCAGCCACACATTTGGGGTTCCCTCTCCCCTGAAGAAGAAGCTCTTCATTTCCTGTAACATCTGTCACCTGAGATTCAACTCAGCGGTGAGAGGGAGTTGTGGAAACAGGCTTGGGGGGCGCTGGGCAGGGAGCGGGCTGGACCCTTGGCTTCCAGGTCTTTCCTGCCTGGAGGAATAGGGGTGGCAAAGGGACTGTGGTCTGTATTTTCTGTCCTTCGTTGAGGAAGAGCCGCCCCTGGCCCTTTATCCATACTATCCTCTCCTCTCTCCAGATTCCTGTGCCCCTTCCCAGCCCATCCCCCTAGGATTCTGTTTTCCTCCCCCTATGCCTCTCTCCTGTGTTCTGGAACCTTCTGATGAGAGCAGGCTGCCCTTCCCTACTCTGGGTCCCTGGGGCCACCATCAGTTCTGGTTCGGGGCTGAGTTCTTAACACACCTGAGAGTTTACAGAATCTGTTTGTGCCCATCCTCTTAATTAGTTCTCATGATACATCTGTGAGATGGTTCGAGGTCCCATCCTCAGCCTCATTTTTCAGATGAGGAAACTGAGCTTCAGAGAGGTTAAGTGACTTGCCTGAGGTCACACAGCTGGTAATTAGCAGAGCTGGGATTTGAACCCAGGCCTGGCTGACCCCACAGTCCACATACTTCCTAGAAGGGCCTGCCCCTAGAGAGTAGGGAAGCCTCATTCTGGCCTCCAAGGGAACGTTTGCCTTCTGTCCAGGCAACTTCTGCAGTTTGGGGAGATGCTGTTGGCAGACCTGCTCTTGTGAAAGAGCCTAAGGAGGGGCCACAGGGCCTTCTTTCCTACTTTGGGGAGCAACAAGCAGGAATCCCCAGTGGACAGGCCAGGTTTGGGGGTTCCTTCCAGGCTTTCAGGTTACGTGAGTCATGCAAGTGATGGACAGAGAGATGAAAAATATATGGTTTCTTTATCAGAATGAGTTTCATTTATCAAATTGAGACTCATTTATCAAAATGAGACTCATTCTGATAAAGAAACCATATATTTTTCATGCCAGGCCCAACACAGTGCCTGGCAAATAGCAAATGCTCAGGAGCTATTTGTTAAAAAACACGTACAGAAGGATGAATGATCCGGAGTGTATGTTCCCTAAAGCATGGGGACTGCTCTGTTTTCTCACTCGTGCATTTATAAACCTAGTAACTAATATTCACTGAGCACTTATTCTCTGTACCAGGCCCTTGTCATTCATCCCTGGGTTGGGAAGATCCCCTGGAGAAGGGAATGGCAACCCACTCCAATATTCTTGCCTGGAGGATCCCACGGACAGAGAAGCCTGGCAGGGTATAGTCCATAGGGTCGCAAAGAGTTGGATACAACTGAGCAACTAACACTTTCGCTTTCACTTGTCATTCATGTTCTCATTTTCATTCTCACAACTCTGTGATATCAGTATTATCATACCAAAGCTTATGAGTCAGGAAACTGAGGCTCAGAAAGGTGAAGTGACTTGCCCAAAGATGCACAGCTAAAGAGGCGTTGAGGCAGAATTGGAAGGCAGTGGCGGTTTGCCTGGGCGTTCACATACGAGAATGCATTCTATAACCCTTGGGCCCACACACGTGCTATAATGATAACAACAATGGCAAGGATTTGCTCCCTGTGTGGCTGGAGCCCTGCCTCCCTCTGACCTACCCCCTACATGCCAGCTCATGGATGGGGCAGGTAGACGCAGCAAATGAATGGTGACCCCAGACTCTCCCCTCCCCAGAACCAGGCCGAAGCACATTACAAAGGCCACAAACATGCCAGAAAACTCAAGGCTGTTGAAGCCGCCAAGAGCAAGCAGAGGCCGCAAACCCTGACCCAGGATGAGATGCTGGTGCCCCCCACCCCGACTCCAGCCAGTGGAGCCCCTGAAGAGCTGCACAGCAAAGGTCAGTCCTGAACTTTTGTCCCGCCCCTGTCCCACTCCAAATCTGGTTTCCGATAAGGGGTTGAGTGCTTGCTGCTTATTATTCCCGCTTGTGTTGGAGTATTCCGTCTGTACAGGGAGAGGCACACACCACAGGGAAGAGCATCTTGGATTTTCCAGCCTGAATCTGCTGAGGTGAATAAACATGTCACAAAGCACCCCAGAAGCACCGCCCGCCCCCCTCCTCGGGCCCTCTCCCAGTCACTACCTGGTTAGCTTCCCAGGCCTGGGATAACGAATGACCACAAACTGGGTGGCTGAAAGTAACAGAACTGTATTTTCTCAGTTTCTGGAGGTCAGACCTTTGGAACAAGGTGTCAGCAAGGTTCCTTCCCAGGGTGCAGAGAGAGAGAGTCTGTTTCACCCCCTCTTCTAGCTTCGTGGTTGCCAGCAATCCTTGGCCACATTCTGATCTTCTGTCTCAACCCTCACATCACCTTCTCCCTCGTGCCTGTGTGTTCACGTGATCTTCTTTGAAGGACACCAGTCACTGACCTAGGGCCCACTCTAGTCCAGTTTGATCTCATCTTAACTAATTACATCAGCAAAGACTCTGCTTTCCAGATAAGATCACACTCGGAGATTCCAGATGGACATGAGTTTGGGGGTGATGCTATTCAACCACCTATAACCCTCCCCCAGGATAACCATGAGCCTGACTTTTCTCACCAGAGGTTAGTCTCACCTGGTTTTGGTCAGTGCCATACAGATGGTTCCCAACTTCACGATGATTTGGACTATGATCTTTTGACTTCCCAGGGCTTCCCTGGTGGCTCAGTGGTAAAGAATCCACGTGCAATGCAGGACACATGGGTTCGATCCCTGAGTCGGGAAGATCCCCTGGAGAAGAGAATGGCAACCCACTCCAGTATTCTTGTCTGGAGAACCCTATGGATAGAGGAGACTGTTGGGCTACAGTCCATGGGGTCACAAAGATTTGGGCACGATGAAGCGACTTAGCACACAGCACACATGGTATGAGAGCGATATGCATTCAGTTAGAAATTGGACTTCCAATTTCAAGTTTTGATCTTTTCTGGGCTAGAGATATACAGTACATACTCTTTTTTTTTTTTTTTAATTGGAGTATAATTGCTTTACTGTGTTGTTTTCAATTCAGTTGCTCAGTCATCTCCAACTCTTTGCAACCCCATGAACTATAGTAGACCAGGCTTCCCTGTCCATCACCAACTTCTGGAGCTTGCTCAAACTCATGTCCATCAAGTCGGTGATGCCATCCAACCATCTGATCCTCTGTCATCCCCTTCTCCTCCTGCCTTCAATCTTTCCCAGTATCAGGATCTTTTCCAGTGAATCAGTTCTTTGCATCAGGTGGCCAAAGTATTGGAGCTTCAGCTTTAGCATCAATCCTTCCAGTGAACATTCAGGACTGATTTCCTTTAGGATTGACTGGTTTGATCTCCTTGTAGTCCAAGGGACTCTCAAGTCTTCTCAAATACCACAGTTCAAAAGCATCGATTCTTTGGCATTCAGCCTTCTTTATGTTCCAACTCTCACATCCATACATGACTACTGGAAAAATCATAGCTTTGACTAGACGGACCTTTGTCAGCAAAGTCTCTGCTGTTTATATGTTGTCTAGATTTGGCCATAGCTTTTCTTCCAAGGAGCAAGCGTCTTTTAATTTCATGGCTGCAGTCACCATCTGCAGTGATTTTGGAGCCCAAGAAGATAACAATGTTGTATTAGTTTCTGCTGTACAAGGAAGTGAATCAACTCTCTGTGTAATATATCCCCACCCTCTTGGACCTCCCCTCATACCCTCCTCATTCCCGCCCTCGAGGCCACCACAGAACACCGAGCTGAGTTTCTGGTGCTATGCAGCAGGTTCCCACTAGCTGTCTGTTTCACACATGGTAGTGTATGTCAGGCAGTCCTGATCTCCCAACTTGCTCCACACTCCGCTTCCCCTGTGTGCACATGTCCAGTCTCTACCTCTGTGTCTCTATTCCTGCTCTGCAAATAGGTTCATGTGTACATTTTCCTAGATTCCACATATACGCATTAGTATATGATATTTGTTTTTCTCTTTCTGACTTACTTCACTCTGTGTGACAGCGGTATGTACTCTTTTGTGATGTTTACCCTCCTGGTCATTTTGTGCCCATGCAAGCAATGTGCTTTTCACTGTCAACACCGTATTCCATAAACGACATCAGAGAGTCAACACTTTATTATAAAATACGCTTTGTGTTAGATGATTGCGCTCAACTGTAAGCTAAGGTAGGTGTTCTGAGCACATTTAAGGTAGGCTGGGCCAAACTTGTGTGTTCGATAGGTTCAGTTCAGTTCAGCTGCTCCGTCGTGTCCGACTCTGCGACCCCATGAATTGCAGCACGCTAAGCCTCCCTGTCCATCACCAACTCCTGGAGTTCACTCAAACTCACATCCATCGAGTCGGTGATGCCATCCAGCCATCTCATCCTCTGTCATCCCCTTCTCCTCCTGCCCCCAATCCCTC
>NW_011494752.1:1070475-1082449 GCF_000754665.1 Bison bison bison
GGCCAAAGTACTGGAGTTTCAGCTTTAGCATCATTCCTTCCAAAGAAATCCCAGGGCTGATCTCCTTCAGAATGGACTGGTTGGATCTCCTTGCAGTCCAAGGGACTCTCAAGAGTCTTCTCCAACACCACAGTTCAAAAGCATCAGTTCTTCGGCTCTCAGCCTTCTTCACAGTCCAACTCTTGCATCCATACATGACCACTGGAAAAACCATAGCCTTGACTAGATGGACCTTTGTTGGCAAAGTAATGTCTCTGCTTTTGGATATGCTATCTAGGTTGGTCATAACTTTCCTTCCAAGGAGTAAGTGTCTTTTAATTTCATGGCTGCAATCACCATCTGCAGTGATTTTGGAGCCCCCAAAAATAAAGTCTGACAGACACTGTTTCCCCATCTATTTCCCATGAAGTGATGGGATGAGATGCCATGATCTTTGTTTTCTGAATGTTGAGCTTTAAGCCAACTTTTTTACTCTTCTCTTTCACTTTCATCAAGAGGCTCTTTAGTTCCTCTTCACTTTCTGTCATAAGGGTGGTGTCATCTGCATGTCTGAGGTTATTGATATTTCTCCTGGCAATCTTGATTCCAGCTTGTGCTTCTTCCAGCCCAGCGTTTCTCATGATGTACTCTGCATATAAGTTAAATAAGCAGGGTGACAATATACAACCTTGATGTACTCCTTTTCCTATTTGGAACCAGTCTGTTGTTCCATGTCCAGTTCTAACTGTTGCTTCCTGACCTGCATATAGGTTTCTCAAGAGGCAGGTCAGGTGGTCTGGTATTCCCATCTCTTGAAGAATTTTCCACAGTTTATCGTGATCCACACAAAGGCTTTGGCATAGTCAATAAGGCAGAAATAGATGTTTTTCTGGAACTCTCTTGCTTTTTGCATGATCCAGCGGATGTTGGCAATTTGATCTCTGGTTCCTCTGCCTTTTAGGTTAGGTGTATTAAATGCATTCTTAAATTATGATGGGTTTATTGGGAGGTAACCCCCTTATAGGTTGAGGAAGATCTGGAGTGTGTAGGTTTTGCATCTGGCTTCTTCCATGCTGTTGTGTGTAGCTGTGGTTTGTCCTTTTTCATTGCCGTGTAGTATTCCACTGACCACCAACTCTTTTCACTATTCTCCTGTTGATGAATATTTGGACAGTTTCCAGTTTCTGCTGCTAGGAATAGTGCTCTATGAATATTACAGTACATCTTTTTGGTGACTTCCACTTATCTAACAGTTAGCTAATAACTGTAGATTATCAGGACTGGGTGGTCTCTCTGAGACCACTGGGCCCAACTTTATGATTTCATGTAGGAAAGCTGAGGCCCAAAGAGTCCCAAGTCTGCCCAGTGATTTGGTGAGGAGTCTGGAATTCAGTGCTGGTCATCCCTACACCAGGGGCCCTCCACTCAGCCATGCTACCGCCAGAATGTCTGTGCTTAAAATCATGGTCTCGAGGGACCTCCCTGGCAGTCTAGTTGTTAAGACTTCAAGCTTCCACTGTAGGAGTGGGGGAACTAAGATCCAACATGCCTCATGCAGCCAAAAGTTGGAAAAAATAAATAAATAATTTTTTTTAAAGTTATGGTCTCAAGAATCATCTTGGAGCTTGCCCTCTTACCTGAGGCCTTCCATTTCCCCAGCAGTTCCTGCGGCCCCTCCTCCTGGTCCCGAAATCCAGTCACCCCGGAGTCCAGAACCCACGCCCAGGGAGCCAGTCCCCTCAGACCTCTTCGATGCTGCCTCCTCTTCCTCCTCTTCATCTTGCCCACCCTGCTCCCCAGAACCTGGGCCAGAGGCCCCAGAGCCTGAACCGGCAGCAGTTGCTATGGGAAGCGGTGTGAGTGGGGAAGGCAGGAGCGAGAAGGGGCGTCTCTACTGCCCCACATGTAAGGTGACCGTGAATTCTGCCTCCCAGCTTCAGGCTCACAACACAGGTCAGTGCGCCCGGCCAGCTTGAGTCCGGGGAGGAGGTGCCCCTCACCAGATGCAGGCAGGCTGTCGCTTCTGGGTGGCCCCTGTGATTGAGGGCTGGGTGACAGAGGTGCTGTGCCCAGCTGTGAGTGGGCAGGCATTTGGGGTCCTCCAGCTAATGCTTGGGGAGAGAGGATTGGGAAAAGACATCCGAGGCAACAAGATCTGAAGGGTCGCACAGAAGACGGGAGACACCCTCTCCATCTCTCCTTGGGTCAGACCTGGGGGACGGGGTTGGGATGAGAGTCAAAGGCTGACCATTTACTCTGCAAGGAAGCTTCCTTGAGACATGAAACGAAAGCAGCTGGGAGGATCTTTGGGGCTTTCCAGGTGGCACTAATGATAGAGAAACCCCTGCCAATGCAGGAGACATAAGAGATGTGGGTTTAATGCTTGAGATGCTGGGAGATCCCCTGGAGAAGGACGTGGCAACCCACTCTAGTATTCTTGCCTGGAGAATCCCACAGACAGAAGAGCCTGGCGGGCTACAGTCCATGGGGTTGCAAAGAGTTGAACACGACTGAAGCAACTTAGCACGCATGGGAGGACCTTTCAGAGGGAAAGAGAAACTTCACGTGGCTGGGGGAGCTGTCGGTGTGGAGCAGCCTGGAGGCTTCAAGGGACAGCCAGGCTGACCTGGCTTGGAGGGGGTCTCCGTAGCCCTGCCACCCCTCTCTGGTGCTGACAAGCTGTCTCCTTTCCTTCCGCCAGGAGCCAAGCACCGGTGGATGGCGGAAGGTCAGCGGGGCGCTCCCCGCAGGGGCCGGGGCCGCACGGTGCCCCGGGGAGGAGCTGGACACAAGGCCAAGAGAGTGACAGGGGGCCGGGGGGGCCGGCAGGGGCCCAGCCCCCCGTTCCACTGTGCTCTCTGTCAGCTCCAAGTCAACTCAGAGACCCAACTCAAGCAGGTGGGGCAAGTGAGGCTGGGATTGGGGGTGGAGCAGAGGTGAGGGGCTGGGCCCCATGCCAGGCGGGCAGGAGAGAGCCTTCAGGGAGAAGGTGGGTGGAGCAGAACAGGGTGCAGGTGGGGAAAGAGGTGTGACACTCAAGGGATGGTGAGCTCCTGGAAGGCAAAGGCCAATTCTTGCCTCCCCTTCCCAGGGCTGCTCCAGGGCCAAGTGGACTAGGTGTGTGAACTGTGGGTAGCAGAAGGGTGAGCTAGCCAAGCATGAGAGGGTGGTTTTGGGGTCCCTGGGTTCCTCGTCTTGTTCCCAGTCTGTCTGTCTGTCCACTAGCACCTGAGCAGCAGGAGGCACAAAGACCGCCTGGCTGGGAAGCCCCCCAAGCCCTCCAGCCAGCACAGCAAGCTGCAGAAGCATGCAGCACTGGCTGTGAGTCTCCTCAAGGTATCGGTACAGGTCCGGAAGGGAGGGCAGGCTAGGAGGTGGGAGGCGAGGCAGGAAGGAAGCCTCCCCACCCCATTTCATGGCAGCCTGGGCAGGGAAAGAACTGGGGTTGGGTTTTTGGTTGTCTTGGGATCTGCCCAGAAAAGTTTCCGGGGAGGTGGGCCCGGGAAAGTCATCTCAGGGACAAGCGCAAGGGGTGGGCGAGCATCTCCTGGAGACTGTGTCCACCCCCCACTCCCCATAGCCTCCCCCCTTGGCCCATCCCAAGAGTCTCCTCCCTCTGGACAGGACGACAGGTGGTGGAGAAAGCCCTGTGGAATGAATGTGTGGGGGTGGGAAGGGAGGAGGATTTAGGTTTGGAATCCTGAAAGTCACGTTTTTCCTGCAGCAAAAGGTCTAGGGATGGGGCCAAGGGAGGGGAGCGGATTTTCCTGGGGTCAGAGACTGTGTCCATCCCTCTTTTCTTTGCAGTCTAAACTGGCCTTGCAGAAGCAACTCACCAAGACCCTGGCAGCCCGCTTCCTGCCCAGCCCGCTCCCCACTGCGGCGGCAGCCATCTGTGCCCTGCCAGGGCCCCTGGCCCTCCGGCCTGCCCCCACAGCGGCCACCACCCTCTTCCCAGCTCCAATCCTGGGTCCAGCTCTGTTTCGCACCCCAGCGGGAGCCGTTCGCCCTGCCACGGGACCCATCGTTTTTGCCCCCTATTAGCCCTCCCGGGAAGCCCAGGGCTGACTTCCCAGCAGTCGCCCCTGCCCGCCACCGGCCCTGACCCCTCTCCCTGAGATGCCTCAGTTCCCTCCATCCCTCAGGAGAAGGCCTTTTACAGCCTTGGGGTCCTGCCCAATCTAGGAAGAGCTGGGCTAACGCTAAGAGCTGCTGCCCAGCCCTCAGTCTGCACTGGGGGCTCAAATAATGCCACCCTGGCCCACGGACCATCCATCCGCACCCTCCCTGCCTCTGGTGTCTAGGGCTAGTCCTGGGCTCCCCTCCATTTCCCATCCTTACGGGGAGCAAGCCGAAAAATCCAAAGATCTATGCAATAATCCTAGCCCCAGCCCCATGGTGCTCTCATCCCCGCAACTCAAGACCTATAGCCATGTGGCCAGAGGCCCAAGGAATCTGACTTTCTCCTAGCCTGAGGACAAGACTGTGACCTCTCTTCCCGTGCCCTGCAGGGGGTGGGGTGAGGGGGGTCTTCCCCATTCACTGGATTCCCCAGAGAATCACTGGCGATGATGGAGGGGGTCTCCAGTGGGAGTGGGTTCAAGGCCGCCTGGACAAGGGTGTGGTGGACGGTGGAGAGAGGGAGCGGCACCAAGTGGGGCAAAGCCAAGGGGCGGCTGGGGCCGCAAGCCTCAGGGGTTTTCACCTGCTGACAGGATGGGGTGAGGTGATGGTGACGTTCTGGCTGGGCCGTCTGTAACAGAGGAAATGACCAGTCCCACACACGTTCTCCCCTCTTAGCCTTTCATTGATTCTTCCTGAACCCCAGCTCTCAAGGGGAAAGAGTGACATTGGGTCTCCCTCAGACTATGGGCCCCCCCGACACCAAATCCACCCCCCAGGGCTCCCCTCCAGTTCCTCACTTCAAACTGGCCCCCACACTCACTTCAGCTTTCTCCCCAGACCAGCAGCCCAAGCCCCCCTCGCTGTGTTGGGATCCACTCTCAAGACCCACTTTCGTGCTGTCAAGATGACTGCCACCACCCTGCTCCCACCCCAGCACTGCCACCCACCACCCCACGATATGGGACTTCGCCAGTATCCGCCTGTTATTTTTTAAAAAAGCTATTTCCAATGGGGGAACAAGAAAAAAGGGGGAGGGGAGGAAAACTTTTTGATAACAGTTGTGGTTTTATTGTGTCCAACACATCAATAAATGAATTTAAGCTCAAGCCTGTATACACCCTAAAACTCGACTCGCCCAGCTGGGCCGCCTGCCCCTGCTCGCCTCTCCCGTCCTGGGGAGAAGGGGCGTGTATTGGAGGTCATCTGGCTGTAGTGTTTCACCTGTGCTAGGTGTGTGCATCAGAAGCAGGTGAGCACGGGAGGCTGCAGGTTATAAGCTCACCTGAAGAGCGTGCTGGAAGTGTGACCACCCTTCTGAGCCCCCGACAGGCCTGGCAGCTCCTGAGAAGCTGCTCCTGCCTGGCCTTGTTTTGCTCAGGCATCTGAGGTAAGAAGGGAGCGCTAGAGGAGCACCTTGCCCAGCCTCCACCGGGGCAGCAGGCATATAAACACAGGAAATTGATAAATAGAAGTCCAGCGATCAGCTGAAAACCACCACAGGAACGGGAAAGACCGGTCCCCAGGCCCGGGAGGTCCGCTGATTGGGCGCTGGGCGGCCGCTCTGGCAACTAGAGCGAGTAGTGCGCTCCTGCCCCCTGGTGGTCGGGGGGAGCAGTGTCCCAGCCTGCGGGGCTGTGGGCATAGCACCTTGAAAAGGGAGAAGCTGAGGGGACAGTCGCAGTTGCGGGCAGTATCCAACCACAGGGCTAGAGAGCATAGAATCGAGATCATCTTACAGATGAGAAAAGCGGAGCCCCGAGAGGGGAAGGGCCTTGCAGGCCCACAAAGCCAGCTGCTGACTCCCAGCCCAGCTGCATTTCATTCCACCTCACCCAGTGACATGCTCCCTGAGCAGGAAGAGGAAGCTGGGGGAAGAGTTACAACAGAAAAGGACACTCCCAGGAGGCTAGCTTCTTCTAGCCAAGGAGAGGACAGGGGAGAGGTTGGGCTGTTGGATGAGGGGTGCCCAGAACACCAGCACACACACATGTGCACATCCACACACAGATGCCTGGACACCCTTTCTCTAGAGTCCAGGCTGGTGCCATGAGAGAGAGAGAGACAATGTATGTGTGTGTGTGTGTGACCCAAACACCAGCATGCACACGTGCACATCTACACACAGATACGTGGATGCCCTTACTCTAGAGTCCAGGCTGGTACCATAAGTGTGTGTGTGTGTGTGTGACCCAAACACCAGCACATACACATGCACATCTACACACAGATACGTGGACACCCTTTCTCTAGAGTCCAGGCTGGTGCCATAAGTGTGTGTGTGTGTGTGTGTGACCCAAACACCAGCACACACACACACGTGCACATCTACACACAGATACGTGGACACCCTTTCTGTAGAGTCCAGGCTGATGCCGTGTGGGTGTGGGTGTGTGTATGTAGAGGCTTCCTGAACAGGGGGTGTGTGCGCGTAAGAGAGGAGAATAGACACTCGCAGGAAACCAGGAAGCGGGAGGTCCCTGTGATGGGAAGCAGACCCTAGATGCGGCGCTTCTGCATAGAGCTCTGCTTCCTCTCCTGGCAGGTAAAAGTACAATGACCCACAACTACCCCAGTCACCGCAGGGCAGATGTGATGGGGGCTGGGGGGCTGGCGGTGCTAACCTAGACTGTCAGCAATTCCCAGAGCTGGGAGGGAGCAAAAGCGACCTGAGCCTGGGACAGCCCAGCTGCCTGGCCTAGTGGTGAGCTCCCCACCTTGACTGGGAAGCAAAGCTCACCTAAACCCCCCGTTCCCCCCAAACCATCTTCCAGGGCTGGGAAGGCACCACTTCAGCCATCCAAGGAGCCGCTGCCCTTGTTCTTGCGGCTGAGGGGGAAGGCAGACTTGCTCTGGGGCTGGGTCATCTTGCTGGCCAGGTAGACGAAGGGCTCCAGCAGTGACCGGCGGTCGGCCACTGACACCTCCCACAGCTTCACCTTCTCCGACTTGGCCCAGTGCTGAGCCACGTCCGGGTCTACACGCCGCTGCTCCTGCAGGTCACACTTGTTGCCGAGGACCACAA
This sequence comes from Bison bison bison, assembly GCF_000754665.1. NCBI lineage: Eukaryota > Metazoa > Chordata > Mammalia > Artiodactyla > Bovidae > Bison > Bison bison. Next base: position 1,077,602 of record NW_011494752.1, read on the forward strand.
TGGTGACCTGTGGAAGAGGAACACAGGAGAGGCCTGTGGCTGCAGCATGGACCTTGGGGGCAGGGATGAGGGCCAGTGACCACGTCGGGCTTGTCATGGAACTCCCAGAGCAGATGGAAGCCAGAACTTGAACAGAGGAAGGAGAGGAAAAAGCAACCACTTCCACCTCGCAGTCTTAGGGGAGGGGAAGAAGTCTCAACAGCTGAGGTCTCATCTCTTCCTATGTTAAAACTGTGGGCGGGGCCTCCATCTGGCACCCCCTCCAGGAGTTCTGTTACAAGCCCTGTGTCATTCATGCCTGATCATTACTGGGAGCCAGTTAGTTGCTGGCTAAGTTAACTGGTGAGGAAGCACTCCCAGAATGCCTGATTGAGAACAAAAGGGCCTTCACAGCTGAGCACACAACTACTATTAAAAAAGCCTAGTGAAGACATCATGTATTAGGTCAGGGATCTCCTAAACTCGAGTAGCCTCTCTGGTTGAGCTGTCTCAACATGTGGGCACCTCCAGTGGTGAAGATACCTGGCAGTGGTCTCCATCCCCGCCCTCCAGTTTCAAACCTAGCTCCTGGCAAATGAGGGAAAAACAGAGCCGTTCCGGGCCTCCGAAAGCCAGCCCAGGGCCCACTGTCTCTCACCACTGGGGTTCCCCTACACACCTCCTTCTTGTCCTTGGATTTGTCAATCTCCTTCTTGAGCAGCTCCACACGCTGAAAGGACTCCCGGCTGTCCGTGCTGTAGACCAGGACATAGCCATCAGTGCAGGAGAAGCAGTGCCGGGGCAACTCGGCCCCATCTCGGAGCCCCCGGGTGTCGTAGAAACGCACCTGCTCCCGGACCCCCCGGTCAGTCTCAATGGAGCCCACATAGATGTCCTCCTGCGTCTCAATCATCTCAGAACCTGGGACAAAACGAGGAGGAAAAACTTGTCTCTGGGCTTTCTTGGTGGCTCAGTGGTCAAGAATCCACCTGCCAATGCAGGAGATTTGGGTTCGATCCCTGACCTGGGAAGAGCCCACGGGCCTTGGAGCAACCATGCCCCTGTGCCACAATTACTGAGTCTGTGCTCTAGAGCCCAGGAACCACAACTCCTGAAGTCCATGTGCCCTGGCACCTGTGCTCCATAACAAGAGAAGCCACTGCAATGACAAGCCCATGCACTGCAACTAGAGAGCAGCCCTCTCTTGCCTTCGCCACAACTAGAGAAAACCTGTGCAGCAACGAAGACTCAGCACAGATTAGAAAAACAACAACAACCTTGTTTCTAGGGAGAAAAGAGATTGGGAACCTGTGTGACTGAGGATATCCTAACAGGCCAACCAGATAGGGGGAGAAAGGAATGTCAGGGCTGAGGATCGGGGTCAGACTTCAAATCTGGCTGGACTGGAAGATTTGCGGAACAGAGTTAATCTTATGCTGATACCATGCTAAGCACAGCGTGACTTGCAAGCTTTTCCTTCCTATCCTTCTCTGATATTGGGTTTCCTCTTTCCAGATTTCTTCTGTGTGGCAGGGTTGGGATCTTTCAGATCCTAGGAGCACCACCAGGAGCAACTTTTAGCCTCTTCGTGTTGTAATCAAATCTTCTCTTCATACTTCCACTTCCTCCACCACAGCCCATCCCCAACAACTCACCCACCACATGGTTTCCGTACAGAAGCTGCTCCAGGATTGAAGTCTTGCCCACAGAAGCCTGGCCACACACGACCACCTTGCAGCTCTTCCCCATGCTTAGCTTTCAACCCTGAAGAATGGAAACACACTGGGTGAGGCAGGATCAGAACAGGGCCTTCCCTTAATCGAGGGCCCAAGTTCCGAACCAAACGCACAGCTGTGAGGAGTCGGCACTGTCCACCACCCTCGGCAGGGTGTACTATGTCCGCTATAGTGTCTCTGACGTGTCTGTGTCTGCTACTGGACAGTGAGCTGTCTTGTACTCATCTTATCCCCGGTACGTGGTCAATAAGTGGCACAGAGCAAGTGCTCAGTAAATGTTGCCACAAAGCGGGAAGAGTAGCTGGCTTAAAGGAACCACTATCCAGGATCTTTTCTGTGCACAGAATGTATAGGATGTAGAGGACCAGTTGCTGAAGGGAGCTCCATGATCCCGTAAAGAAATAACCAGAGATATTATTTTGTGTGGATCTATCTTACATCACTCTTCTTGGGGAGTGAACAATTAAGAAGAACATTCTGCTTTCCAGAAAGGCTTATCTGGACAATCCGTTCCCTCTAATTCCCAGTCAAGGCCATGGCTAGGATGAAGAACATCAGACAAGAAACAAAAGAGGGAAGGAATCTAAGAAAACAATACTTTGTAAAGGAGTATACTTTGCTGCCCTTAGACATACCCAGATAAGGCTTAGACGCAGAAATCTCAAGACACTCCAAGAGATCTCAAGGCACCCCAAACACAGGTTTCCCAGAAGTCCTAGACAAAGATTCCCCCAGAGAGGAGAGACAGAGATAACTTCCCAAAGGGTTCTCACACAGAAACTTCTCCAGAGGTAACTCCCAGTACAGATCCCCACTTACCGCGAGCCCCGCAATTAAGGGGTACCCCAAGAGAGACTGCCACACGAGCCTCCTGGCACATTCTCCCCACCAGGGGGCTCCCAGAAGGAATCAGAATCCTGCCACCTTAAAGCGTCCCAAAAGCCGTGGTCGACCGCGGCCTCCCAGTCCCGTACCTCCTAGGGCCCTCGCAGCAGCACAGCCGGGCCCCTCCAGGCTCCCGGGGATCAGGGGTGGGGCAGCACCACGGCAAACACTATGATCTTGCTCTGCGTCGATCCAGGCTCCGTCTGGTCCCGCCCCCGCAGCTTCCATCCGGCAAGACCAATTCCGGCGGCGGAGAGCGGGCGCCGGCGGCACAGCGCCCTCAGAGGCCGGCGGGGAAATGACGGTCTGAACCTCGGCTAGGTGGTCGCCAGGGCACAGGTTATACGCTGGCGGGACGCGCCGGGTGCTGTTCTGGTGTCTCAGATGCCCAGATGTTCTTTTTCTAAAGGCTACTACAGTAACACTTCGTTTATTCAGTCGTTTATTCATCCGATGTCTTCTGAGCGCATACTGTGTGCCACTTAACAGGACTACGTGCTGAGAAAAGGCTGGCGAATTAGACCTGGTTGCGGCCCATTAGAATGTCACCATCCAGAGGAGCTAGACATCTAACCCAATAACAGTCTAGCATGTAAGATCTATTACAGAGGTGCCGTGGGAGCACAGCCAAGGGGTGTTTAACTTGGGGACAGTGGGCATCACGTTATCCATGGAATCTTCCTGGAGGAGGTCAGGTCTGTGTTGAGGTTTGAAGCGGGTGGAAGGAAAGGGTGAAGAAAATATGGCAACATCCATGGCATTTACTGGAACTACACGTATTTGGGTTCAGTATTGATAGTAGAAAGGAGCCAAACAATCTAAGACCTGTGTGTTTGGCCAAAGAGTTCAAACCCTATCCTACTCTATTCTAACAGCAGTGGAAAGCCATTGATAGGATTTATGCCAGTGAAGTGACATGATCAGTTTTTGCTTTTAAGCAGTTCACTCTGGTAAAGAGTGAAGATTGGAGAGAGGTGAGACTTGGGGTTAGTTAGGAGAGTAGGGTAGTATTCCAAGATTTCCAAAAAATGATAAGAATCTGAATTGGGGTGGAAAGGAGGTAGATTTGAGAGACATTTGACGAGAGAATCAACAAGACTTGGTGATAAATTGGGAGTTTTTTTATATTGGAGTATAGTCAATACTTTGGCCACCTCATGCAGAGAATTGACTCATTGGAAAAGACCCTGATTTTGGGAGGGATTGGGGGCAGGAGGAGAAGGAGACGACAGATGAGATGGCTGGATGGCATCACCAACTCGATGGGCATGAGTTTAAGTGAACTCCGGGAGTTGGTGATGTACAGGGAGGCCTGATGTGCTGCGATTCATGGAGTCGCAAAGAGTCGGACACGACTGAGCAACTGAACTGAACTGATAGTCAATTAACAAATGTTTTGATAGTCTCGGGTACACAGCAAAGTGACACAGCCATATATATGCATGTATCCATTCTCTAAATTGAGAGTTTAAGATGCAGAGAACACAAAGTAGGAAGGTGGTTAAGGACAGGTGGGCCTCCTGCACTAGACTGTAGACCATAAGCCATTGACAAGCAGGGCCCGAGTCTGTGCCTTTCCAACCTAGCTTTGGAGAGAGTTGAATGACTGGCTGGAGGAATGATGTGTCTCTTCCAACCCCGGTGGAGCCTCTCCCATCCTCCACTACCCAGCAACAGGTGTGGTTTAGCTCCCTCAGCACTGTGTTAGGCAGGCACTGTGCAAGCAGCTCGTGGACAACAGCAGTGACTTTTACTGGCGAAGGGGGATAAATTCTTAAATTACCTTGACCCCTTCTTTGGTAACCGTTAACTTTAATATTTTAACTTCAACCTCCCCGCCCCTCAGTTTAACGTCAGGAAACCCCAATTTAAGTCAGCTCCACAAAAATTATTGGTCTGGGTGAAGCGCTATGAAAATTAAGCTGTGTCCTTGCCCTGTCTGAGTTCCCAATCCAGATTGCATTCGGCAAAACAAGCGTGCTGAGCAGGGAGTTTATATGAGGGCTGAGAGCACTGGGGACACTGTGGAACAGGGACCTCACCCTGCGAACTGCCTTATAAACTCCAGGGCAGGGTCTGGGGCTCTGTGCCACCCTCCCTAGGCTTAATGCTGAGATGGCACTCCCAGGCGGCTGACATGAAAGCAGCCTCATAAAAGAGTCAGCGTCATTAGGGTGATGAACCAGTTGGTACTTGGAGATCCAGAGGGGATGAAAGGCGCGGTGCGAAGACGCCCTGCGTTCCCCAG
>NW_011494752.1:1082549-1095876 GCF_000754665.1 Bison bison bison
AGTGTCTCTTCTTGCCTTTCGCAGGAGGCGACTGTGGACATACTCAAAGGTCGGGAAGGTATTAGTAGGGGGGTGCTCTTTATCTCCAGGGTCCTGGGTCACAGCGTCCCTACCCAACTCAGACTCCCGGAGCATCACCAGAGACGCTCTAGGATTGGAAGTTGTTATGGCAACGAAGCTCTCAGAATACTGAGGAAAGCCGAAGCCTAGAGAGGCGACACCCTCCTATACCCTCTTCGGCCCCACGGGTAAAGTGGCGCCCCCTACGCACAGGAACCGTCCTTGGCCCCCCGCCCCGGCGCGGAGACCACCCTGGACCTCCGGGGGCGGGAGGCCGCTCTGGCCCGAAGCAGAGCCTCTCGCTGGTAGACGGGCCCGAGGGAGCCCCTCTGGGCACAGCGCCGGTGAGCTGCTCGATGCTCCGACCGGAAGTGCTCTTCACCGCCGACCTCCCACCCGGCTCTCTGGTCCCGGCGGTAAGATGGCGGCTGCCGCGGAGTGCGATGTGGTAATGGCGGCGACCGAGCCAGAGCTGCTAGACGACGAGGAGGCGAAGAGGTAACTGGGTGGCAGGGTAGGGGAAGAGGCGAGCTTCAGCTCCATGGCTCCGGGAACCCCGTCCTTGGTGTGGTGCAACCCCTGTAGAGGCGATGCCCCGCCCTCCGAGAACCCCCCCCCCCCACAATCTGAGATTGAGTCCGGATGGACCCCCTGAAGGGGCGCTCTTGGAGGTTTGCCCTCCTCTCCCGCTTCCGCCTTGCTGAGGAGCTGAGATATGGCCTTGTACCCCAAGCAGAGAGGAAGGTCGTTCTCGTCGTAGAGGCCAGATCTCTGAGGGGATCTTGGAGGTCTTTTGCGGTGTGGAGGTGGCGGCACCGCGATAATGATGCCTTCTTACACCTCCCCAGACCCCCTCCTTCTCTTGTTAATTTCTGTGCCTTGTTGTCTGTCAGCCCTTTGCATCTGCAGAGCTTTTGCTGTCCTCACCCCTTTCCTCCGTAATCGTACCCCAGCGAGCACTAGTTGGGCCCGAGGTGACTGTGTGTGTCTCCATGATTGACCTGGTGGCCCTTCGGTTACCCCAGAAGTGGAAGGTGATAGAGAAAGAAGGGTGAGGGGTTTTGTCTCATGCTGTACACGTCAAGCCCTCTCCCTCCACCCTTCCGAAGATCCTCATTCTACCCAGGGCTGTTTTTTAAGTTAAGCAGCAAGGAGGAGGGCAGCTGCTTGGGCTGTTGGCGCTGCTGGGCAGCCGCAGTGGCTCGAGATTGCCAGTCCGGACCAGCCAAGGGAGCTGCTGAGTGAGTGGTTTTCGAGAACACTCTGGATTTTGGCTACAGCTAAGGCAGGTTATTGGAAGTGGGGCTGGAACACAGTTGTGGGTAGTCATACTTGTCCTAAACATGGAGCAGAATTAACAAAAAGCTTCTGGAAGTTTGGAGCCCTCTCTTTATCAACCACGAGTTAATTGACTACAGTTCCACAGTCTCTTTCCCACATATTTCGTATCTTTATACCAAGGCCATTCTGGCTTAAGTCTGGGTGGTTTGAGGTGGTGGTTGTGGTTAGTTCATGAAATCTGAAATCAGGATTCTGAGATTTTTTTTTTTTTTTTTAACTATCCATATTTGAAACATAAGTACTCAAGGAGGCAGAATGAATGGTTAACTAGCTTAAGGGTGGGTACTGCAGCCAGTTGTCTCAAGTTCCTGACTTGTTGGGAGCTGAGAACCTTGACAAAATGTAGTTTGCAGGTTAGTAGGTCCCTGGGATGGGCTATATGTAATTTAAAATGAATTCAGTATAAATTTCTGATGTAGGCACTGTCCCTAATTTGAGTTTCATGTCAAAGCCCCTATGTGAAGCAAATCTTTTTCCTTAAAAAAAATTTCAGTCTTAGAGGATATTCTATCATGCTGCTGCTGCTAAGTCACTTCAGTCATGTCCGACTCTGTGCGACCCCATAGACGGCAGCCCACCAGGCTCCCCTGTCCCTGGGATTCTCCAGGCAAGAACACTAGAGTGGGTTGCCATTTCCTTCTCCATTGCATGAAAGTGAAAAGTGAAAGTGAAGTCACTCAGTCGTGTCTGACGCTTAGCGACCCCATGGACTGCAGCCTACCAGACTCCTCCGTCCATGGGATTTTCCAGGCAAGAGTACTGGAGTGGGGTGCCATTGCCATCTCCATATTCTGTCATAAGAAAAGGTAAAACAGGTGATGCTGTAATGTGACCAGGTGATAGCACCTGCCTGCCCAGTCTGACCCCACGGACTGTAGCCCACCAGGCTCCTCTGTCCATGGAATTTTCCAGGCAAGAATACTGGAGTGGGTTGCCATTTCCTCCTCCAGGCAATCTTCCCGACCCAGGGATCGAAGCTGCATCTCCTGCCTTGGCAGGCAGATTCTTTACCACTGCATCGCCTGGGGACCCCACATCACACACACAAAAACATGATATTTGCAAGCAGTTAACAGAATAAGGAAAGGTGTTAACTTATGTTAACTGCCTTATTTCATGGAGTTTAAGATTTCATTGAGTGTAAAATACATGGATTTAGCTACCACTAAGGAAAGAAAAACAAAAGCATTCTTATGAAATAGACTTGTATGTTAAACATATAGATCTTTTTAAAACATAATAAAATATGTTTATTGTGTATCACGTAAAAAAGTCAAAAGGAAAATATAATAAGGAAAAATATCACAGTTTCACTTTCTGTCTTGTAAGACATCCTTAGGAGGGTAAATATTGGACTCTTGTTAGTAAGGAAAAGCCTTGTTTACGTGTAGATTTCCAATGCTGAAAATGGAGTGGTGACTTAGAGGTTTTGGAGGAAGATGGCTTTACATTTTTTATGTATCCTGGAGTCCTCCTGTGTAGCCACAGCAGAGGGCAGGGATAGGTATGTCTCTTACAGATGCCCTTTACTACCTGACTTGGTTAGTTTTTGGCCAAGTTTGTGTTGTCTCTTGTTACAGTCGTAGTCCCAGTTCACTTGGGGACAGGAGCGTTGATGGGTCTCTCTTGGGTTGTTTTTGTAAAGTCCAGCAAGGAGTTCTTCCTTGTATTGTGGCCCAAGGGTAGCCTGCTTCTGAATTGTCATAGTCCCACAGAGGGCAGAGTGAGGAGCTTTCAAGATGTTCGACCTCATGGTTGTAGCATTTTAAATAGCTGCATGTTTTATTTCCTTAGCTTTAGAGTCTCAAGAGAGAAAGAAATGGACTTCCATTTTTTTGCCTGTTCCTCTGTACAAAATTCTTTTTTCCCTCATAGCTGAGAGGCTAGAATAAAAGGTGTGTTAGTTGGCAGTCCAAAATAGATCGGGCTTCTGAATATGAGGATTATTATTTCTCTTTGCCCACCAGAACAGACGAAGCTGCTTGGGAAGCCCAGAGGACTCAATTTCTGAGGTTGTTTATTTCAGCTAATTTAAGGTCTTCTCATTTTCCTGAGAAGTTGCTGATTGTTTTACTTGATATATGAATGCCTATCTTGAGTGCAGGCTCTCAGCTCACATTTCCTGGATTGGGGAGCAGTTTGGTCACTGTAGGTAGTCTTTATTATGGTAAAATCGAAGGATTTCAAGTTGCTTATCAAGAGAAGAAGTACTTGTGTCTCAGCATATCCCTTGGGGATCTGACTGGGCAGTGAGGTCTGGAAGACCCTACAAGAGCCATTGACTGAGGAGCAGGGCATACGTGCGTGCTCAGTGCGTGCTCAGACGTGTTGGACTCTGCAACTCCATGGGCTGTAACCCACCAGGCTCCTCAGTCCAGGAGATGTTCCAGGCAAGAATACTGGAGTGGGTTGCCATTTCCTCCTTCGGGGGATCTTCCCGACCCAGTGATCCTACGTTGGCAAGCGGATTCTTCACCACTTGAGCCACCAGGGAGCAGGGCATCCTAACCTGATTCCTTGGGCTGATCCTCTCAGTATCTGTTTTTCCTAATGGAGAAAAGCAAGAACAGTCATTATGAGGCCCTTTCTTAGTACCTCGGTATTGTAAACTAAACTCTTGGAATTTCGCCTTTTATTTCTCTCTGCATACTGGTCGTGGGAAGCACTGAACCCTGGATCCGTATCCAGAAGTTGCTATTCAGTGCAGCTCCTTGGGGTGTTTTGGAGTTTGTGGCCTTAACTGTGGAGCTTGCCGGGATGCCTCTCCCCCTTCTTCCCCACTCTGTTTCAAATTCCTAGGTTTTTGTCCCCCTAAATTTTCTCTTGAAGTTCCAGGGCAGGCAGCTAGACAAAGCATGCAAGGTGAATGGGAATTTTCTTTGACCTTGAGCCCCAATCAGAGAGAAACTGCTCTCAGCATTCATTTTCACTTTGGTATACTCTAAGTATGTGTGGTATACTCGTGTGTCCCATGAAGAAATGGGACACGGGACAAATAAGTCATGGTTAAGGAAGGGCTAAGCCTAGGAATACAGAATCCTGAATACCAGCAAATAATTGATTGCACCCCGATACTAACAAGTGGCAAAATTGTTAATTAATCATAGCAGGAGCAAAGGTAGAGTTTGGAGGAAGGATGTCTCTGCTCCCTGCTGCTTTAATTCAGATCCACATATTAACTGAAGCCAGGTAAACTGAGCAATTTCAATAAAATGTGAGTGAGTGGCAGTTGCTCTACTGTCTAGTTCGTTCCCAACGACCAGAACTCTGATTGGCTTAAAGCCCAGGCTTATTGTACATTCCAACCAATCAGGGATTGGTTTAGTCATTGAAGCTAGTAGTTTTAAAGTTTTTAAAATCTGCCTAGTAGGCACTTGCCTTTGCTTTCTTTCTCTAGGTCTTTAAGAGATTGGAGAACAATGGTCGGTGGCTGCCTGGGTGCCTTGTGGTCTGATGCAAAGGCCCTCTGAGAGCCCATTTCTCCCTTACTTCACTAATGTTGGTCCCCTTTCTCCTGTGCTGAGTGATGTGGAAGTTACTTAGAGGTCGTTCCAGGTATTCTTTTAAACTGTCTTAATTTCAGCAGTAAGAACAGGATTCAGCATGCACGTTATTCCAGTAGTCTGTTCATTTTATTGGATTGACAGTTTTCTTCCTTCCCCATGCTAGGTCCAAACCGCAGTTCCTGTGTTTTAGCCCACCATGGCAGGGATATAAGTGATTGCGACTTTTGAGAATGGTGATATGAGCAGGAGTATTTGACTTTCAAAGTCTGATTCTGAGACCTAATTTTCTATTGGCATATGACTTTGTGTGGGGAGGCCAGACTGTCCGATAAGCGAAGTGTTAACTGTCTCTTCTCATTCTAATATTAGGCTTCTGGGGAGGGTGTCTGAGAGAAGCAGGACCTTGTCTTATTGGTGTTGCTGTCCTGAGAATTCTTCCTTGGGTAGTTTGCTCTGAGACCATCAACCATCTGATGAACTCAAGAACCAAGAAAACTTGGGAAGCAAAATAACAGTTGGCAATGTCGATGCCTGACTACGGTTCCCATCTCCACTCCCCCCCACCCCCCTCACACATATGCATACACACATAAAAACAGCTTGGAAAGCAGCCTTTTTCTTAACTGTAGTTCCTCAGTTCTAGACTTTTTGGCCACATCGCCCAGCTAGGATCGCAGGGATCCTAGTTCCCTGTTTGGGAATCACACCCAGGCCCTCCGTAGTGAAAGTGTGGAGTCCTAACCAGGGAATTCCCCAGTTCTTGATTTTTAATGCATGATAGTGTCCCTATGAGGGTAGTGGGAGATGTCACAGAATGGGAAACCAAGGGATAGAAAATGATGGATTCGGGGAGATATTTTGAAAACAAGTCTCTGGCTAACGCTGAAAAGCCAGTGGCTGGTGTCCTCAGAGTAGCTTCTACCAAGCTCACTTCTCAAAAACAGCCTTATGGTTGGGTCTCCTGTTCCCAGGGGTAAATGGAGGTTAAGTAGATGCCACAGATTTTGACATCCTATTTAAGGAACTAGCATAAGTATTTAATGAAGTTGAGTTCACTATTTCTTTGAGAATATCCTTCTGCCTTCAGTGATGGAATTTCTGTCCAGCCTGACTGATTCCTTGCTTCCTCTTTTTCCCCACTGAGTAGACCACACAGCGGGCTCCGGTGCATTGGCTGGTGTCCTTCCCTGCTTGAGCAGTAGAGAGCGCTGTTGCCTCGTGTAGTCTGTGTCTCTGTCTGCCCTTGGCGCCTCTTGGTCTCTTCTGGCTCTGCCCCTGTTGAGACTCCTGTGAGTGTCCAGACAGGACAATTTGAACTGGTATATTTTCTTCATCTCCATCTCCTTCTCTTTTCTGGGGGAGGGTGGATGTTTTAACTGGGCTTTTAAGTGAAAGCAGACACTTTCTAGTCTGCAGAAGATTGGGGAAAAGAAGCTGGGTAGCCCAACCCTTCACCCCACTCCAGTACTCTTGCCTGGAAAATCCATGGACGGAGGAGCCTGGTAGGCTGCAGTCCATGGGGTCGCTAAGAGTCGGACACGACTGAACGACTTCACTTTCACTTTTCACTTTCATGTATTGGAGAAGGAAATGGCAACCCACTCCAATGTTCTTGCTGGAGAATCCCAGGGATGGGGGAGCCTGGTGGGCTGCCGTCTATGGGGTCGCACAGAGTCGGACATGACTGAAGTGACTTAGTAGCAGCAGCAGCAGCCCACCCTTACCAACATGTAGCAGCTGGATAGAGACCACGTTCTGTTTTCTCTGGACCTTTATGAGGCCTTTGTTTGCAATCAGTATGCAGCACTTTGCATTTTGCAAACACTGTTATCTGTGGAATCGCGTTGTTGTTTAGTTGCTAAGTCACGTCCAACTCTTTGTGACCCCTTGGACTGTAGCCCGCCAGGCTCCTCTGTCCATGATATTTGTTCCAGGTCATGTGTAACTTCCACCTATTCATGTGAAACTTAAATTGTTAGGTTAGAGGACTAAACAGAAAGAAATAGAATAATATGCATTTGGTAAGTTGGAGTGAAACGTTTCTGGCTCCTGTTACTTTGCTCTTCTTGAAGGTCAGAGAGAGTACACATGACCCAGCCCCTGTGGCATGCCTTTGGGACAAGAGGCTCATACTGTGGGAAGGAAGAAGGAATTTCTACTCTGAAACTGGCCAAGAGCCTGTAAATTCTGAAGGATGGAGGGCATTTCTAGATCAACGGGCAACTAGTAAATTTGATTGAATAAAAGACATGGGTGCAACAATCATAGAGTAAGGGTGACATTTTGGAAGTACTAAATACAGTACAAACGGATAAAGGATATTTGACTCATTGACAGTATAAAGTATTATTATTAAAAGCCTGAAGGTAAAGAAAGGAAAGATATCTTTTTCTATAAAGTTATTCCTGCCAGTAAAATAGTCTCCAAGTCAGAGGCCCCTAACACTCCTTTGCTCTAACAAGAAATCATTTTGTCCTGAGTTGTAATTTTAGCAAAGCTAGATTTTTATTCCACTTCTGAAGTAGCAGAATACATGGGGAAAACACAAAGAAAAAAAAACAAAAAACCTCATTCAAGCTGCTACATATGTTTTGATTTAAACTGTTATGAATGGCTGTTGGAAGAACTGAACTTTATGAAAAGTCTATTCTAGCCCAATACTTGAAATAAGAGCACAGTGGTTCACCCACCACCCCCTCACTTTAGTCATTCAGAAATCTAATCAATCAGTATTGCTTCAGTTGCAAATGTAGAGTAGTGAAGTCTTTATTTTTCATGCACTGGGGTAAAATATATCTAAAAACGGTATATTACAAATATACCTGTGAGGTAATTCCAGAGAGAACCCAGTAATGTTGAGACATTTAAAAAACAAAAACAAAAAAAACTACTTGCCAGTGAATCCTGCCTTAAGTGAGAGCTGAGTGAAGTTTCTAAATACTCCTGTCTTTTCTAGAAGGTAGTCTAGTTGGCCTAAGGCAAAGGTATTGTTTGTGTTCAACGTGGAAGTATTTAGAGAGAAAATTGAAGTTTTTATAGAGCATCTAACTTGGGACACATTCTATTTCAGCTTTGGTGTTTTAATGTGTTTTTAATTTAGCTGAGTTGTAAATGTGCAAAGTTGGCTGGTGATCATAAGCCCAAGTTGTCTGATTTGATCACATGATGCTGAGCCCTGCTAAGACCTGTGTGATACCCAGTGATTCCCTTGGCAGGGTTTGTTGGTGTAATTAGCATCCGTGGTGAATGAGTGCTAAATTAGAGAATGGAACCGCATGATCAGAGGATGTACAGATTTTTAGTGCACATGTAGTGTTAGAAGAGCAGGTTTTCATGCTGCAGCTTTCTGATTGATGAAGTTATTTCTGAAAAGTAAAGAAATATTCTTTAAAGTAGCAAAGCAGAACAAGAGTGGAGTGTCTTCTCCTTACCTTTGTCTGTGGAGGGAAGGCAGCCTGGCCCTTTGGCACTGATCCTGCTGTGGGACACCTTCCCATCATACATCCAGAGAGAGCAGAGTCTTTGGAAAACCTTTCAGTAGCTGTTTTCACAGGGATTTGTTGCTGACTATTAAAGTGAAAGGTCTGGTCTGATGGAGGTAGTCATTCCCCGCATGTCTTAGTGAATCAGAGAAGTGACACTTATTCTGCCTGGAGTTGATCCAGGGATTGGGTGTGGAACTGGATAAATTAGTTTTAACCCAAAAACCTTGCCACTAACAGGATCTAGTTGGGGAAAACTTAAGACTGGAAGATTTAGGAGACCGTGCAGCCCCCTTGGGTGCCTCACAAGCTCTTCCTCTATTGGAAGACACACGATATTGGGTCCTCATTGGAAATGTTTTGAAAATTTGAAAATGCACTAGAAATACAATGTAGATGTTAATAGTGACATCGGGTCAGCTGTGACCAAGTGTGTATTTTGATGTGGTATTGTATTTCAGGGTTTAGTCTGAATTTTATTTTGCAGCCATAAAAATAATATGTAGTTTAATGTAGTCCCTTTTGAATCTGTTCCTTTTTTAACCTGATCCAGGTGAACCCAATTAATCCTAATTCTTCATTTTTTAGTACTGATGTGTTTCAGTTAGGTACATGTAACCTCACTTGGTTCTCAAATTAATTGACTGGCAGTTGAGTGGAGTGACAGATGCCACGGCCAGATTGCCCTCAGTTCCAGTGTTAACCAGCTCTCCTCCTTTTCCAGTCCTGTGCCTTTGACATCTCATCCTTCAGTCCCTTGGCTGTAGGGGCAACCTGAACAAGCTTCAGCCCTTTCTCAGACTCCCAGGCAGGACTTGAATGGATTTGACCCTGGAATTGTTCCTGATGTGGCCTTGTTCAGTTGTTGCTGCTGCCATGCTGGATTCTGAAGATCCACTCTTTCCTAGGCTGGTCTCTCAGGGTCAGGCCATTGGTCAGGGCTCATCGTGTATTTGGTGGGGAGGTTCACAGTGAAGGAGGGACTCCGCTTTGGTTGTTGGACCTGGAGGCAAAAAATAAGCATTCAGTTTAAAAGCACTAAGTGCCCATTGTTTAGGCAGCTGTTAATCAACCATGTTTCTATGAAAATAAGTCCTTTTCATGAGGCAGTTGTGTGGGAATAGCTAATTCTGGCCTGATGCTGTGCAGTGTGAGGTTAAAAACATGGTAACTTGTCACAACACAATTCTTCTTGTTCTTTCTGCTGTGGGCTGACTCTACATTACTCGCTTTGTTTGCTCTAGAATGGAATCTACTCACCATTTACTAAAATGAAATGCATTTCTTGGGGGAGGCAAAGTCCAGTTCACTAGGTCATGCATCTTAAAGGGAAAGAAGCCCTGCTGTCTCTGTGACTAATTGTTAGGAGTGTCATTTGGCTTATTTAAATCCAGATTGCCTGTCTGGAGTTGGATTTTATACGCTGGGGCTATTTTGTGTCTTAGTTGAAAGAAATTCATATTCACTGTTCTTAGCATTACAGATTAATTTTTAAAGTCTCAGGCAATAGCTAGAGGTGAGTATTAAAGAGAGCTCAGTATAGTAGATAGGGTACAGCTCAGCTTTGGGATCTGACAGGTGTGGGTCTACACTCTGACCTCCAGCCAGTTTTTAACCTCAAAGCCTTAATTTCCTCCTTTGAAACATGGGAATAATGAAACTCACCTGATAAGATAATGTATGGAAAGTACCTGGCCTCAGTAATGATTACTGATTTTCCACAGAAGTCATCTTTTGAATCTTGGATAGAAAGCCAGTGCTGAACTTACGGCCTCCTTCTCTTTCAGGAAAGAAAGGGCACCTCTCTAGCTCTCCAGATTGTTCGATCTTTGACTAACAAGCTTTTTACACTGACACAACATGTATCTGAGTGCCCAGCTGCCTTTAGTTTTGCTCAGGAATTTGTGTGGTCTTAGCCACTGGCTGACTGAAGAGAAGGCTAGGTCTTCTCAGATACAGTTTGGGTCTAATGCTTCTTTTGCATTTTCTCCTCTCATTTCTTCATAGTGGTTTGACTCAACTTGTGACATCCAGTGTTGGAGAAGTCCTTTCTTCAGTCTTTTGGCATGTCTGCTCTTTTTTCTTTAATATTTATTTTTATTTATTTATTTGGCTGCACAGGGTCTTAGTTGTAATATGTGGGATATAGTTCCCATTTGGGGATCAAACCCAGGGCCCCAGCACTGAGAGATCAGAGTCCTAGCCACTGGACCACCAGGGAAGTCCCTGGCATGTCTGCTCTTAAAGGATAGGCTCTTCATCATTTTTATAGTGCCTGGCTTAATTGACAGTTACAGTATGGTGTTCACCATGTAGAAAGATTGTGCTTGGTCTTATAAGTCTTGCACTTGGGGGATCCTCCTTGAGAACTTGTAATAGCAGATGGCCTCTTTATGGCATTGTGACAATTGGTATAATAGAATTATTCAAATCCATCACAGATCAAATCTGTCAACATTTGTAGGTCATTTTCCTTTTCTTTTTCTGAGTTCTTTTTTTTTTTTTTCTTAGTTCCCCAACCAGGGATTGAACCTGGGTCCCTGCAGTGAAAGCGCCAAATCCTAACCACTGGACTGCCAAGGGAGTCCCCCATTTTGCCTCTCCTTTCTGCTAGCAGACCTTTCATGTTAGTGGGTCTTGCCAGGGCAGTGATGGAAAAAACTGGAAAGAGAGATCGCCTCAATAAAAGATGGCTTTACTAGTTTATAGTTTAAAATACATGAGTAAATAAAATCACAAATCTCCCAGGTGCCGCAGTGCGCAGAATCAAGCTGTAAACTTCTTGTACCATCACCAAGGTTAACAACTGTACTTTCATCTTCACTTCAGGCAGCCCTTGAACTGGGCTCTTAGCATGTGTTAAAGAAAAAGGCAAAAAGAAATTTCGTTACTCTTTCTTAGAACAGAAATGCCCAGATATTTAGTTATTTTGGTAAAGAATTATTGTCATTCAGGTTGGTCATTAGGGTGATTCATCAGAGTGATTTTGGGTATCTCTGATATAGGTTACAAGTTTGTTCTTTGAGATATTGTTGGTCATATCTGATTTGATTTTAGTTTTTTCGTCAAAATCATAATTCCGCATTATATATCATTGTCTTTTTGAAAGTATAGTTTGTCTCATGGCACAGCTTCAAAAATTGGATCTTGGAGTAGGGCAGAATTTTTTATATTACCCATTGGGTGTTATGCAAGGTACTAGAGGGATGGTCAGGGGAGCAGTAAGCATCCACATAGATGTGACAGAGAGACTTCCAGTAGGCGGGTCCCTCTTAGAGTATGACTCTGGCAGCCGATATTTTGTGTGTCTCCTGTCACTCAGCTCTGTCCTCCATCTTAAACACCAATATGCTATGCTTTTAACATCTTTGTCACCTGCTTTGCTGTTTGTCCTTCTGGTGACCAATGCATGAGCCAGTTTTCGAAAGAATAAATCATCAAAATTCCAAGGATACGACTCATTTCACATTGAGAAATCAGTTACCTCTGAAAGGAATTACCTATAACTGATTTTGTCAGTTTGCTCAAGAGGCAGAAGTTGTGACACAGTGGAAAGGACATAAATATAA
Organism: Bison bison bison; assembly: GCF_000754665.1. Lineage (NCBI taxonomy): Eukaryota > Metazoa > Chordata > Mammalia > Artiodactyla > Bovidae > Bison > Bison bison. The sequence continues at coordinate 1,094,508 of NW_011494752.1, forward strand.
AAATTTCATCCCTGTGAGAGAGTGTCTGTAAGTTGGTGTCTGTCCTAAGGGAATGATTAAAGGTAGGGATAGTGAGAAGGGAGGTCAGGCAGCATGGGAGAGTTTTCTTGATTTAGTTTGAATGTATCAAAGTGACCAAAAAATATAGCATCCGAAAAACTCAGATTCTTTCATTCAGTTCAGTTCAGTCGCTCAGTCGTGTCCGACTCTTTGCGACCCCATGAATCGCAGCACGCCAGGCCTCCCTGTCCATCACCACCTCCCGGAGTTCACTCAGACTCACTCACGTCCATCGAGTCAGTGATGCCATCCAGCCATCTCATCCTCTCTCGTCCCCTTCTCCTCCTGCCCCCAATCCCTCCCAGCATCAGTCTTTTCCAGTGAGTCAACTCTTTGCCCGAGGTGGCCAAAGTACTGGAGTTTCAGCTTCAGCATCATTCCTTCCAAAGAAATCCCGGGCTGATCTCCTTCAGAATGGACTGGTTGGATCTCCTTGCAGTCCAAGGAACTCTCAAGAGTCTTCTCCAGCACCACAGTTCAAAAGCATCAATTCTTCGGCGCTCAGCCTTCTTCACAGTCCAACTCTCACATCCATACATGACCACAGGAAAAGCCATAGCCTTGACTAGACGGACCTTTGTTGGCAAAGTCATGTCTCTGCTTTTGAATATGCAATCCAGGTTGGTCATAACTTTCCTTCCAAGGAGTAAGCGTCTTTTAATTTCATGGCTGCAGTCACCATCTGCAGTGATTTTGGAGCCCAGAAAAATAAAGTCTGACACTGTTTCCACTGTTTCCCCATCTATTTCCCATGAAGTGGTGGGACCGGATGCCATGATCTTCGTTTTCGGAATGTTGAGCTTTAAGCCAACTTTTTCACTCTCCACTTTCACTTTCATCAAGAGGCTTTTTAGTTCCTCTTCACTTTCTGCCATAAGGGTGGTGTCATCTGCATATCTGAGGTTATTGATGTTTCTCCCGGCAATCTTGATTCCAGCTTGTGTTTCTTCCAGTCCAGCGTTTCTCATGATGTACTCTGTATATAAGTTAAATAAGCAGGGTGACAGTATACAGCCTTGACATACTCCTTTTCCTATTTGGAACCAGTCTGTTGTTCCATGTCCAGTTCTAACTGTTGCTTCCTGACCTGCATATAGGTTTCTCAAGAGGCAGGTCAGGTGGTCTGGTATTCCCATCTCTTGAAGAATTTTCCACAGTTTATTGTGATCCACACAGTCAAAGGCTTTGGCATAGTCAACAAAGCAGAAATAGATGTTTTTCTGGAACTCTCTTGCTTTTTGCATGATCCAGCGGATGTTGGCAATTTGATCTCTGGTTCCTCTGCCTTTTCTAAAACCAGCTTGAACGT
>NW_011494752.1:1095976-1098642 GCF_000754665.1 Bison bison bison
TATTTGGAACCAGTCTGTTGTTCCATGTCCAGTTCTAACTGTTGCTTCCTGACCTGCATATAGGTTTCTCAAGAGGCAGGTCAGGTGGTCTGGTATTCCCATCTCTTGAAGAATTTTCCACAGTTTATTGTGATCCACACAGTCAAAGGCTTTGGCATAGTCAACAAAGCAGAAATAGATGTTTTCTGGAACTCTCTTGCTTTTTGCATGATCCAGCGGATGTTGGCAATTTGATCTCTGGTTCCTCTGCCTTTTCTAAAACCAGCTTGAACATCAGGAAGTTCACGGTTCATGTATTGCTGAAGCCTGGCTTGGAGAATTTTGAGCATTACTTTACTAGCATGTGCTGCTGCTGCTGAGTCACTTCAGTCGTGTCGACTCTGCGACCCCATAGACGGCAGCCCACCAGGATGCCCCGTCCCTGGGATTCTCCAGGCAAGAACACTAGAATGGGTTGCCATTTCTTTCTCCAATGCATGAAAGTGAAAAGTGAAGTCACTCAGTCATGTCCGACCCTCAGCAACCCCGTGGACTGCAGCCTTCCAGGCTCCTCCATCCATGGGATTTTCCAGGCAAGAGTACTGGAGTGGGGTGCCATTCCCTTCTCCTACTAGCGTGTGAGATGAGTGCAATTTGCAGTAGTTTGAGCATTCTTTGGCATTGCCTTTCTTTGGGATTGGAATGAAAACTGACCTTTTCCAGTCCTGTGGCCACTGCTGAGTTTTCCAAATTTGCTGGCATATTGAATGCAGCACTTTCACAGCATCATCTTTCAGGATTTGAAATAGCTCAACTGGAATTCCGTCACCTCCACTAGCTTTGTTCATAGTGATGCTTTCTAAGGCCCACTTGACTTCACATTCCAGGATGTCTGGCTCTAGGTCAGTGATCACACCATCGTGATTATCTGGGTCATGAAGATCTTTTTTGTATAGTTCTTCTGTGTATTCTTGCCATCTCTTCTTAATATCTTCTGCTTCTGTTAGGTCCATACCATTTCTGTCCTTTATCGAGCCCATCTTTGCATGAGGTGTTCCCTTGGTATCTCTAGTTTTCTTGAAGAGATCTCTAGTCTTTCCCATTCTGTTGTTTTCCTCTATTTCTTTACATGGATTGCTGAAGAAGGCTTTCTTATCTCTTTTTGCTATTCTTTGGAACTCTGCATTCAGATGCTTATATCTTTTCTTTTCTCCTTTGCTTTTCGCTTCTCTTCTTTTCACAGCTATTTGTAAGGCCTCCCCAGACAGCCATTTTGCTTTTTTGCATTTCTTTTCCATGGGGATGGTCTTGATCCCTGTCTCCTGTACATTAAATTCTTTCATTAGCACCTCCTTTTGGTACATCAGCCCGTTGAACAAATCTATAAATTCCTTCAAGTATCACATTAACTTTCAGCTCTATGTGCCGGGTACTCTAGACCAAAAGATTGCTCCCATGAGATTATAGAGGTCATTCCCTGGGTATAGTAACATGATTCTCTTTCTCTTTCCTTTTCAGAGAAGCAGAGTCTTTCAAGGAACAAGGAAATGCCTACTATGCCAAGAAAGATTACAATGAAGCTTATAACTATTATACAAAAGCCATAGGTGAGAAGGAATATGCTTGAAAATAATTTGCCAAATGCTGTTATAAATAGCTCCTCTGTAAGAAGTAATCTTTCTGCTTAGTAGATTGATAACTGTTAACTGTGTGAACTATTTTGGGTTTAGTGACCTGAAAGAATAACTTTCTGTGGCTCAAGCAGGTGGTTCTTCATTTGGCAAATTAAAGGCAGTTCCAGAAATTCTAGATACTATGGCAGAAGGATAACCACCTTAATCCTCTCAGCCATTGCCAGTTCATTTACTGTCTTAGAAAATGACCTTTGTAGATTTTTAAAATAATTTATTTATTTTAATTGGAGGCTAATTACTTTACAGTATTGTGGTTTTTGCCATACGTTGACATGAAATAGCCGTGGGTGTACATGTGTCCCCCATCCCGAACCCCCCTCCCACCTCCCTTCCCATCCCCTCCCTCTGGGTTGTCCTGGTGCACCGGCTCTGAGTGCCCTGTTTCATGCATGAACTTGGGCTGGTGATCTGTTTCACACTGAGGAAACCAGAACTGAAAGAGACCTTTGTAGATATTAACAAGTCTTAGTTACATGCTCAGTTTGCAGTATTTTAATCTCGTATCAGCATTTTTCTCACCTAAATTGCTCCGTCTGCACCTCCAACTCAATAAATGCAAATTCGTTTTTGTATCTTATTACATAAAATGCAAATCATTAAGATAAATGTGCTAACCCGTCACTCCTAAAAGATAATCAGTACACTTTAAAGCTAAATATAAATCATTTCTAAATAACTTTTATTTATAAATTGATTTCACCATTGTTACTGTCCGTTGCACAAGTAGTCAAAAATTTGGCCATGGCCTTTAAAGAGAGCATGCCAACATTCCTTTTATAGTTTGATTGTCTTGATATAGTTCTGAGGGTGTCGGTGCCCCTGAGTTTTTGAAGCAGTGACCCACGCTAAACTTTGTTTCACATTCTTCTGCCTTTCCTGTAGATATGTGTCCTAAAAATGCTAGCTATTATGGGAATCGAGCCGCCACCTTGATGATGCTCGGAAAGTTCCGGGAAGCTCTCGGGGATGCACAGCAGTCAGTGAGGTTGGATG
>NW_011494752.1:1098742-1119607 GCF_000754665.1 Bison bison bison
TGAGGTTGGATGACACTTTCGTCCGGGTATGTAATAGGGCTGTTTCAGGGGTACTAAGTTGCTTGTACTTGAGTTCCTATAGCCCAGGGTTTCTCAGATTTGACATTATTAACATTTCGGGCCAGATAATTCTTTATTGTAGGAGGCTGTCCTGTGCATTGTAGGATATTTCAGCAGATTCCCTGCTTTCCCAGTTGTGACAAGCAACAACATATCTAGCACTGCTGAATGTGCCGTGGAAGGCAGAGTCATCCCTGGCTGATAACTGCTGCTCTGGCTCTTTTCATCCCTTGTTGGTTTTGTGTGGGTGTTCCTGCTGTTGATGTCCCTTTGCTTGGCCAGTCATGTTCCTTTTCTTCCCCGTTTGTGTTTCTCCTAGGGACATCTACGAGAAGGCAAATGCCACCTATCTCTAGGGAATGCCATGGCGGCGTGTCGTAGTTTCCAGAGAGCCCTAGAACTGGATCACAAAAATGCTCAGGCCCAGCAGGAGGTATGGGCTTGACCTTGTTTGTATCAGAGGAAACACGGTGGTGTATTTGGGAGGAATAGTGACTTGAAAATCAGAACTGAGATCCTGTCTCACTTCTGCCATCAGCCACACCTGGGTGACCATGCACAAGTCTCATAGTCTCTCAGAGCCTCAGCTTCCTTATCTGTAAAAGGGGATAATTTGAATAAAATTTGAATATGATTTACAGCTTTGGAAAAATCTATGAAATGTAGAGAGTTTCCGAGTTGGCAGAAGTGGGGCATGGGCAGATGCATCAAGGAACTGCTTTGAGTGAGGTTAAAAAATTTGTATGAATTCAGATCCTAATTAAATTATTAGCAGCTAAAACATGTTTTAATTCCATTTTCTTATGTACCTTGTTTACTGTTGGATACATTTTAGTGAGAATCTCACCAAACCCCTGACAGGGCCTCTTATTTTACATACATCTTGTCGTGGTTCTTATGTTTCTGACTTTTAAGTTCAAACTGAGGGTGAAGGTTGGGCCTTCACCTTTCTGTTAAGAAATCTTGGCTGCATCTTCACCAATATGACTTGTGAAAATCTGTGGTTCTGATTTTCTTTAAATAAATTCATCAAGGCCCTGTTGGGTTTTGTGGTTGTGGAATTTACAGCTTCATTAAAACTCTCTTATATGATTTTTCCGGTATAGTTCAAGAATGCGAATGCAGTCATAGAATATGAGAAAATAGCAGAAACGGATTTTGAGAAGCGGGATTTTCGGAAGGTAAACTACAACTATGTAAAAATCTCATCTACGCTTTTCTCACAAAGTTCTGTGTGTGTGTGTGTGTGTGTGTGGTAATTAGAGGAGTAGTAAGGTACAGAAGATCTAAAACAATAAATTTCCCTTTAATTTGGCATTGGCCATTTCTTTCCCTCTTTTTTTCTTAAAGACTTAATTTTTTTAAGAACGTTTTAGGTTCACAGCCAAATTGAGAGGAAAGTACAGAAATTTCCCGTAGCCCTTCTGCCCCACACTTGGATAGCCTCCTCCATTATCCACATTCCCCAGAGGGGAATTCCAGAGATATATTTGTTACAACATGTTTTGGGCAGTTATTAATAAAGCTGCTCTAGACATCTGTGTGCAGGTTTTTGTGTGGCTTTAAGTTTCACCTCCTTTGGGTTAATACCAAGAAGTGCAATTACTAGAGCCTATAGTAAAACTTTGTTACATTTTACAAGAACCTATCAAACTGTCTTCAAAAGTGGCCTGTATCCTTCTGCATTCCCACCAGCAAGGAGTGAGAGCTCCTGTTGCTCCACATCAACAGAGTTAAAAAAAACTTTTTTGTTGAAGTGTTTCTTTTCTTAATTTTATTTCACTTTGTAATAAAAAGCAGTACAAGTCTGTTACTTGAGTTCATCCCTATTTCTGATAGGAGGTAGCAGCCTAAAAGTGTGGTGGTTAGTAAAGGAAAAGCCAGTTGGAATTAAATATTAAGTTTGGATTACATATTTTTATTAGAATAATGAGAGCTAGCTTTAATACCTGCGAACTGAACGCAGCTGTAAATAAAAAGTAGAGACCCCTTTTACGTTTTTGAGTAGTGTTTTTATAGCCTGTCGTCAGGCTATAAACACTACCCTTTTGATGTTAAGTGTTTCCACGAAAGCACACCACTGTCCTTTATGGAGCTGTATGGCAGTTCATGAAAAATGTACTTGGCAAAGGGATTGACCTGTGTGAGACATGGGGATAGGTATCCGAGTTGCAGGTATCTTTCTAGGTCTTGAGCAAGGGAACTTGGAAGCAGCTTTCACTAGTTTCAAAGGGAGGTAAGTGGCCTTGAAAAGGGTTAAAAGTCACTGATAAGGATCAGTTTTCAGGATCACTTAAAAGAAGTTTGTATCATCCAAGAGCTGGAGTTGTCAATTCTTATGTGGGAATTTGCTCAGTACTTTCTATAGCAGGTCCTCAAATGCTTGATGAAAGGGTACAGTTAAGAATCATTCTTAAAGTCACAGACTGTGATGGTCTTTTTATGTGGTAATATCTGATTAGCTTATAGAGTCCATATTAACTTATTAGCATCCCTCTTCTGTCCATTGGTTTTAGTAACCGTGGTGTCTTTGTAGTGTGATTCATACTTTGTGTGTGTGTGTGCGTGTATGTTTGGAAAGCAGTTCTGCCTCCTGTCACGTTTTCTGAGGTTTACATAAGCAAAAGCTTTGTCTCGAAAGGCGGTCTTTTGGGTTTCTTTTCTTTCTTGCCTATCCTAGAGCCAGAATCCCCAGTTTGTGACAGAATCCTCTGTTTGTGACATCCCAGCCCCCCCACTGTAGTTCATGGTGATGTCACAAATGAAGAATTATGATCCTGGCAGGGGAAACAGATGAACTTGTAAGAAACAAAGATCTTCTTTGCCTGCAGCTGTCCATAGTCCTGGGGAGGTGGGGGTGGGAAGTGAAGCCCTAAAGCTCCAACTGACACTCCCTACCAGGAGCCGAACCATCTCGGTACAGAACCTAGCAAAGGCAGCAGGGTGTGACTGCTTACATTTGACTGACTGCTCTCCCCTAATTCTTTTTCTGTTTAAGGAGGGGGAAATTAGCACCATGACTCCCCTATTCAATGCCTGCATTTTCCTATGGTCCTTAGAATTTCCATGGTATAACCTGTGTCATTCAAGGAGAAGCGTCCCTACTGTTGACACTGCAGAAAAGTCTTCCAGGTGCAACAGCTCATGGTGTTTACTTACTCTCCCTTACTTTTAAATTTAAATGTTTGAATAAATGCTATTCTTGGTTCAGAGGCTGGAAAGTATAAACAGTGATAAGTTTTTCTCCAAACTTGTCTTCCATCTGTCTATTTCTCACCCCAGGGGTAAGCACTGTTCTTGTTCTATTTTCTGCTACAGTTTTGGTCTACATAAATAAACAAATACTGATTTTGGCCGTGCTGTGTGGCTTGCAGGATCTTAGTTCCCCAACCAGGGAGTGAACCCGGCCCCTGGAAGAGAAAGCGCCAAGTCCTAACCACTGGATCACCAGGGAATTCCCAACAAATACAAATACAGATTCTTCATTTTCTTTTTTTTTTTCTCTCTTTTTTGAATGAAAGGTAATAATGCTATGCAAAGTTCTATACCTTGCCCTTTTTAAAATTTTTTTTACTTAATAGGCCTTGGAAGTCTTTCCATATTAATATGGAGAGCTTCTTCATTCTACGTTAGAGCCACATATTGTTCTATGAATGTCTACGTTACCTAACTAGTCTCCTGTTGATAGAATTTGAGTTATTTCTACGTTTTCAAACTTCATCACTTCTTGACCAGATTTTTAGAGGGAATAGGTGTCCCTGAACTCCAGATTTCTCTGTTGGATCAGTTATTCCTAGGAGAATATGATTCAAGAAGAATCTTCCAGGAATAGCAGATAAACAAAAAGTGAAAGCTCAGAGAACAAACTGAGAAAAAAGATGGGAATATATGGAGAATCTTTATTAAGCTGAAAGAATGAAAAAAATCCGAGCTGTGTGTGTGTGTAACTTACATTTTGGTTAGTATAGTGATGTGGTAAGTATAGTCTAGGACCACTGAGGACGGACTAATATATTGGATATTCTGTTCTAAAGTGGAAGAGTGGCCACCAGGGCAGTCAGTGACGTGTGAGGCTCACGCCACAGGAAGGAGGCAGCTGTGAGTGGTGTCAGTGGTGTAGGGAGCAGTGACTCTATCAGGTTCTCGTTTGCTGTTCCTTGTCTTTCTTACTAGGCTAAGCATGAATTATGCAAAGTAGCAAATAATAGTATTTCTACTAGAAGAATGAGAGTTGTTTTTATTTTTTCTTTAGTTTTATTTATTTTGGGCTTCGCTGGGTCTTTGTTACTGCCCGAGGGCTTTCTCTAGTTGCAGTGAGTGGGCTGTTGTCTGTTATGGTGTGTGGTGGTCTCATCGTGGTGGCTTCTCCTGTTGCAGAGCATGGACTCTAGAGAGAGTGGGAATTCAGTGGTTGCAGTGCGTGGGCTCGGTTCCCCTGCTGCATGTGGATGCTTCCCAGTCCCGGGATCTAACCTGGGTCCCCTGCATTGGCAGGTGGATTCTTAACCACTGAACCACCAGGGAAGACCAAGAATGAGAGTTTTGATCACAGTCACTATCGATTGAATTCCCTGTGGAGGCACCTTAGCATGGTGATTAGGGTTATAGGCTCTGGATCTTCGTGTCTAAGATCAAATTCTCTTCTTATCACTTACTGGCTTTGGTGACCTTGAACGAGTTATTTTAATCTCTAGTTTTTTCATCTCAAGAAGGGTAACAGGAACTTCCCTGGTGGTCCAGTGGTTAAGAATCCGCCTCCCAATGCAAGGGACACAATTTCGATCCCTGGTCAGAGAAGAGAACTAAGATCCCATATGCTGCGGGGCAACTAAACCTGGGCGCCACAGCTGGAGACAGTCATGTGCCATAGCGAAGAGCCTGTGCGCCGCAATGAAGACCCGGCCCAGTCAGATAAATTAATTTAAAAAATAATAAAGCCAGAAAAAATAAAGATAAGGGTAGTAATACAACTTTCTTGATAAAATTGTTGCGAGCATTAAATGAGTTAGTGTATAAAGTACTCAGTAAGTGTTTGCTGCTGTTGTCATCGTCTGGATCAAGTGCTCTCCTCATTTCAGTGGTTTAGGCTGGTAATTTAGGAATGTTCTTAAACCTCTGGCATTACTTTCCCTTAAATCTCTCTGTTACCTGTGACCAGACTAAAGTAAAGACATTTCTGGAGTTCAGGATGAAGAATCTCATTTGCTTTCTTCTTCCCCATAGGTTGTTTTTTGCATGGACCGTGCCCTAGAATATGCCCCTGCCTGCCATCGCTTCAAAATCCTCAAAGCAGAATGTTTAGCAATGCTGGGTCGTTACCCAGAAGCACAGTCTGTGGCCAGGTATGAAGTCAAGCCAGTTCTGCAGTGAAATGCCAGATAGCACTGAACAAATGCTGTCCAGCAGCTCTCTACATCAGGAGTTATATACGGTTCTATAGATAGGGTGATCAGACCTTCCTGGGATTTAAAGCCAGAGGTTGGACCAGGTCTGAAAACCTAAGGGTTTTACAAAGTTCAATAGGTACTTGACCTGTACGTGAAAGAACAGATGTTAAGTGTTCTTTTGTTTCTACTCAAGGGGTTTGCAAACTGTAAAGGACCAGTTAGTAAATATTTTAGGCTTTGCAGGCTGTGTGGTCTCTGTTAACAATTCACCTCTGTCACTACAGTATAAAAGCAGCCATAGATAATAGATAAATGAATAGTATTGCTGGATTTCAAAGAAATGTTATTTACAATATCCAGCAGCAAGTGGGATTTGGTCCTGTGGGCTGTATCTGCCAACCCTGTTCTAATAAAGATTGTGAGACATAGTGTATAAGGGGGGAAAACAGGTAATTTTGGAGGAGTTCTTGGGAATCTACCTTTGGATACTTTCCATATTAGACACATGGTCAAGGAAAAAAAAGTGGCCAAATGATAGTAAAGGTGAGGGAAATCCAGACCACAGCTGAATGTGCCCCTTTCTGGCTGTTGCAGTGACATTTTACGAATGGATTCCACCAATGCCGATGCTCTGTATGTACGAGGTCTTTGCCTTTATTATGAAGATTGTATTGAGAAGGCGGTTCAGTTTTTTGTACAGGCTCTCAGGATGGCTCCTGACCACGAGAAGGCCTGCGTTGCTTGCAGAGTAAGTTCTAGGCACCAGATCTGGGCAGGAAAGAAAGCTTCCTCTTTGCACTTTTAAGACAGGGTGAAAGGTTTCCGCCCATCACAGGGAATGTGATAGCACTTCTTCCCACCTTGCCAGGATGCTTGGTTCTTTCATTAGAATTTGTTTCAGGACAACTTTGTATTTGCCTGAAGGTAAATATGATAATTTAGAGTCAGATCCTTTTAATATCTCAGTTGTTTTTTCTTTTTTTCTTCCTTCAGTGAAGAAAAGATAGTAATGCTTATTCTGGGGAGTAGAGAGAGGTAAACTCTGGGTAACACAGGTCTCATTGGTATTGTTTTGTAAATCTCGGTTTCTCCCGTCCACTCTGTAGCAAGCACCAATGAGCAACAAATAGCCCAAGTGGTGGGGTTGGGCAGGGTAGGGGGCCATCCTTGGATCTAAGAAACAGAAAATAGACTCTGGACTCTCTCTGCAGTGGTTTGAGGGTTTCTGGATGTGAACTGAAACTCCCCTTGCTTTTCTTTGTAGAATGCCAAAGCACTTAAAGCAAAGAAAGAAGACGGGAATAAAGCATTTAAAGAAGGAAATTACAAGTTAGCATATGAACTGTACACAGAAGCCCTGGGGATAGACCCCAACAATATAAAAACAAATGCTAAACTCTACTGTAATCGGGGTACGGTTAATTCCAAGGTAAGCAAGCACTTGATCTGCGACTTGGGGCCTATATTTTTAAGGGCCAACAAAAAGGTCTTGGGAACTTTGCCCAGTAAGGGTAAACCAGATGAGAAGAGAAAAGGTTAATATTTCAGCTTGTGAGGAACGAACTTCGGAGAGGCAAGCTTTTTTGTCTGTGGAATTTAGGGACACTTGAGGGACAGTTTGGAAGGATATTCCCACCTGTTCTTCAAGATTCTCTCTTCCAGTAAAAAAATGGCTAGGAAAAAAAAAGAGAATGGCTAAAGGCGTTGAGACAATTTTTAAAGCAAGTGTTGCTTCTTTTTGCCTAACCAAGTGACTCTTTTTTAGGAGGGATTCTGAGGACATGAGAATATGAGGCAGGCTTAGTTTTTTCTCCAGTATAACTGATGGTCACCCTGCTCATTGGAAAATACCCTAAGTGCTGTCCCACACAACCATCAGGAAACAAGAATAGGCTCCTTACTCTTGCAGAGTCCTAGTGGTTTAAAAATTTACAGTAATTCTTATTCTTCCAGTTGGCCTCTGGAAGAATAGGAGGCAAGAACCACCCTTCCTCTCACCGTGTCTGGTTGGGCACTAACCTGAAGCAGTAGATGTGGTTTTTGCTTGCAGATAAGTGTGCCTGGCTTCCATCACTTAGGAAAGAACCCAGTTTTGAATTTGGTGTCCTTAGCAAAAACTAGCTCTCTGAGGGACTAGCTCTCTAAGAATGAATGTGAGGGACTAGCTCTCTAAGAATGAATGTGACAGTGGGCCCGCATGACCAGTTGATCCTCTTAGAATTTTGAAGCCATGGCCACAGCTTCTGGGCTCCCTCAGTCACCGAAGATGTGAAGTATGACTGCTCTCTCTCTCCTGAAGCTTAGGAAACTAGATGATGCAATAGAAGACTGCACAAATGCAGTGAAGCTCGATGACACTTATATAAAAGCCTACTTGAGAAGAGCTCAGTGGTAAGTGCCTCTGGTGGGTGGGGGGAAGAGGGCATTGCTACTGGCCTGCCAGGGGAATTGCATTGTGGATGATGAAGCAGACCCGGGGATGTTGTGAGGTCATTTGGTCCTTCCCCCTGCCTCTAGGTGGGATTGTTCCAGCCCTAGAGCTATCTTTATAGACCTCCAGCGGAGGAGATTGCACAAGCTCCCTCAGTCTCCCATGCCTGTGTCTTACGCCCCTCACGGTCAGTAAGTTTCCTCTGATGCCTGACCCAAATTCCTTTTGTTAAAGTTTAAAATCCATTTCCTTTGGAGATTTTATTTTGTGTTGTACACTTTTGCTCTAACTTGACACAGTGCTTAGCACACAGTAGGTGCTCACTCAGTTAATGCTTTGTTGAATGAATGTATGGTGCTTGGAAGAGGAAGAATAAGGTGTCTCTTGTGATAGTTGAGAGTTGTGCCGATCCTGTATGTTCTGGGTTAGGGAAGACAGTGCTTCCATAGGAAGGGATTTAATCTGGCTCCGCATCCCTGCAGTATAGGGAAGTCGCCTTTGAAATATCTTTGTCTGACTAGGTTATTGATGAGCCAGGATGTGCCTGCCTAGGTCCAGCACTCAGATTTGCCTTCAGATTCAGGTTGCTCTGCAGCATACTTGTTCATCTTATTTTTGAAGCCACTAGACTCTTTTCTCCAGACAGGAACATGAACAAGGGCTGAGAGAGACCACCCCCCCAAATCCATTTTACTTCAGATTATTTCCCAGACAGAGAAGAATGTTCTGTCTTTTAAAGGTCCTAGAGGAAGACCCATTTGTTATGTCCCAGTCCTCCCCAGCCGTCGTGCTCCTCGTGGGGTGTCCTGGCCAGAGGACAGGTGCTACTGCTGCTGCCTGGTGAGCAAGCTAATAGTCTCAGGCTCCCCAGTCTCACCAGTGGTGAGAGCATGGGCTGCTTCCCCTTTAGTGTGCCCCAAATTATCCACATTTGTGAAAAATAGGAAAACTGCTCTCCTGTGTAGTGCTTTTTTTTTTTTTAAGTGAATTTCTAAAGTAGATGACTAAATCTGTCAAACATACACAGAATTATATTACAGATTCTATGAGACTATCAGTCATCTTATCTTTTCATACCACTTGCAGACACACATGGAAGCTTTGGAATACAGAAGTGTAGTGTACCCTTTGACCAGCTAAAGACTTATTTTAACAGATAAAAAGTGCTATATCCATGTTTACGGCAGTTACTGCTAAAGAAAAAAAGCAGACTCTCACCTAGCTGTCTAGTAGGGAGGGGGTGACTGGAAACATAAGACTGTATCAACTCAGTGGAACACTCTGAAGTGTTTGAACAGGGAATGGGAAGAGAACAGAAAATTCTGGATTTGTTAGGGTAGCGGGAGGAAAGATTATGGTTTATTCATGTGTATGCAATAAACAGAAATCGCTTTGGTCAGATAGCCCCTTATCTTTGTGGTAGAAACAGAACTGTCCTCTGCGTGGGTCTGCTGTGAGATCCTGCCACTAGGCACAGCTTGCACTTTCGGGCACAGTTGGCTGAGAACTTGGCAACAGCTCTCTGGAGCAGCTGGGACTGATGAGAAGTAGTGGAGATTAGCTCAGGCTGAAGCCTTCCCAGAAGCCTGAGTGCTGCCTGGGTCTGCGTCAGCTCACCCCACTGGTGGGGAGAGGCCGGACCTTTGCTGCAGCTCCTGTCATGGGCTGAACGGAGCGTTCCGTTTTCCCTAAAGCTCTACTTTTCTTTTTAAAATTGTTTTCTTTGATGTTAGGATGTCCTTGGATTTTAAAAAAAGTGTGAAGTAAAACTGTAATGTAAGATTATTTAGTACATTATATAAGGGTCTGGAAAGTCCATCAGGTTAGCCTTCTTGTCAAATCAGTCTTTACCCAGAGTTGTTACTAATTTTGTGTTATTTCAGCTTATATTATTACACTTAATCCTGAAAATGGATTCTCTACATTCTTAATAGCATTTGTGCCCTGCATCTGTGGGGCATTGGTTTTGCACCGTTTTTTAAAAATCATAAATCAAGATGTGGCCAGAAAATTGGAGATGCCTAAGAATGTTGGGCTTGTCTCTTGCCAGCCCCATCAGTAATGCTCCCTCTGCCCTGGCCTCTGGGCCTGGGGGTGCTGTGTGATGTTTGCAAAGATGAGCTTGTGTAGCAGTGGTCTAAGAAATTGAACCTCTCTGTGCAGTGGCAGGCTGCACTGCATGGTCACTCTCCATTCCCCAGCTGATGGTGACTGTTTCTGGAATTCCTACAAGAGTCTGTTTAATCAGTAGGCCAGTCTCAGAGCAAGTGATATCATCAGGAAAATGCTACTTTATTTCTGTGGAAGAGACATTTATAAGATTGGCGATCAGCCTGTCAAGCTGGTTTCCTCCCATCTTGGGTCAGGGTGCTTCCTTCCTCTGTGCCACTGAAAGAGAATCAAGCCTGTGTTCACAGTCTCCTTTTCTGTCTCACTAACCTGTATCTCTCAGACTGACTAGTCTTAATGGAAGCATTTGCCGGCAGCCACCACCTTGAACTTGATCCTTCTTGTGGCTGACTAATCCCACATCTCCTCTGGATTGGAGCTGGCCCCGCATGTTTATGGCACTTTCGGTTTCAAAACTCTTCCATATCCGTTGGTCTCACTTGATAATTTTTCTCCCTTGTTTCAGTCCCAAGTGTCAAGTAGGTACCTTCACGTTGTCTCTCCTAAGGTGATCCAGATGGCTCTCGGTGGCTCTGAGTGAAATCAGAAGGAACGTTCTCCCTTGGTTGCTTTCTCCTCAGAGCAGTGTATCACTTTGCTGGTGGGTGCAAGTGGCATGAGACCTCTCTTTTTCTTGAGGGATTGGTAGCGAATTTTTCTTGTGGCTAGCTTAAGACTCCTGTGTCATGAAGCATCTCAGCCAAAAGTTTGTGTCTCCTGCTTGAGCCATGCCTCTTTACCTAGAGTGATACCAAAGGCCATTGCTATTTATGTCGCTGTACTGCCCTGTATTCCCTTTTCAGTTACTTGGACACAGAACAATATGAAGAAGCAGTACGGGACTATGAGAAAGTGTATCAGACGGAGAAAACAAAAGGTAAAGAATTTTGAGCACATGTTCCTTAGGGAACTGTGTGGTCTGACTTGTAGGTCCTAAAACTGGACACGGGAGTAGTTTGATTCAAGGGTGAACCTGGAGCTCATTGGAAAAAGTGAGCAGAGATCCCAAATGTGGGACAAGGCACCTGTTTTCTGGTCCCCAGTTCTCCCTGCCACTTTCCTTTTCTGTGTGATGAGGCCCATGGGAAGAACCTAAGTGTAAATAGATTTTTTAATCTCCACAAGAAAACATCATAAAAGCCCCTTGTATGGTTAACAGGGCTTCTGACTCCAGGGCATCTGGGCTGGGACTTGGTAAAGGAAGCCAAAAACAGATTTATCCGTTGACGCTAAATGTCTTCCTCCAGAACACAAACAGCTCCTTAAAAATGCACAGTTAGAACTGAAGAAGAGTAAGAGGAAAGATTACTACAAGATTCTTGGTGTAGACAAGAATGCCTCTGAGGACGAGATCAAGAAAGCCTACCGGAAGCGGGCCTTGATGCACCATCCAGGTAGAGCGGGTGGGGAGCGGGGCTCAGTGGCAGGAGCAGGTCGGGCTGGCTGCTGCCATGGTCAGTCCAGCACCAAAGCCTGAGAGAGGCTCCTCAGCTGGAATTAGGTGGTGCTCGGTTCTGTATACACCAAATGTGGGAAGTACTGGATTGTAAAATGAGACATAATGTAGTGTTTCCCTTGAACTTTTTTTTCTTGAGACTCTTGAGTTCTTGCTGTATTCCTCCCTTTAGATCGACACAGTGGAGCCAGTGCTGAAGTTCAGAAAGAGGAGGAAAAAAAGTTCAAGGAAGTCGGAGAAGCTTTTACCATTCTCTCTGATCCCAAGAAAAAGACTCGCTATGATAGTGGACAAGACCTTGATGAAGAGGGCATGAATATGGGTGGTAAGTTGGGAGTTGGTTGGGGCGGCCTGGGTTGCACCTGACACCTGTGAAATGTTAGCATTTTTCCTGAAGACATTCTGTGGGTGGAGGAGTAGGGTAGGGGTAGGGGTGTCTTATGTCATCAGCCAGTGATGCCCAACAGTTTGTTAAGTGCACTCTGATGAGTAGCTGTAATGTGTGAGGTACTGTGATGGGTATGGAAAATAACAAAGCTGAAACCCATAGTCCAAGGGTTTGCAAACCCTGGTCCACGGGCCAAGTCTGACCCCTGGTCTGATAGACATGGAGCCCAATGAGGGCAGTCAGGTGTAGCAGGTGCCAGGGGTACAGAGTGAGTGCCAAGGTCAGCACCAGCAAGGGACAGCTTGGATATGCAGAAAAGCACAGCACTGTAGGGAGTGACCAGGGCTTGGCTAGGAGGATAGAGGGTGCTTGGGGCATAGCAACACAGTAGCTGGGTCAGACCTCAGCAGGCCTTGGAGGCTACAGGAAACATTGGGTTTTTCCTTTTGGCTGGAAGTTTTTTTTTTTTTCTCCCATTGCAAAGTGTCTGATGACTGATACTTATGTGTCTGGCACATTCCCATAAGCCCTCACAGACTTCAGTTTCCCCAGAAGACTTAGAATGAAAGTGAAGTGTAGCTGAGAGCATCATTGCTCACTGTGAGCTCAGTTGGGGATAAAAGAAGCCCTGAGTTGTGCACAGTTCTCAGACCACTGCCTCTAATGCCAGCCCTTTCTCTTCCACTGAGAAAATCTTTTGGAACTTAAAATAAGGTTGATGATGCTACATAGATAACCCTGACCTCGCCAGTTCAGGGTGGGTGGGTGTGTTTTACAAACCTAATTTTAACAATAATAAACATTGCTCTGCCCAGCAGTTGAGAAGAGCTGTAAGCAGTCAAAAGCTGTTGAAGGGTTTAAGAAAGGGACCCGTGGACCTGATTTTAGCTCTGGAGTTATATTTGCGATGGCTGTGAGGAGAGCTGGTTTAGAAAAGGTGAAGAGGAGGGAAAACAAGATCACTAGGAGAGGATCGAGGGCACGGTTGGGAGACTGCATCGGCAGGAGTTGGCTGCTGAGCATGTCAGGAGAGGCAGAGGACGAAGTCAAGAGTGGCTTGGGCACAGCTGACTCTGTGGGGCCGTTCACTGAGCTGGGGGAGCCAGGAAGATGAGCAGATACACAGGCAAAGAATTCACTTTTAAATACCATGTGCCTGTGGGATTGGCCGCTGGAGATAAATCTGTGCAGCTTAGGCAGACTGGCTACGTGAGGCCCACCGTGGCCTGATGAGAAGAGCGCCGCGCGCGGGAGGCTCGACGCAGCAGTGTTCAGTGTTGCTGCTGTCACTGACCAGGTGGTTTGGGCGGGTTACTTGAGCTTCCCCCGTAGGTTTTGTTGAGTATTAATTGGGAATGATCTAACGTATGCCAGTCCCAATACCACGATTGCCACTGGGTAGCTTTTTTTCTGGCATATGATGTAGACAGAACATGGCATCACACGCACACATTCAGTCGTGTCTCATTCTTGGATGAGCCTTGGTGGCACCTAAGGGATGGAGTCCGGTCCTTTCAGGGGCAGCCCCAGCAATAGAGGGAGACAGTGTGCAGGTGCTAGTGGCATTTCCCATTGTGGAGAAGGTGGGGCAAAGTGCGTTGAGGCAAGGAAAGCTTTCCTTTGGGACACACTTGGAAGTAGAACAGAACAAAGCGGGACCAAGTAGTGGGCTTGCCTCTCGACCATGACTTTGGGCAAAGGACGGAAGTGATTGTTATCTGGGAGAGCTTTGGAGACCCATTCTCTGTTAAGTTCCTCTTCAGACACTTCTGATTTTTTCACCTTTTTGTGCTTTCTCTGCTTCTTATTTTACTCTGCAGATTTTGATGCAAACAATATCTTCAAGGCATTCTTTGGCGGTCCTGGGGGCTTCAGCTTTGAAGGTGGGTGTGCCTGAGTTCCAGGCCACAAGCCGACACAGGGGCTCCCCAGTTAGGCAGCGCTCTGGGAGTCAGAGAGGCCCATCAGTGGAGGCAGCAGAGTTCTCTTCTAGCAGGATGTCTACCCCCTCGGGTGCTGCTGAGGCTGGGCGGGGCGGGAGGGTTGCGGGGGGACGTTTCTGCGCACACCCAGCCTAGGGAGCACAAAAGCCACACCTGCTTGGGGTCAGGGAGGTGTCTAACCAGAGCTTCCCTGTGAGGGTGAAGGTGTTAGAACAACACACACACCACCAGCTTGTGGGCCTCCTCCTGCATCCCGGGGCCCAGCCTGTTTTGATACCTTCAGACGGCTTTCCATTTGCGGTTGAAGCAGCCCTTCGTAACCAGGGCAGAGTGATCTTCCCTCGGAAACTCAGAGCCAGCTGACAACCTCTTCTTTTCCCTGCAGCATCTGGTCCAGGGAATTTCTTTTTTCAGTTTGGCTAATGAAAGGACACCACCCAGAATCCAGAAAATGCAGACTTGCTCAGTTTAACCTCGAATGTGGACACAATTCACCTCCTCCCTTCATCATGTCTCCACGTCCTTAGAGCAGTTTCGTTTTCTCAGTTGGATACCCTGTGTCTGTGTGAGTGGGGTGAAGGAAAGGGAGCCAGCGCCGAAGACTGCGGGGAGGGGAGGGAGGCGGGGGGCGGACAGGGCAGCTTGTGAATTTTTGTTTTACTGTTTAACTTTATTAAAAAAGAAAAAAAATTAAGAGAATAAAATGTTTTGACCCTTTCTGGCACTTTGCTCTGGCAGCTGCTTTTTGTCACTCCAGCCAGCGGGGCCAGACCTGGGCCCCCAGCACGGAGTGGATGCCCAGGTGGACCTCAGGCTCAGTCAGCCGTCCCACGAGGGGTGCGGGTGCCCCCTCAAAAATCTGTTTAGCACGTGCATGCTAAGCAGGCCCTGGAGATGCTGTTGGGCCCAGCCTGATGCCAGTCATGGGGCAGTGAGTTCAGAACACATCTTATGGTAGGGGCCATAGAAATCACTAGAAGCTGCATGTGTCCAAAGTGGGTGCCAGGTGCCCGGCTGGGCTAACTCAGATTTATACAGGCGTTCACAGTTCCCACTGCTTGAGGGAGATGGCAACAAAGACAAAATGCCGCCTCCCTCACCCTCAGACCCTTTCCAAGTGGGCCAGGCAGCTTCTGGACCCAGGGGTATGGGTGCTGACATCGGCTCATTAGCTGGAATTCGTAGCAAACAGCCCTGCCCTTCTCCACGTGTCCCTTCCTGCATGGAAGGCAAGCGGGGGCAGGAAGCAGTGGCATTTGTCACGCTGTTCAGGTCAAGCTTCGTGTTTGTGGTGAATCATCTCAGGACATCCAGGCAGACACTTGAGGCTTTGGCTGAAGCTATGATTTTTGGTGCTCTGGTAAGTAGAGATGGCTGGGTAAAGACCTTGGCCCAGATAGCTAACTATTTATCTTCCTTATGAGCCTCGGCCCCTTTCTTTTCAGTCTTCTCCCTTCAGTGTGAAGACCCTGGTGAAGTGCTGACTGCATAAGGCCTGGGAAGTTCCCATGTAGCCACCCAGGCCTCTGTTAGCCTGGAAGAGATTCTTGAATGTCAGCTCTTCCCTTGTGTTTGAAGTGGCACTGACCCGAAGGTGGCCCTCCCTGAAGAACTCCGGGTCTTGCTGAGGTCCTTCCGACTGGATTGGCTGGGCACACCTGGGGGCCTGTGCCAAGTGACTGGGGGCGGGGGGCTGCTTTGTGCTACGTGTCCCTCATATTCAGCCAACCCCTGCTGTCTGTGCGCCTCCAAGGCCAGCCTCTCTCCCTTCTGCCTCCTCATGAAAGCCGACACTGTTCAGCTGCCCAGCCTCGCCACAGCTGTGCCCAGCCCGCAGAAGGGAGACAGGACCGATGGCCCCAAGCTGGGGGACAAAGGCAGTCCTAACGCACCCTGCCCTTGCCCCCGGGAAGACTGAGCGGGCCACAGCGGGAGAGAGATGCACGCAGCTAGGATTAACATGATTTATTTCATTATCAGTCTTACAAGTTGCTGAGGTTGGGCAAAGCCAGGAGAGTAACTTCAGGCGTTTCTATCAAGTGACAGCCTGATTAGCAGGGCCGTTACTGAGCGGAGGGCAGTGGAGGGCACCCCAGGAACCCCAGCTCCTATAGCAGTGTTAAAACCCCTCCTTCAGAGGCACTGGATAGGGCGTGGCCCGTGACAGCCAGGGGCCACTCCACTGGCTTTTGGTGCCCACTGACCCCTTTCAGCAGAGACACAAAGGCCTCCAGAGGCACCAAGGAGGCAGGATGGGCTGGGCAGGTGGCAAGACTGGTACTTTCTCACCGAGGCTCTGTCTCTGGCCTCGATCTCCCCACCGACACAGCAGGGCCACACGGCTGGAAGGACGGCAGCCCATCCCTTTCCCGGGGTGAGACCTGCAGCCAGCCTAGGGTGTGGCTGCTGCCTATTCTGTTTTGTCCCCTAGTTGTCAAACTGTACCTAGTTACAGTGTGAGGAGGGGACAGGCACTTAGGACCAAAGGTGTAAGGGAAACCCTTTCTCTGCCCTGGAAAACAGTACATTCTGATTAGGAAACGGGCTCAAAACCCAGGGGTCCTCCCGTCTCAAATCCACCACAGTTTTTTGTGGCTGGTGACCACTCCATGAGTACTTGCAGTGCTGGGGTGTCCCCTCCCCACTAGCCAGCCTTGTGCGGGGCAGTGGGCCTGGGGGCCCGGTAACTGGAAGCAGGGCTTAGGGTCGTGGCTCCAGTCCAGGCCAAACTTGGCCCAGCCTGGTCAACTGTGGTCCAGGTTCCTAAATGACACCTACCCACCCCCTTGTGTTGAAAGCTTGAGCGTTAGAGGGGAAGGGGGTGGGCAGGAAAAGAGGTTATTTTACAAGTTTTTAAAAATTACAGGAAAGTTAACTTTGAGTAAAAAATAAAAAAGAAAGATCAAGCAGAGGGATGCTCCCCTCCCCTCCTCCTTCCCTTGTAAAGAAGGGGCAGGTGGCCCAGGACGCTCAGATGATGGTACAGGACTGAAAGGAGCCACCCTTGCGGCCGCTGCGTATGGGCACGGCCTTGCCCTTCCCGTAGTATCCTGTAAAGATAGCCCTGACCTCCATCTTCTTGGCCAGGCTCAGCATCCAGCGCCCGCTGCCCAGGGAGTAGAGCTTGCCCCGGCTGAGCTCACCCACCTCCTCGCCGCGGCTGCCCCCCTTCTCCTGCCGCACAATCTCTAGCAGGTCGATGCCTGTCTGCACGGCCTCTACGTCACCCGCGCAGCCCAAGGTGATGTGTGCGCGGCTGCCCCGTGGCAGGTTGTCAGAGGGAGACAGCTTGTCCACGTCGTTTGGCCACAAGGCCAGCTGCTGCTCGCTCAGCTCTACTCTGGCTCCCGTCGTCTTGGGTGTCACGAAGAGGGCCGAGATGGTCAGCGTGAAGGCCTTGCAGTAGGATTTCTTCACTACCTACAGAGGGAGAAAGGGCAGAGGACCGAGCTAGAGGTGGTGGGCAGTGACAGAGGGACAGTGAGCGCCACAAGCAGCCTGGTGCTGGGTGGACGTCCTTCCACTGACACTGGCCAGGCTGCTTGAAAGAGCCAGAGGTGCCAGAGAGGCAGGAGGGAGCAGGGGTGAGCGACGCCAGGCTTCCTGGGCTCAGGCCTGGGCTCCCCACCCACAAGCTGCAAGGCTCATTCACCTGTAAGAGAGGGCTGATGCTGAAGCTTCCTCAGGGTGAGGACTGAGGACCTAGCAAGGGCTGCTGTCATTACTACTCACCCCTTAAAAGCACGCTGGTATCCAGACAATATCCTGGAGGGCGGGGCGAGGGCAGAAATAAAGGCCTTTGATCAAACTCTACTCCATACACTGTGGCTTACGGTATACCTGATTCTCAGAAAGCCCATCTCTCCCATTTTGACCATAAAAAACTTCCCTCTTTTGCTCATGACCCCTCACCCCAACAGTGTCTACTGTGTGCGTGCACGTGTGCTCAGTCATGCCATTTTATGCGACCCCATGGACTGTAGCCCGCCAGGCTCCTCTGTCCATGGGGTTCTCCAGGCAAGAATACTGGAGTGGGTTGCCATTCCCTTCTCCAGGGGATCTTCCCGACCCAGGGATTGAACCTGAGTCTTCTGCACTGCAGGCAGATTCTTTACCACTGAGCCAGCTGGGAAGCCCTGTCTGGCAGTTAACAGGTGCTTAGTAAATCTTGCTAAATGAATGTACAGTTAGAGGTGGGAGTGAAAGTGTGTGCTGCGTGTTCATTCATGCAACTGTGGGAGGCGCTAGGGATACAAGGTGAACCACACTGCTGCCCTCTGACCCACAGGAAGTTTCCATTCGTGTGGGAGGAAACCACTGAACAAGTAAGTATAATGGCTGTTAAACTAGGCAGAGAAGTGAGGGAGCTGGCAGAGGGTCAGGGACAGCCTTCCTGCAGAGGCAACCTGAAGGAGGCTGGGGTCAGCCAGGCACAGCAGGGTGCCACGCCAGGTGGTTAAGGACCCAATACGAGAGGCTGTGGGTAGGAGACGGGGTAGCCTGCGGGCAGGGAAGGGGCTGATACCCCTAAGCCAATGA
This sequence comes from Bison bison bison, assembly GCF_000754665.1. Classification (NCBI taxonomy): domain Eukaryota; kingdom Metazoa; phylum Chordata; class Mammalia; order Artiodactyla; family Bovidae; genus Bison; species Bison bison. Next base: position 1,117,116 of record NW_011494752.1, read on the forward strand.
GCCTTTCTATCCCTCGACACTCCCCATTCCGGGGCATGACCAGGCCTCAGACTCGGGACAGGGACTTCAGAGCACCAGCCTCCTGGGGGTAAGGGACTTCTAGCCTTTGGAAATGAACACAGGCTTAGAAGCCAGCATTCCCTGAGCATCTGCAGAAGGGGCAGGCCCCAGGGTCACAGCACAAGCTGGTGGCACTGCCTAGCGGGGCGACTGAGCTCAGTACCACTAAAGCTGCAGAAGCACAAGCTGGGACAGACTCCACTTTTCCTGAGAGGCTGTCTGGTTCTCCAGAGGGCCCTGCCCTCTCCCTGCTTCCGCCAGGTTCCTGGGGAGCACTCACATCTTGCTGGGCATACTCCTCTGCCCCAGCGGCCTTCCCGTAGTCACAGAACTTGGTTGTGCAATGCAGCACGCCCGGCGGTCTCTTCCCGAAGTAGGTGACCAGTTCAATCTTCTCCCTGGGCTCATCCCCAGAGACAACTGCGGGGGGAGAGGGAGGGTGGTCAGGGTGGGAGAGTAGGGGCATTGCAGCAGCTATCACCAAGAGCTTGGGAGAGCCAGAGGAAAAACATCCAATGTGGAGCTTAAATTTGCAATCCACTGTAATTGAGCAATCTGCCATTCATTTGTTGGTCAAATTAATAGCAACTCTAGTGCTATGAAAAGGTGCTTTAAGTTCCCTGCTTTTTGTTCCTCAAATTTTTTCATCTCTTACCCAGACTTGAAAACTAAGGCACTTGTAACCCAGGGGAAGGCAGCATAAGCCAAGGGAATCTGAGCTTCAACAGAGCTACATATCTGAAAAAACAGGGAAGCAGGTCATGAAAAAGGAGCTAGAAAGAAAAAAGAGGAGGGGAACTGTATGGTATAATGGAAGGAGCCAGAAAGAGCATAACATCCAGCCCACTTCCAAGCTGTTGGACCTGGGGCAAGTGAGTGACTCTCATCTGTCAATCAGATACAATAGGAGGTGACCACCCAGATAACTATCAGTCATGACCCATTTCACTCGGGGCCCCTGGAACAAGAAACAGCTGGTCACTGGAACAATAGGTAGCCTGCAGCCTCCTTGGGTGGATGAGAGGCTACCATGGGTCTTAGAAAGTAATGGGTACAGGAAGGGTCTTAGGAGATAATGGGATAACCTTAAGGCTAGCTTCTCCATCACTAGGCTTTTCCTGTTAGCTCCCAGGGTTGAGTCCCTCTGAGGATGCAGCTCACCCTCCACACGGGAGGGAGACCCCCACTCGGAGGGCAGGCCTTGTGTGTGGCCCACCACATTTCTCCTGCGCTGTCCTACGCAGAAGGACACCAGGGGGTTTTGGTTTTTTGGCCATGCCGTGGGGCATGTGGGATCTTAGTGCTGAGACCAGGGACTGAACCCATGCCCCCTGCATTGGAGATGCAGGATCTTAACCACTGGATCGATCTCTAGTTAATTGAGGATCCCAATTTTTAATGATAAATGCAGCTTCAAGAGGCAATCACTCTACAAGGCAGAACCAGTGCTAACCAGGAGCCCTGCCTCGGGCACGTCTCTGTCACGCTACTCACAGGCACTGCTCACACCAGGTGGTGTAAGCATCCTGGTTTCCTGCTTTCCCAGCATTCGAATCTTAGGAGCTGAGAAAAGTCCTTGGAGAATGTATACAGGCACAACTCACCTCTGACAACCCAAAGAAACCCAGGTGGGGATATTTCAAGTCTAAAATTGAGGGGTGGGGGGGAACTAGGAATGAATTAAAGGAAGAAGAGATGATTAGTAGGTGGGTGACATGTCCTCCAGATCACTGGAGGAGAAGAGCCACTAGGGGGGGCTTTCCCTATCCCAAATCTCTCCTCTCCGTGGAGCAAACAGCAGGAGGGCACTCTGGTCTGACCCAATAAGGGAAGGCTCCTCTAGAGGCGATAGAGTCTAGGGTTCTCACAACAGCTTTGGGCAAACCCCACATCCGTTCTGTGCATTTCCTATCTGCAAAAACGAGATTGGACTCTAGGTTGTTCTCTGGAGCTGTGCAATACCACAGGAGGTGCGCTGGCAAGCTCAGGGCCTGGGAACCGTCCCCGCTGGCGTTTACAATAGTTCTAATAGTAAGTTTTCTGCAGCTTAGGACTCCACGGCATATTGTATTTTAGAAAACGGTTCTGCAGCTAAAAATGAGTTTGAAAACACTGGACCAGACTCTCCCTCCAGGGTTCTATGAAATGTTGATGTACTTCCTATTATGACAGTATGCAATTTGTTCTCCCCACCTCTAAGACAGGGTCGGTGGTCTAGGTCCAGGCTGGGAGAGGGCAGCTGGGGAGACGGTGAGAGGGAAAGTCCCTGGTGAACACCTCTCCCATGTCCCATTGAGTGTGCACCGCCTCAGGAGACCTGTGCCAGTGCCAGGTGAGCCCCCCTGCATCCCCCAAGAGCTTGGAGAACAATGGTCCCGGGCACGCAGCACCCTGTGCCCAGCCAGCGAGGGGGATCACAAATAAGGTTGAGT
>NW_011494752.1:1119780-1147157 GCF_000754665.1 Bison bison bison
GTAAAGCGGCAGGAAGTCCTTCTCCAGCCCAGGCTTCAGCTTCTTCAGATCATCTGCTGACAGCTGCCACTGGTTCTTCTCCTTGAGCTGGGCACAGTCCAGCCGCCAGGCCGTCTTGGGCTCCACCAGCACCACCTGGTACTGGTACTGGTCGGCCAGCTCAAAGAGCTGCTCCAGCCGCTCCCGCTCATGGTTGGTATCATCCAGCACCAGGACCCGGAAATCCCGGCGGCAACAGGCAGCCAGGTCCTCGTCCAGCTGCTTGTACTCCTCAGAGAAGGATCCCCGGGCGCCAGGGGTGATCTTGTAGCTGTCGGCAGACACCATCTTGGTGCCATCCCGGTACTTGTCCACGATGAACCGGGCCAGCGTGGACTTGCCGCTCCCAGGCAGGCCTCGCAGGATGAAGAGCGTCTTGCACTCCTGCAGCGTGGCCACCGTCTCCTCATCCTGCAGGAAGGGAAACTGCAGCTCCGGCTTGTCCTTGGCCCCTGAGGATGACATTTTGCGGAAGAAGACCTTGGGCAGGAACGTCTGGCTCTTTCGGGAGAAGCCTCTACTCTGTGTGAGGAGGGGAAGACAGGCGTCAGCCAAGTCACGCAGGGCCACCCCGCCAGCCTCTCCTCTTCCTCTCAGGCCTGGCCCTATTCAGGAATCCCCCCACTCCAGGCACCCCGGCCCTTGATTGACAGGCACCCCGGGGACCGTGGGCACCTTCCCAAGCCATGGGCACCTTCCCAAGCCATGAGGTTCTAGATGGTCTCTCCTAGGTCCTTGGGACCTGAGGGCTTCTGGCTGTGCAGTATGGAGAGGGCTGTCTGGGCAGTCCCAAACTCTTAAGGAGAACCGTAGCCTCAAGGATCACCCACTGCCGCCACCTTGAAAGGAAAACTGCTGGGAAGTGCCTGCAGGGGAGGGCCTGAAGCCTGCGTTTCTAGAAGTGAAGTCTAACTTTATATTCCTGGCCTCTATTAAGGATGACCTCTTTGGAGGTGGGGGGCTCTATGTCTGTGTAAAACCACAGCTGCCCTGGCCCCTAAGGGCACCGAGGAGGGTGGGGGTGGAGAAGGGTCACCCAAAGACCGCCTCCCTTCCCCCAACAATGCCAGTAACAGATAATACTCTCTTGTCTGGGATGGGGGGACAATGGTCCCACAGAAGGGCTGGTGGGGGGCTGGGCCGGAGAGCGCTGGACAAAGGGCTTCATTCAGCACAGCCGGCTACCTCCTCCTCTGCCCTGGGCCCCCCACAAAGTCGTGGTCTTTGTGCCTGCCCCAGGACTGGGCGGTACAGGGCACCTGCGTCGGAGTCTGGCTCTTCGCACCCCTTGCTGTGTGTCAGCAGCACCTCTCTAAGCCGCTTGTTTTCCTGCTTGCGCAAAGCCACAGGCGGCAACACTTTTTTACTGTAAAGCGCCTTTTCCTTTAAGCCGCGAGGCCCCACCTCCCGCCAGCACCCAGACAGCTCAGCAGGCGCACATTATCTCAGACGAGGCCCTGGGCAGGGAGTGGGTGCCGAATGCCCGCCCAGCGGCCCAGTGCCCGCTACCCCGGCCCACCCGCCACCCGGGTGTGCTCCGGGGGAGCTGCTTCTGAGCCCCGATTCCCTAATTCCCTTCTTTCTCCAGCGCCATCCCCACTCCCCACGCTCCCCGCGTCGCCCCTACCTCAGCCAAGAAAGCCTCGACTCAACTCCGGAACCTCGAGTCCTCATTTGCATGCCACTTCCTCCCCCCGCCCCCAAGTCCCCCAATACTCTCGTTTTCCATTAGGGTCCCGATCCCAGCCCTCCCGCTCACCATGATGAGGAGGGGGTCGCCGCCGTCGCCGCCTTCGCAGCACTAGCTCTCCGGGGCCGCCCGCCTGCGCGGAGGGACACGGAGTCTAGCGGTAGCGCGAGGCCACCGAAACCCCCTTACATACCCCGGGGCGGAGCGCGGGGGCGGGCCGGGGGCGGGCTGGGCCGGCCCCCTCTGCGCAGGCTCTGCGAATCGAAACTCCACGCTCACTTGGCCCTAGAAGGAAGCTGCGGAGCGCTGCGCCCCGCCCCCTGCTGGCGCGCCAGCCCCGGGCCAGCACCTGTTTGGAGGCGCCTGTGCAGGGGCGGGTATGGGAGCTGGGGAGCCGGGGTTTGGCCTCTTTTTCTTGCACCCCGGTAATGATGAACTCGGTAAAGAGGCAAGCAGGCACCCCGCCTCTCCCTGGCCCAGTGTAGAGATTAGATTTGAGGCAAGATTGTGCGAGTGCGAATCCTGTCTTTAAAATTTTGATATTTTACTCATCATCAGGCTGTTGATTTAAAAAATATTCACAACCTGAAAGTTGAGAGTTATGTTTTATTCCGCGGGAATTTTTAGGATTTCAAGCCAGGGAGATAACATCTCAAGTAACCCTGAGAAAATTGCTCTGAGGAGGCGAGAGTAGGAGCTGCATTATATAGACGTTTTCCAACAAAGGGCAGGTAATCTGAATGTGGAAAAGATTATTGTTAAAGAAAACCAGATATCCCAAGTTAAGGAATTTAGAGCTTTTCTATGTACGGGAAGATGCAAGAGTGTGGGCTCACTGAACTCATTCCTTTAATATGCACCTCAGCTATCTGGAGCCTGTGTCCAGCGTTTTTCATATCCTGAACTTCCTTTCCTCAGGGCTCAACCTTAGGGAGTGCTTTGATTTTTGCTAGATTGCAGGTAGTCTCCTTTCTGTGCTCCCTTGGGGCTCACCAGCTCACCTTCCGTGGTGGCTGCAATCGCTGCTGACTGTGACATCCTTGTCTTCTGATGTGGCAGGAAATATTCAATTTCTCAGAGTTTTGCAAATTTTTTTTTTGTTTTTGCAATATTGCGTTAAAATATTGTTTCTCTTGCTTACTGAGTTTTTTGACCCTATGTTCCTTAAAAGTTGCAGCTGAAATGCCTCACTTGCCTCTCCCTAGTCTGGCAGGCCCAAAGTCAGCCTCTGCCCCAACCAAGCCCAACCCTCCCAGGAACTTTGGAGCTGGAACTAGGATGGCAATGGCCAAGGGGTTAAATGGATAAAGCAGTGACTTCTTAACTCCTCCTCTGGGGCAGCTGCTCAGCCACCCCTCTATGAAACCACTGGAAGCTCAGGTGGGTTTTCGAGAGGTTCCTGTGTACCAGGGATGTGCTAAGCACCAAGCCCCGAGCCAGGTACTCATTATACAGAGGATGAAGCAAGTTTGGGGAGCTTGATTTACTCGACTGTACGCAGGGCCCCAGGGTGGCACAGGTGGGTCCCGAGGCAACTCCTCCTCCCAGCTGCTCCCTGTTCTCTGCCAGACATCTTCCTTCTCCCCCTGAGCTCCAAGAGCCCCACCAGTGCCAGCAGGCACTTCATTCTGTTTTCAAGGCTTCGGGGTTTACAAGTAGGTCTCCCTCGCTGTGTGATGGCTGAGGTTGTCCCATCCTTATTTCTTCCAGAAAGCCTCCCACAGTACCCTGCACACAGTGGTACTCAGCAAGATGAGCCAATGGTCAGCAGCCGGGCAGCCACACCTATGTTCCCAAGCCTTTCTCTTTCCTCCCCACTTTAGGCTTTTTGAGTTCCTTGGAGTTCACCTGTTTCTTCCTCCCCTGAAACACAGGGTCTCGGGGAGAGGACCACATTTCACACTTTGTTGACACTGTGGGTCAGGCCTTGTTTGGGGAGGGGGTCTCCGTGTTTCTCCCCTAGTCAGAATGTCAGAGTTCTGCTCAGCAAGTGGGACCCCCATGCCCACACATTCATTCTCTAAGGCTCTTCTGAGAATGGGTGGCGATAAGGAGGCAAAATGACAGACTCGGGGTTTGTAAGAGTGAAAGATACACATTTAAAGGGAAAACAGTAATAGAAAGAGACAGGGTGACCTGTGGGACCCAGTCCACATTAGAGACAAATCTCAGCTTGAATGTCCAGCTTAGTAAGACCTCCATGGTCCCTGTGAACACCAGCCTGCTGATCCTAATGCCTACTCAATGGGTTCATCTTCCTTTTCATCTTTTTCTATTTTTTCAGAATTTTCCGTTATTTCCATTTCTTTTATTTCTCCTGATTCCGTTTTCCCCAGTGCTTCCAACTCTCCTCCGTCAGTTTTTGAAAGTCTGTTCTCTAGTCCTTCTGATTCCCTTGGGCTTGATTCATCTGAAAGGTTTTGATCCAGTTCTGAAGGCCTCCTGTAAATTTCTCTGGTTTCTTCTCTGTTCTGTTCTGTCCTGCCTGCTTCTCCAAACTGTCCTTTGGCAGTGTCTCCTGGACCTCTCTCCTTCGCGCCCAATTCTTTTCTCCATGAGGCTTTTTCTGGGTCTTCTCTCTGCCTCTGTTCTGGTTGCCTAGCTGTGACCCCCAAAGTTTCCTTAGACAAGACACCTTCAAGCTGTTTCTCCGTTTGCTCCTGCACCCACTGCTTCATCACCTTCTCAGGTTCATCTTTTGTTTTCCTCGTTTCCTTCTCCTTTGCTGTCCGTGTTTGACCATCCAACATGGTGGCGTTTTCTGAAAAACAGGAGAAAGGAGAGAAGAGAGGTGAAAATCTGTCCTGAGAGGCCTGAGACTGAGAAAGGGGAAATCACACACGACGTCACACTGAATATAACTGGCAAAGCCAAGATTTGAACCCAGGACAGTCCGCCCCCAGCCCACATTCTTTCTTTTTCCCTGTAAGAACTATCTCAGGTGCTGGGAAAAGACAGAGGCTTCTCCTCTGGCATCCTCATCCTGCATTTCTCTTTGTCCCTGGGGAGCACACTCATCACTTGTTGGGAGGTTCCCGTTAAAAAAGGGAGCAAATTGTGCTGGAAGTCCAGATGCAGGGCAATGTTACAACCCAAGGGATCCTTGCTCCTTGTTTTTACCAGCTATTAGAGAAAAGTTACCAATCTCCTTTTTTTTTTTTTTTTTTAACCAATCTCCTCTTGAGTCTCCTCCACACTCTTCCTGGAAGTTCTGGTTTCTAAGAGGCCAACAGGGACTCTGGATTCAGAGCCAGCAAAGGCTGCTGTTGGCTGTGAAGACACATGCAATGCTGCCACCTGCTGTCCAGGAAGGGAAGTGCCCAGCAGCTGCCTATGCCTTTGGGGGCCTTCCTCAAGTTTTCAGGATGCCTTTCCCAGCGTGCTGTCAGCCAAGGAAGGAGAATGCTTGGAGCACCTGCTGCATCCCCTGACATTATTGCTTCTGTGGCTTCTGACAGCGGCTCCAATGGCATGTGGAGACAGAAGCAGATCTCTGAGGGGATCCAGCCACCATGTTCAGGCGCTGGGTAATAAAAGGCCATCATCTGACTGCTCAGGTGCCCAGAAACTCCACACCCAGATTGCCGCTGCGGGCTTCAGCCTTGGTGCCCGGAAGGAGCTCTGTCCTCCCAGAAGCCCCGAGGGAGCCCCAGCCCTAGCTCCCTTCACTTCAGTGTGGCTGGAGGGAGGGCCCACGGGATGGGCTGGGGGGTGACAGAAACAGTATATGTAGAACCATGGTAAAACCGTGGGTTCCAGAGCCAGGCTGTCCACGACCAGAAACCACTGTGGGACTTTAACCCCTTGGCCCTGCGTCCTCATCTGTAAAATCAAGCATGTCATACTTATTTTGGGCTTCCCAGGTGGCACAGCATTAAAGAATCCACCTGCCAATGCCATGGCACCCCTCTCCAGTACTCTTGCCTGGAAAATACCATGGGCGGAGGAGCCTGGGAGGCTGCAGTCCATGGGGTCGCGAAGAGTCGGACACGACTGAGCGACTTCACTTTCACTTTTCACTTTCATGCATTGGAGAGGGAAATGGCAACCCACTCCAGTGTTCTTGCCTGGAGAATCCCAGGGACGGGGGAGCCTGGTGGGCTGCCGTCTATGGGGTCGCACAGAGTCGGACACGACTGAAGCGACTTAGCAGCAGCAGCAGCAGCCAATGCATGGGATGTGGGTTTGATCTCTGGATCAGGACGATTCCCTGGAGAAGGAAATGGCAACCCACTCCAGTATTCTTGCCTGGAAAATCCCATGGACAGAGGAGCCTGGCGGGCTATAGTCCACGAGGTCACAAAGAGTCAGACACGACTGAGCCACTAAACAACAACACTTATTTCACAGTGCTCCAGGAGGGATCCGATGAGTCAGTATGTATAAAGCTTAAAAGAGCGCCTGGGCAGGCAGGAAGCCCTGAGTGGAGATCAGCTTCTCTTATCACCCCCACCACTCTGGGGCCCGGCCCCCATCCCTGCCGACTCCTTGGGGCCTGGAGTCCCAGCCACTTCCTCTTCCCTCACTCCTTTCATGGGGGCCAGTCAGATAGCTAGTGCCTGGGGTGTGGGGGTGAGGATCAAAGGCCTTTTCACTCCCTGGAACTCTTGGGAGAAAGAACGTGGTAAGGCTAGACCGGCACAGTCCTGTCACCTCCGCACCTCAGCCAGCCCTCGAGCCCCCTGTCCTGACCCTGCCCTGCTCAGTGCTGACCCTGAAGAGCAGCTGCCCACAGTGGGAGTGAGTGTGGCTCCCAGTCCGACTGCTGAGTGACTGGGCCGATCGTTCAGGCTCCAGTGCCTTCCTCCCTAAGCAGTACCTCCGCCTCCCGGCAGTGAGGATCTAGTGAGATCATTCTGGCTGATGTTAACCCAGTGTGGCCAGCAGTAAGAGCCCCCACAGTGTAAGCTACTTTCATTCTGCTTCCGTGTTTGCTCCTGTTTCCTGCCTGAAATGCCCTCAGCCTTTCACCTCGCACCGTGAAAACGCCTGGGCATCTTCTGGAGCCTGAAGCCGAAGATTCTTCCTCTTGGACGTGTTCCCTATCACCCCAGAGAATTGGGAGCGCCCTGCCCAGGCTCTCACAGCACAGCGCGGCCCCCTGTCAGGAGACTCAGGTGCCTGGCTTTCCCACTGGGCTATGGGCTCCTCCAGGGCAGGGGCCGAGCTTCTGTTACCCCCAGAATCTCACACTTCCCTGGCAGGTGACAAATGCTTGACAAATATTTGATGAATTGAAGAAATATGGGAGTATTGGACTTCCCTGGTGGTCCAGTGGTTAAGAATCCACCTGCCAATGCAGGGGACAGAGGTTCAACCCCTGGTCTGGGAAGATCTCACGTGCCTCAGAGCAACTAAGCCCAGGCACCCCAACTACTGAGTCCACATACTGCAATTACGGAAGCCCGTGCACTTAGAGCCTGTGCTCCAAAACAAGAGAAGCTACCAGCGAGCACCGCAACTAGAGAGTAGTCCCCAGTGAACTAGAGAAAGCCTGTGTGCAGCAACAAAGACCCACCACAGCGAGAAAGTAAAATAAATAATACAGTAAACGAATACATCTTTTTTAAAAATACAGAAGTATTGAAGAAATGGGGCAGACAGCATGGGATCTGACCCCAGGCTGAGGGGTCCCCCTCCTGCCTCGGGAACAGCTGCTGGCGGCACTGAAATCATGAAAGCATGCTCAGTGGGCAGCGCCAAGCCCAACTGAAGGAGCAGCAGGAAGCGTGGTGAGGACCACTGGAAAGGAGAGCAGAGGCAGGTTTCTGAAGTTGCCGTCTTCCAGCTCCAAAACTCACCTTTCTCCTTCTTTTCTTTGAGTATCTCCCTGTAGTTGGTTTTCTTCAGCTCTTCAATGATGCCCTTGTTGGCATCATCCAAGGCCTGTGGGTGAGAGGAGTATCAGTGAACTCTCTTAACACTGTAGGACCTGTCCTTTCCCCACCCAAGCCCCAACCCTGCCCCCCGTCCCCTTCCTCCTGGCTCCTCTGACTACTCCTGCCTGAGGTTCATGGATCCTATGGACTTGGAACTCCCCACGCTAAGTGGTATGAGAGATACACTGCTGGGGGTGACTCAAACTCATTTCCCTCAGACTCAGGCATGTTTTGAGGGCTTGCATCTGTCTACTGATTCCTAAAGCTTCAGCCAAATTAAAGGAGACAAGGCAAGCCCCTTAGCCTGCAGCCAGGCAGCAAGCCATGGAGGGGACTCAGCAGCACACCGTGGGTGGGGGTGGGGCTGGGGGCTGGCCTGCCTTCAGAGGGGCTTCCACGGCCTCTGCAGGACAGCGAAGGCCTGGGAACTCAGCCTGTGCTGTATCTTGAGGGCAACGCTGCTCTCTCCCAGCCCTCCCTGTGACTTGTCCTGTGTGGAACACCACTGGACACTCAGGGAATGTCTACAGGCCCCGGATCGCCAGGTTTGGATGCTCTTGGGTGGTGCGGTCTGCCCCTTGGTATACTTTCCTGCCTGGAGATGCCAATCAGGGGGTGAGAGGTCAGGGACTAGGTCCCTGGAGGAGCCATTTAGGGCTGTGCGTCTATTTGGCTTGATGGGCACTTCTCTCTGTCTCCGACTTTCAAAACTCTGCCCAGCCTCCAAGGTGACCTCGAAACCTCTGCCTCCATGAGGGGTAAGGCCCAGCTCTGCCTGCCCGCTGGAGTTCTCAGTCTGAGTTCCCTAGTCCCTGCCGCACCAGTCAGGAATGAGGGACTGTGTTTTCAGCTTCCCGAGGGCCGGGGCCACGTCGTCACCTTTGGTGCACTGCTGGAAAGACTCTAGATCTGCACCGTGTGATACCCAGAGGCCTCACGTGGCAACTGATCACTTGAAACGTGGCTGGTGTGACTGAGAAACTGAACTGCAACGTTCGTTTACTTCTAACTCCATTTACTCTAAACACTGCAGGTGGCTAGTGGCCGCCTGACTGAGCAGCGCAAGTCTGGACGGGTGAGTGAGGCCATCACGCTGCTTTCCTATTACCTTCTGTGGGGGCTGCACTTTTCCAAGCGCAAGTCCTAAAGTCAGTTTAGGGGGTCTCAGCCAGCATTAAAGACAAGGAATGGAAAGAAAAAAGAAAATAGAGTAAGAAATACCAATGTACATAATAAAGGTAAATATGTTTTGTAAAACTTGCTATTTTTCATCTGTTTTTCAAATAAAACTATGTGTATTGAGGGGAATTCCCTGGCAGTCCAGTAGTTGGGATGCTGACTTTTATTGCAGTGGGTGTGGGTTTGATCCCTGGTTGGAGAACTAAGATCCCTTAAGCTGCTGTGCAGTGTGGCCAAAACAACTAAGTTAACAGTACGTGTATTGGTTGGGTTGCTATATAAACTGATGGCAACAGCAAACACTGGAAAGCCACTGCCCTACCTAGAAGGTGCTCTGCGGTTGAGGGGAAATAAACATCTGGGGCTGAGGGTCCCAGGGCCTGCCTCACCCCACCCCCAGAGAGAGAGGCTCACGTTGATGATGGCCTGCTGCGCCTCATTGTTATGGACCAGCTTCGCTCTCTCCAGGGCCTTCTCAAAGTTGTTCACGGCCGATTCGAAGTCCCTCAGCTTCACTGAAGGGCACAAGGGAGACAGGAGGATGGTGACATAATATCAGTGTACGTATTCAGGGTACAATATCAGGGTACCGGGGCCCTCAGGAGCAGCAACACCGGGCTGCCCAGAACCACCCCTTCCAGACATTTCCTGGACCACCTCAGCACTAGGGAACAGAACCTGGGCACCGGAGCCTTGGATTTCAGGTGCCAAGAGTCAGTGAGGGAAGGGGTCTGTGCCCACATCATGCGTCTCCAGGGGGACAACTCCATCCTGCCCCATTGTTACCCTAGTGGTCTGGGAGCGAGCGACGAGAATGAAGACAGAACGTGCAATCTGGTGCAATGGGTCGAGGGACCTGCAGCCTCTATTGGACTGAGGTGCAGAGTCCACTCTGAATCCAGATTTTATTCCTAACTACAGACCACAGGACTTTCTCAGATCTTATCTTTCTCAAGACACATGCCATATGAATCACATACTCCTAAATATCGTGGACTACACTGACATAGTCCAGATCTCCTTGTGTTTACCGTGTTTACCCCCATCCATTCCCTTCTGGGCTGGTCTCAGGAACAATTAGCAAGTGTGCAGGCCGCGTTCATGTCTGACGCTGACCTGGCATTTCAAGGTCTATGCTTTTATGATCCCAGTCATAATCCCTTCTGGGTCTGGCCCTGGGGTTTGTAACGAGGCTATAATTCTAAGAAAGACAATTCTAAGAAAAATAATCATCAATATAGTTTCTTAATATATGCTGTTTTTCCCAGTGCTATTTCTGTGAAATTTCTCAAGGCCATGAAATTACATTATTAGGAATTCCCACTATACCCCATTTTTAAATGGTTCCAGGAGAAGACATCTATTTTTTTTTTTAATGTTTACTCAGATTTGTAAACAACACTGTGGACACCAAACACAATCTGGCAGGATTGGATGTGACTTTTCATGAGCCAGTGGCTGGGACATCACTGCCCACGTTGGAACAATCTGAACCCAGGAAGGAAGCAGCACTCACCTGACCCGCCCCAGGGCACTCACCTGACCACTTAGCACTGAGTCAGGGATGAGGGCTCTGAACTGACTGCCCTTGGAAAAACCTTAATTTCAGGAAGGAAGGAGAAAAGTGCTCCCCTGCCAGGGCTGGGAACCCCACACTTCACTTTCTTTACACACCACTGCTTCCGCTTTCTTTAAAAAATTAATTAACTTGGCTGCGCTGGGTTTCAGTTGTGGCATGCGGGATCTAGTTTCCGGACCAGGGATCAAACCCGAGCGCCCTACGCTGGGGGCGCGGAGTCCTAGCCACTGGACCACCAGTGAAGTCCCTCCACTGCTTCCTCTTATAACTAGCACCCCAAGATCTACCCCTCTCCCACAAACTGCTTTAGGATTCCTGGGGAAAGAAGGGCCTTGGATTCATAAGTCAAATTGCAAAAGGCAATTATATTTGAAAAGCGATTCTAACATAGTTTTAAAAGTCTGTGGCGTCAACATACATTCCTTTTTCAAATACACATTTGAAAAGAAGAAAACTCACAGTAATGCCTCAGAGGCCAGCATGAATAAACTGCTATGTCATTCTGACATGGTAGGTCAGAATAGGAGTCATAACACTCAAGTGAGTGAAGCATTAAAGACCATTCTATTTGTTTTCAACTGAATCTATAACCTGAAATTATCTCCATTCTGGGGGCCCTTTTCCTCTTCTTTTCCTCACTCTGTGCATCCACAAATCCACACATGTATATCCATATTTTTGTTGGCTTTTCCAGGGACTAATTGTTTCTTACCACTGTTGGAAACACTTACGGGAAGCTGATGGGGAGGAAGGAAGAAATGAGTATTTCTGGAGAGCTTGCTATATGCTGGTTCCTATTCTAAGTGCTTACATGCGTAGCCATTCCCTCATGTCTTCACACTATGAAGAAGATACATACATACTATACGTGCTAAGACGCGTCAGTCGTGTCCGACTCTTTGTGACCCCACGGACTGTAGCGCTCCCAGGCTCCTCCATCCATGGGATTCTCTGGGCGACAATACTGGAGTGGGTTGCCATTTCCTTCTCCAGCATGCATACTATCCTTATCCCTACAGAGCCCAAGATCTGCCCGCCTGGCCAGGCTGCCTCTACAACCCAGGGGCTCTTTGGCTGCTGCGTTGGACTGGACTTTTCTACCGTACAGCATGGAAACTGAGGCCGGGAGTGAGTGGCCTGCTTCTCCAGAGGCCCTCAGAGCCTAACAAGACCTCATGAGGGACAGGAATTCCCTGGTGGTCCAGTGGTTAGGGCTTCATGCTTCCACTGCCAGGGAATTCAATATCTGGTCAGGAACTAGGATCCTACAAGCCTTGTTGTGGTGCAGCCAAAACACACACACAAAAAAGTCATCACAGAAACAGAAAAGGTTCTAGGAAAAGGCACAGTAATCACATTTTCCCCAGTTTAAAGCTTTCAAGTGATTTTTTCCTCTATGTTTTTAGGAAAGAATCCACGACGTGTAAGGAGGCCTGAGAGGCCCTGTGGATCTGGCCCTTCACCAGCCTCCCTCCTCCAGACTTTCCTGGCCCCTAGAAGCTCGACACTGGTCTCCATCAGTTTCTTAAATCAGCCAAACTCTTGCCCACCTCCCTAAATGCGGTTCCTTTGGCTGAAAAGTTCTGCCTTCAGAACTTGGAACAACTGGTGCTTTTGTGTTCTTAATGATTCTACTTTAAAGTTACTCCTCAGGGATTTCCCTGGCGATCCAGCGGTTAAGAATCCGCCTTGCAATGCATGGGACGAGGGTTCGATCCCTGGCTATCGAACTAAGATCCACATGTCTCAGAACAGCTAAGCCCACGAGCCCACACACCACAAAGGAGTACCCAGCTGTGAAAGATCCGTGTGACACAGTGAAGATCCCATGCGTTGCAACTAAAACCCAGTGCAGCCAAATAAATATTAAAAAATAGTTACTCCTCAGATAGGAGGACAGGAACAGTTATCAATTTTGCTTCCTACTTTGCCCAGCTTTGGTGCCTAGAAGGTGCCAGGAAAGCATTAATGATGTGAGTAAGTGAATGAGTGATGAGACCCGTGATCAGAGTGCCTGTCACGCTTACCGTCTCTGGGGTCAGCCGTGTGCCCAGGGCAGGGCAGGTCCGAAACTGTGAACAGGAGACCCAGCTCCACGGCTTCCTTGTTACTGTGGCCTAGAGCTATTTCTCCTTTTAAACTTGTATTGTGAAATATTTCAAATATACAGAAAAGTCAAAGGAATAGTATCATGAATCCCCATTACTCATCACCTAGATTCAAATATCATATGTCATTTCTACGTGGAATCTAAAAAAATGATACACATGAACTTATTTACAAAACAAACACTCAGAACACAAACTTATCAAAGGGGAAAAGGTGGGGAGGGATAAATTAGGAGGTTGGGATTAACATATATATTAATATACTACTATATATAAAATAGATAATCAATAGGGATCTACTGCACAGCACAGGGAATTCCACTCAATACTCTGTAATAACCTACATGGGGAAAGAATCTTAAAAAGAATAGATATATGTATATGCATAACTGAATCACTTGGCTGCTCACATAAAGCTCGCACAACATTGTAAATCAACTATATTCCAATATAAAAGTTTAAAAAAATTGCCAAAACCTTGCCAATCCTGTTCCATCTGTTCCTCCTCACCCCATTCCTTGCTGTTTTATTAACAAGCCCATTAACTTTATTGAGATATGATTCACTCAGTATAAAATGCACCCCTTTGTAAGTATACAATTCAATGATTTCTAGAAAATTTATAGACTTGTGCAATGAACACCACAACTCAGCTTCAGAACTTTTCCAGCCCCCTAAAAAGTGCCCTCTCGAGACCTGGGGCAATCTGCAGCACCCCTCAGAGTTTCCGTTTCCCAGCCTATAAAAGGAGGACAATACCCCCAGCACTGGCTTGCAGAGTGATTAAAGCGAGAATGCATGTATAAAGGCTACTGAGCCAAGAGGAGTGGAGCTGTTTTGATGAGGACATGACACTATGCTGGTCTGCATGCAGCTCAGCTGAGTTCCTCAAGGGCAGGGCAGTTCTCAGGGTCTCCCAAGCCCTAACTGAGTGTAGCTTAAGGTAGGCATTATACACACTGGTCAAAACGCGGGAGTTTATCCCTACTCTCAGAATCAGAATTTGTCTGACCCATCACGATGGAAAGTTCAGCGCGGGCATAACAGCAGGGCCTGAGGGCTGAGAAGGGCATCTGTACCTTGTGCCTGTGCCACCAGGACACTGGCATTCAGCTGCCATTCCATGTCCCCTTCTTCCTCGGCACACTGTTGGGACTTCTCACCATAGCTCTGGGCCTCCCAGGCCTGGTCTAGCTCCAGGTAGCAGCGGCCAATCTCATGGAATAGCCAGGTCTTCTCCAGTGTGGTTTTGGCCAGAGGGATCTTCTCCTCCCACCTGGGGACACCAAGAACTGGGATTAGCTTCCTCCACTCAGGCCCTGCACTCGGACTTAGGAGGCTGGGTTTCCTACTGGTGGCAGAAGAAAAACTGCCAGCTCCAACTACCAGCTCTTCTAGGTGCAGGAGTGGAGCTAACAAGCACTATCAGATTTTTTAAACTACCAGGGTTATTTTGGTGCATCTATAGAATTGGCTTTGATACCACAGCTGAAAATAATGCTTGTAAAATAGCACTTGAAATAACTCCATAACCTTTGAAAGTCAAAGTGAAGTTGCTCAGTCGTGTCCAACTCTTTGCAAACCCAGGGACTGTAGCCTACCAGGTTCCTCCATCCATGGAATTTTCCAGGCAAGAATACTGGAGTGGGTTGCCATTTCCTTCTCCAGGGGATCTTCCTGATCCAGGGATCGAACCCAGGTCTCCCTCATTGCAGGCAGACACTTTACCATATGAGCCATCGGGGAAGCCCACACATAACCTTTAAGAATATGATTAAGCACATTTAAAAGAAAATCAACACAATAAAAAAGATTGGGATGAAAAAACAAAATATCAATAAAAGTCAGAGGAAAATCCGAATGAGCACTTGTCTTTGGGTGGT
Source organism: Bison bison bison (assembly GCF_000754665.1). Lineage (NCBI taxonomy): Eukaryota > Metazoa > Chordata > Mammalia > Artiodactyla > Bovidae > Bison > Bison bison. The sequence continues at coordinate 1,134,138 of NW_011494752.1, forward strand.
GGGACTGAGGACTTCCTCATCTAATTTTCTATATTTTCCAAATGAATATTTTAAGGTTAAGCACATCTGACTCTTTGCGACCCCAAGGACTACACAGTCCATGGAATTCTCTAGGCCAGAATACTGGAGTGGATAGCCTTTCCAACCTCCATGGGATCTTTCCAACCCAGGGATCGAACCCAGGTCTCCCACATTGCCGGCAGATTCTTTACCAGCTCAGCCACCAGGGAAGCCCCACATTAAGCACATATTTACTATAAAGCATTGTATTATGAAAAGACATGAATGGGTAGGTGAATGCTCACATGCCTCTGCCTTTGGCACACAGGCACCAGGGGCCACTGGGGAAACCAAATGACCTGGAGCACCAGGCTCTGGTCAACAAGTCTGTTCTAGTCAAGTAACGAATACCCGAAGGACAATTTCTCTCTGCAGTCAAGCCTGCCCCTAAGTCTCCCAAGGGCTGAATCACCCCACTGGAGCACGTCACCAGCCCCAGGGTTGGACATCAAAAGTCCATCAGTTAAGGTCTCTAGGGAGCTCAGGCTCCACTCCCAGTGACCCCATGTGACTGCAGAGAATCACAGAATAACCTCCACAGAACTCCCAGAAGTCAATGGTCCACCCAGTCATGAACTTGGCCAGAGGTGAGGGTTGCCTGGAGAACTTGTTAAAATCAGATTCCTGAGCTCCAATCCAGACCTGTAGAATGAGAACGTCGAGGGGAGAGGCTCGATAATGCACACGCCTAAAAACAAGTGTCCCGATGCTTGTCAACAGGAAATTAGGAGAAAATGCTGATTCTATTCTACTAATTATTATAGCTGATGAGCCCCAGAGTTTACAAAGTGGCTTTCTCCTGGTCGCCTAGCACAGCCTGGAGCCAAATTCAGGTCTTCCGATGCCTCTTTGCCTCAAATCCTGCCCCAGGCCGGGAGTCCAGGGGGAGGTTGGGATGTCCTGGCCATTGAGTAGGGAGGGGGTGGTCCTGGGTCACTCACGTGTCAATGGCTTGTTGGAATTTCCCGACTCTGGCAAAAACCCTGCCAATGTTGTCCAAGGCTCTGGACTTAGCATCAGGAAGATCGCTGTAGGGAAGAAGCAAGACAAGGCCATTCTAGGCGCTATGGAAACTAGAAAGAAGGTAAAGACGGGCCAGTTGGAGGCACAATGCCCAGGCTGGCAAGGCTGAGGTACCCTGGCCCTCTCGTGGGAATGGACACTATCAGAATCTCTCTGGAGGGCAAACAAGCAACAGCCTACAAAGACACCCCTTTGGTCCTGCAACTCCCCTTCTAGAAATTTACCTCCAGAATAATAATGTGACAAGAACACTCATTAAAGTATTGCTTATAATAATAAACAGTGGAAATAATCTAAATGCAATCAGTGCAATTTTTGTGTACAAAAAAAAGTCCTTGATACATTTAAGTTAAAAAATCAGATTATGAAAAAAAAGTCAGAATATAGGAGCTCGCACAATATCCGATGGCCTATTCATATGAAAAATGAACGTTCGGGAGACTTCCCAAGTGGTCCAGTGGTTAAGAATCTGTCAATCCAAGGGACACAAGTTCAATCCCTGGTCCAGGAAGATGCCACCAGCCGTGGGGCAATGAATCCGGAGTTCTAGAACCTGTGAGCCGCAACTACTGAAGCCTGCCTGCCCGAAGACCTGTGGTTTGCACCAGGAGAAGCCACTGCAAGGAGAAGCCTGCGCATCACAACTGGAGAATAGCTCCCACTCGCCACAACCAGAGAAAGCCTGCGTGCAGCAACAAAGACCCAACGCAGCCAAAAATAAAATTTTAAAAAATATCTCCTTCCAAACAAGTAAACCAAGAAACCCAACCTGAGCCCCCTCCCACAGCATCCCCCTCATTCCCTCCTTCCCTGGCCAGCTCCCCCTCTTCCCATTGTCCCCCAGCCCCTCAGCCCCTGACCCCCAGCGGCAGGAAGCTCTGCTCCAATTCCCTCTCCTCACAGGGCTGGGCTGCCTTCTCACATGCAATCTGACCAAGCCCTCCCTCCACCCACAGACATACCCATGTGTGTCTACGGTCTCACTGGAGCTCTGTGTGTGCTGGCAAAGGGGAGCAGCCTCAGGGATGCAATTACACACGTTATTGCAGGCGCCGAAACACCTTTCTCTGAAGCCATTCAAAGAATGAGATGTTCCTTTCCAAGATACAGGCTTTTTTTTAAAAACGACCCACAGAAATGGGTCATTTCTGTTTTAAAAAATCCTATGCGGAAACTTCCCTGGTGGTCCAGTGGCTAAGACTCCATGCTCCCAGTGTGGAGTCGGGGGAGGCACCCTCGGTGTGATCCCTGGTCGGGGAACTAGATCCCACATTCCGCCACTAAGAGTTTGTATGCTCCAGCTAACGATCCCGCATGCTGTGACCAAGACCCGGCACAGCCACATAAAGGAATATATACTTTTTTAATGCTATGTATGTGTACGTGTACATAAATACGCAAGTAAATATGTTGCAAAGGGGCCAGGACATTATCTCAATGTGGCCCCCAGATTGGGGAGAGGGGAGACATTTGAGTTCTGCTCTCAGTACCACACGCCCTGGGTCAAGTACAACGCCTCTGGGACTGGTGTGATTACAGACTCCTATTGGCCCTCCCTACCTCAGCATGGCCTCCCCTCATCCCACTCCCCACAGGTCCTGGCCACCCCAACACTACCTGGAGCGCCCCAAACCCCCCACCCCTGCCCTGTCCCTTTGGGGGCCACCCCCTGGTCCTATCTCCCCCTTCTCTCAGAGGCTCCCTCATCTCCCTTCTCTGGGGCTCCTGGGCCATGTTTGCAGCTCTGATGTTGGCTCCCCCTTCCAGAGTGGCTGCTCTGTTGTGGTGTGAATAAATATGTTGATTTATTCGTAACAGTACTAAGATAACTAAGTAATGTGTACTAAGATGTGCAGGATGGGGAAAGCCTGCAATCAAATCATCCATACAGTAATCAGGGAAAGAAATGAGGGCTGACTAAGGTCACTGGAGAAGCTACTCAGACTAGTCAGATTTGAGCCACGGCTGGAAGGGTGGTGGTCTTTGGAGGAGGGGGTGGGGTTGATCTGATTGAGGAAGCATGTGGTGCATACACATGAGACTCAGCGGTGAGACTGGAGGCCCGTGTACAGAGACTGAAAAGGAACCAAAATTGCTGAAGGAACACCTCTGCTTATGTAATCAGCCACTAAGCACATATTCACTGCATGTCCATTATGGGGCAGGTGCTGGGGAGAGAAAGGGAATAGAGAAGTCTAAGGTCTATCAGGCAGATGAAACGTGTGGCATGTGGAGGGTGAGTGTGGACGAGGGCTGCTAGGTCACTCTGGGCGCATGGAGGGCTTTCCCTGGGGGGAAATACTTCTTTACAATCTGAAGGACGGGGAGGAGGGAGCTGATGAAGAAAGCACTGGCAAAAGAGTAGGAGCAGAGCCATGTGCTGTTGCCAGGGTTCAGAATGTCCAAGGGCCTGGAGACAGCCGAGTCAACAGAGATCAGCAGAAGTCAGGTCAGCAAGGGCGGGGCGGGCACTGGGACCGCACCTCACTGCTGGACTTGTTTTGCATTGAAGGGCCAGCTGGGTGGCAGGAAACCCAGGTCAGAGGAAATAGGCAAGAAGTGAGGAAAATGTGGATGGAGCTGTGGGAGGGGAACAGAAGGGAAGATTCTCTCAATAGGAGGAGGAGGCATGGACAGGACATGGCAGGCTGGCGTGGGTAGTGAAGGAAGGGAGGTGTCTGGGAAGCCACCTGGGCTCCTTCCTGGGGACAATGCGGCCACCAGTGCCATTCTCCTGGAAAGGGAGCCCTGGAGCAAAAGGTCTTGAAGGAAGATGATGGATTCCACTTTGGATATGTCAAACTGGGGGCTCCCATGGGACATCAAGTGGAAATGCCTCAGACTCTGCTGGATATGTAGGTCTGAGAGCTTGGAGGGGAGGGCTGGCAAGATGTGAAGATTTATGTCTTTAAGGCATGGGAAAAAATTGGATCCAAAATACTGTCTGGAAAGAAAGAAAGTGAAGTTGCTCAGTTGTGTCCGACTCTTTGCGACCCCATGAACTGCAGCCTACCAGGGTCCTCTGTCCATGGGATTTTCCAGGCAAGAATACCGGAGTGGGTTGCCATTTCCTTCTCCAACCCAGGGATCAAACTCCAGGTCTCCCGCATTGCAGTCAGACGTTTTACTATCTGAGCCATCAGAGAAGCCCTAAATACTGTCTATACTTATTTAATCCTCAAATTCCCCATGAGGCAGTATTATCATGCCTTCATGAGAGATAAGGAAACTGAGAGAGTGAGCAACTTAAAACCACACTGCTTCTAAGTGCCCCAGACAGGAATTAAAGCCAGGTCTATCTCCAAAGTTAGCTGTTGTTTGAGAACCAGGAATGCCCAACACATGAGATTCTGGCTCTGCAAGGTGGGAGGCCAGTAAGAAATGAACTGGAAATGGACAAACAGCTTATAGGGTTCTGGTGACTGAGTAGAGGACAGGAGGTGGGTGTGTTCAGGAAATCCAGTTTGACCCAAAGAGTGGCCTGACATTGGAGGGTTGTGCAGAAGTGGATTCAGAGAGGGCCCTGAGTGCCCAGGAAAGGCCCATTTGATTTGAACCTGCGGGCAGTGAGAGGCCAAGGCCTGTTTGTCAGCAGGAAAACAGTTGACAGGTAAGAAGTAGTGAGTCTCTGGAGGTGACTTGTGAGAGCCCCTGGAGATAGGGAGAGGCAAGGGCTGACCTGAGTGGACATGGGAGGATGGGAGACTGAGGGGGCTCAGAACTGTGGGGCGAGTAAAACTGGGCAAGACAAAGTCATGAACGACTCCAGAGGTTAGAACCAGGGTGCCCAGAAAGTGATGGTACCTCTGGGGGGAGCCATCAAGTCTTGCGAAGAGTTGGTTCCTATGAGAGCTGATGTTACAATAGTCATCACGGATACACAGTGCTGTTCTGAGATCTTTATGTGAATTTCCGCATGTCATTCTCCTTCCTACCCTACTGGGTAGGGGCTACCATTGTGCCCCTTTGACAGAGGCTGAGAGAGGTTAGTTAAGTGCCCTGCCTAAGGCCCCGCAGCTGGGAGGTACAGCTCAGAAGCCTAAGCTCTTGGGACTTTCCTGCTGGTCCAGTGGCTAAGATTTCACACTCCAATGCAGAGGGCCCAGGTTCGAACCCTGGTCAGGGAACTAGATCCCACATGCTGCAATTAAAAGATCCTGCATGCCACTGTGGATACTGAAGATCCTGTAGGCTGCAACTAAGACCTGGTGCAGCCAAACAAATAAATAAAATGATAAGTATTTTTTCAAAAATAAAAATATCCCTAAGAGCCAAACCACAGGGAGTTGTTTTGAGTTTGGGGCCTCTACCCTCCCTCTTTGTGGCAAAAAAGCTGACAGTCTATATGTGCCCTTATCCTGGGGAGGCGGCTCCTCACTCCAGGGTATCCACCTCAGGCACACAGGGCAGAAAGCGGGGATTCAGCCCCCAGCCCCAGCAGCCCCAGCGAAAGGTCAGTATGTAGCTGGGCCTTGGCCGCTTGGCCTTCCGAGCCCGTGCAGGCACTCACTACTCTTTGGCGATCTCCAGGTCCTTCCTGTGGCTCTGCAGGGCCGCCACCATCTGCCCCAGCTCGATCTGGGCATTCCCTATGCAGCTGTACAGGTTTCCCACCAGTTCATCCTTGTTGGGCACCTCCTCTTTGTTCCATTCCAGCACCTTCTTCAGCACTTTTTCAGCTTTCTGAAGGCTGCCTTCAGCACTGCCGCTAGTCAGCACTGGGAAAGGAAAGAGGTGTTGCGGAGCGGGGAGCAGCCTCCCCCTGGCCGACAGAAGAGCCCGCATTCCAACCCCGCCTCTAGATTCCATACACCGGCCAAGCGAAGCCAGGGGGCTCCAGCTGCCATGTGGCTCTGTCCCCACCTGGCCAAGGGCCAGCCCTTCTGAGAATACCACCCACACATGTCAATGTCTTCCAGACTCTTGAGGATGTAGCGGGCTGTCTGCGAGGGACGGCGTTTGCGGTCCCGCAGCCACTTCTCTTGCATCAACTTCCGGTCCCGCTCCCTGGCGTAGATGGGCTTCTGCTGCCGCCAGAAATCACTGCGCGTGTCCAGGTAGTTGATGCCCGTCATGATGAGGTCCTCCACGGTCAGGCCATGCTTGATGGTGCCTTTGATCAGATCTGTGGGGAAGGGGGTGGGGCGGAGCCAACTAGAACAGGAATCGAGGGGAGTCACCTCCTCTCAACTAAAGGTCTCCCTGGGGGGACCTCTACCTGGAACTGTGGGACAGTAACGAAATCAAGAGCACCTAGGTGGGAGAGGGGGGTCTATCTGGGACCAGATGAAGCCAGATCCCCCTCTTTGTGGCACTCCTATGGTACAGGGGTTAGGGCATAGACCCCTCATGGCAAGACATGAGGAGCTAGCAGAAGCGGCAGCTGGTGGATTGCTTTCTGAGAGGCTTCTAGTCCTCGGGGCTCCTTTATTTCAAGCTGTGTCCTCAGAGTAGTCAGAGTAGAAATGCATAACCTGGCCCTGGCTGCCAGTGCCCAGTGAGTCCCTGGGTGCCACGTGGGCCAGGGAAAACTGGGAGCCAGAGGGGCATGTCCGAGCTCTCTTCGATCACCTGAGCAGAGGTCAGAAACGGGAGTAAAGCTGCAAGGCCTCTTGGGTAACATGTGGGCCACCTCTTCCCTCCCTGGAAGCTCCTCTGTAGAGAGGGAAGCGTCCAGGCCTGTTACAGAGGAGGCGGGCCAGCCGTGAAGTTGCCCCTGAGATGCAACCCGCGGGGAATCCTATAGAGGACCTTGGGAAGTCAGTTCTGGAGAAAAGCCCTTGGATTTGAGAGTGATCCCTGTGCAGGCTCAACAGCTAATGGCAACACTCACACCACCAGTGTTCATACGAGACATTCACTTCAAGGTGCCTTCCTATTTCTTGTTCCTGCCAGTGTGGTGCGGCGGGAAGAGTGTGGAACTGGAGCTTAGGAGGCCTGGGCGCTGCTGTCAACTCCACCACTAACTTGCTTGTCACCTTGGACAAGTTACTCCCCATTCAGGGTCTCTCTTTCCTTACTGATAACAGATGAGATTTTAGGACATTCTAATTCCACAGTCCTGGGAGTCCCTTGTGAGCACCTCTGAGCTGGATTCCTTTGCCCTTGGTACACACTAAAGGCTCAGGGGGGTGCCCCTTCAGGGACCAAGGTGGTAAAGAAACCCAGATCTCTAGCGTTCCCACCCAGGGTACCAGAGTACTTATGACCACTGGTTCTGAAACTGGACTTCTTGGCTTCCAATCTGAGAACCGCATCACTGAGTTATGTAACCTCCCCATGACTCAGTATCCTCATCTGTAAAGTGAGAACAGTAGTGGAACATGTCCAGAGGAACATGTCAGCAAATATCATTTTATAGGCTTTGCCTCTGGTTCATGTGTTAAGCATCCACCCCAGGTTTTCTTTGCCCTGAGTTCCCTGCTGCAAACAAAGTGTCCGACACCTTCGTCCAACAGGAGCTTCTCCAGGTACTCCTTGTCCACGTAGAGTTCACCCAGGAGCTGGCGGACAATCTTCTCGCTCTTGAGCGAGCCCTTCCGCTTGCTCTCTCTTTTGGGGTGGTGTATGAGCTGTCTCACGGGATGAGGCTTCTGCTGGGCTCTCATACTCTGGGAAGATGGAGCAGTACCCCCACAGAGTCTCAGAAAGGAGCCCAAAGCACCAGCCAAGGCCCCCCGAACCTGTGATCCCAGACCCCTCCCTCCAGGACCTCTGTGTGCTGAGAACCATGGAGGATGTCTGGTATGGGAACAGCTCGTGGGAGCTGGGGCAGAACCCCCTGACCGCCTGTGCTGGGCAGGAGCTCCTCACTTGCAGGCACTGAGAGCCACTGAACCATGTGCTCCTCAGGCACGTGGGGCCTCTGCCCTCTGAGGGAGGTGGAGTCAGAGCCAGGCGCTTACCTCAGCCTGCTTGCTTAAGAAGGACAGATCCCCTTTGTTCTCCAGTTTAATAGAAGAGGGACCTGCAAAGACAGAAGCTGGGGCTCAGGTCAGCCTTAGGCACAACCTATTACACATTTTATGTGGAAATAGTTGGCCTTTGGTGGGAGGGTGGAACCTGGCTCAACTCTCTCTGAGCAGCCAAGCCACCCCCACTCACCCAAGGCCACATTTCCAAACAAAGACAGGCCCTGGGTACCAGGGCCCCTTTCCATTTACACACTCTGCCACCCACAGTGGCAAGCCCCCCGCCCCCCACCACCACCTGCACACAAAGAACTGATGGGAGAGCCAGCCCCTGGTGCATGCGTGGTAAGGGAGGAAGGCAGGGGCCAGGGAAGGCCCTGCTCAGAACCTCATTCTGTACTATGACACCAGGCCAAAAAGAGGCTTACTCTTCTGGCTTGGGGTGAGTGAAACGGTGCTATTCATCTGGTTTTGAAGAGAACAGATGCTGCAGTGCTCAGGACAGTGGACTGGAGGCTAGTCCTCCCAGTGGACAGTTTCTAATGCTCAAGAAAATCAGGAGCAGCCAAATCGAAGCTGGGGGCTCCCTGTAGTCCTCCCAGTAGTGGGTGCTCACCCAGTGTACCTGAGGCCTCCCTCCAAAACTAAGGATTCCAAGAACCTCCCAAATAAGTGCATAGGCCCCGTGGTCACTCACTTCCCACCGAGTTGTTGATGGCTTCCTGGGCTTTCTGAATTCCAACTTTGAATTCCCGATCAGGCCTCAGCTTGTAGCCCCGATGGTAGAATACCAAGGCAAATTCGAAGTCACCCATGGTGTACAGGGTCTCGGCCTTTTGTAAAATCCCCTGAAATGAGAGGAAGTCAAATCAAGGGGAACAGACTCAGGTGTGGTGGAACGTAAAGACCCCTGGGTTGAGAGCAAATGTTGGGATACAGGGGCAGAGGCAAGTGATCTATGAAGGAAAACAACAGTAAACTCCAGGCAGTCTGGCTGGCTCTTTAACCATCAGAGGCTGCAGGTAGTGGCAGTGAGAAAAGCGAGAAGTAGTCCCCCCACCCAAATAGTCAGTCACCTTGCAGAAAGTTGGGTCACCCTGGAGTGAAGCCTCAGCATCTTCCAGGGATTTTTCCAGCTCGCCCATCTTGAGGAAGCACTTGGAGCGGGCAACCAAGCAGTTCTTATCTCCGCTCTGAAGGTGAAGAGCCTGAAGAAGGAATCACTCAGATTAACAGGCAGCTGGCAGGGTGAGGTAAGAAGCTGGACTGGACACAGCAGCCCAAACCCTTCTGCCAGAGTTTCAGGGGGACTCCACAGGCCAGCAAACAGGTCTTCTTTGGATCCCTTTAGACTAAAACCAGCACCACACTGATCTCTGCTTAGTCAACAAGGTTATCTGCGGGTAGTTATCATGGACAAGGTCAAATCACAAGCTATTATGGAAACCACTGGTTGAGATGTGAGAATATACTATACTACCCAGTGGATATACTGAACTTCCCCAGTGTCTGGGATTCCTCCAGTTCACTTAGAATCCTAGGGTGTTAGTGCTTAACAAATTCAGCCGTGAACCTGAAATGGTTGTACAACACATTCAAAATACTACTTGAAGGGGACTTCTCTGTGGTCCAAGGGGTAAGAATCAGCTTTGCAATATAGGGGTTGTGGGTTCAATCTCTGCTTGGGGAACTAAGATCCAACATGCCACACGGCAGCTAAGCCCATGCGGCACAACTACTGAGCCCAGGTGATGCAACTAGAGAATCCGTGTGCCACAACGGAAGATCCCATGACACAACAAGGGACAACATAATGAAGATCCCATGGGTTGCAACCAAGACCCCATGCAGCCAAATAAATATTTTAAAAACAATACTATTTGAAGACCAAGCATTCTGAAGGCTAACAAAATAGATTTTGGGATGATCTGCAACTTGTGTTACCCATTGTACATGCCCTCTCTTTTTATATAGCTTGTTGAGAATGAATCATTGTTTCAGGGGATTAAGATGAAAATGCCAGGCAAAAGGAAACTGTGATTTTGGACCCAAAGTGGGAATGGAAAGCTTCTCCTTGTCCCTATGTCCTTCCTTCTCCTGTCTGAAATCATTACATAGTCTGCAGTGTGATGTCCTTCCTGAGGCATCAGACTGTACCCACCTCCGTCTAAGACCTTCCTACTTTTCCAGAAAGAGCCTTTCTTTCCTAGAAAAGACCACTTCTCACCCAAAGCTATAAGCCCTTGTGGTGTTTTTTTCTACCTGAGCTTCTCCAAGATGAAACAGTTTCCAGAAAAAGGAGAATGGATGGGGCTCCTGAACTTAATTGCTGGTCCATCTGATCCATTATGTCTGGTTTTAGGATGCGGTTGGTGATCCAAAGGGACTAAAGACTCTAGGCAGCAACTGAGAAGTTTGATTTTAGAAGGAGTCTTGGGACACTTAGAGAGCTATGCTACCACCCCATTATTTGTAACAAGTGGGCTATTTGTTGTAAAATAAAGTCATAATAAAACATCCAATAGCTTATTTGCAAGACAGTACAGTAGTGTATGATGGTAAGGTTAGCACCTCAGCACTGAAGTCTGAATCCCTCCTCTGCCACCTGCTAGTTCAGTGATCTTAGGCATGTTACTCAACTTCTATAAAAGCTTTCTTATCTTCAAAATGGCATAATAACTGCACCTCCCCCTAAGCTTGCCACTTAGCAGTATGTCTGGTATCCTAAAACAGCGCTCAACTGTTATCCACCTTAGGGTGGGTTGGAACAATTTATACTACAGTAAAGTTTTATGATGTTATTTACTGACTGACCACCTTCAATAAGCAGCTGTGTGCTAGAGACTTCCCTTCTGCAAGCAGCCCCCCAGCCAACCTCCTGGCCAGTTATGGGAAACTGAGGAAAGAGGACAATCAAGACACATTTGAGCAAACATGTAGGAGACGGGGTCACTGTTAGCGCAGAGGTTGGTTATTAACAACCAGGGAGAATACAAATGGGAAATGGTAGAAAATGGCTAAACAGGGGTTTATCTTTGACAGCGGTGCATCAATCAGTAACAATGGAATAGTGGAAACTATAGGGTGGTCCAGGCATCATCAAGACCTCAGTGATGGGTAGCTGAAAGTTTCAGAGCACGACTCACATTGCTGAAGCTATGGGCGGCTTTAGCGAATTCCCCGCATAGATACAGCCGCTCGCCCTCCGCCATGTAAGATGGAAAGGTGCTTCGCAAGACTTCATTTTCTGGATCCGCCATGGTGACGGAATTCGGAGACGCTGAAGCGGAGAAAGGAAGGAAAAGAAGCCTGAGAACCTCAGTCTGGTTTGTGGAAGCTCCGTCTCTTAGCAACCGGGAGACGTAAATTACTTCCGGCCCCGCCCCTCGAGCGCGGGGCGGAGTCTGGGGCGCAACCGCCGACTGTGTAGCTGGTGCCTAGGAAACCAGTGTTGGACCACGACGAGCGCGTGGCTATTCGCTTCAAGGAGGCCTCTTTGCGACTTCTAGTGTTGGCAGTCGCACTCTCCATCGGTTCCTCCCCGAGTTGCTTCGCATTCAGAAACCACAGTCAGGAAAAAAGAAAAACAAAATGTACAGCTCAGAAGACAGGGAAAAGATTGGGGGCATAATTCCAGATAGGGATAAGGCATTCATGGCAAGTATTTGTGCACGTGTACCACCCTCAAGAGTGAGCCTCTTGGTGGCTCCAGACGGTCAAGAATCTGCCTGCAATGCAGGAGACCTGAGTTAGATCCCTGGGTCGCGAAGATCCCCTGGATAAGGAAATGGCAACTCACTCCAGTCCATGGACAGGGGAGCCTGGCAGGCTTCAGTCCATGGGATCTCAAAGAGTCGGACGTGACTTAAAGTGAAGTCGCGCAGTCGTGTCCGACTCTTTGCGACCCCATGGACTGTAGCCCCTCAGGCTCCTCGGTTCATGTGATTTTCCAGCCAAGAATACTGGAGTGGGATGCCATTTCCTTCTCCAAGGGATCTTCCCGACCCAGGAATTGAACTCTGCTCTCCTGTACTGCAGGCAAACTCTTATTACTGTCTGAGCCACCAGGGAATCCCATTGAGCTACATAAGCTGCTGGATACGTAAGCACCTGGCTGGTTAGCTCAGTTGGTTAGAGCTAGGTGCTAATAATGCCAAGGTCCCGAGTTCAATCCCTACAGGCCAGACTGCAAGGATATGACTTAGCGACTCAACACAAACACCATCAAAGGGAGGCAGCATTGGGCTCCGAAGTCAAAGTGCTTGGGCGGCCGCAGCACAGGGCACTAGGCCCACCCAGTACAGGGCTGCTGCTGCTGCTAAGTCACTTCTGCTGCTGCTGCTGCTGCTGCTAAGTCGCTTCAGTCGTGTCCGACTCTGTGCGACCCTATAGACGGCAGCCCACTAGGCTCCTCTGTCCCTGGGATTCTCCAGGCAAGAACACTGGAGTGGGGTGCCATTTCCTTCTCCAAAGCATGAAAATGAAAAGTGAAAGTGAAGTCGCTCAGTCGTTCCTGACTCTTAGCGACCCTATGGACTGCAGCCTACCGGGCTCCTCCGTCCACGGGATTTTCCAGGCAAGAGTACTGGAGTGGGGTGCCATTGCCTTCTCCCAGTACAGGGCAGTAGGCCTTAAATTTTCACTTTTGCCAAGTGAAAGTGAAGATGAACCTTCCTGGTGTGAGGATATGCATTAAGCTACATGGGAAATAACTCTGAGTTCACCCTTTCAGTGTAACACATTTAGTGAGCATCTGCTACTGGCGGGCTCTCACCTCTTCAAGGTCTTTACTGACATCCTCCCCCAGTCCCTACTCTCCCTGCTCCCCTCTAATAAAAGGTGGGCTGGGTTCTTCTAAGTTCCATTATTTTAAAAAAATATTTATTTGGCTGCCAGAGGTCTTAGTTGCAGCTCCGGAAATCTTTGATCTTTGTTGTGTGTGGTATGTGGGAATCATTTTAGTTGTGGCATGTGGGATCTAAATGAAACTGGGACACCCCTCCAACCCCTATAACCCTCCCCCCCC
>NW_011494752.1:1147344-1159586 GCF_000754665.1 Bison bison bison
TGTCTATTTTCTGGCTATGATATTGCACTAAAGTTTTTCAAAATGTTACCATTGGAGGAAACTGGATAAAGGGTACATGGGATGTCTTTATATCCTTTCTTAAAGCTGCATATAAATCTGTAGTTATCTCTGTGCTGTGCTTAGTTGCTCACTCGTGTCCAACTCTGTGATCCCATGGACTGTAGCCCACCAGGCTCCTCTGTTCATGAGGATTCTCCAGGCAAAAATACTTGAGTGGGGGGTTACCATGCCATCCTCCAGGGGACCTTCCCAACCCAGGGGCTGAACCCAGATCTCCTGCATTGCAGGTGGATTCTTTACCATCTGAGCCACCAGGGAAACCCAAACATGATCTGCACCTCCAGGGACTCGAACCTGGGTTGCAAGAATGGTAATCTTCCATGAGCGGTGAGATATAGTTATCTCAAAATGAGTTTAGTTTTATAAAGAATAACTTTAGTACAGTATAGTACTAAAATAACAGTATATAAAATATATATATATATATATATATTTTGTAGTATATAAAAAAAATAACAGTTCCTTCCCTGGAAGAGTTCTGTCTAATCAGGGAGAGAGATACATAAACAGTAATGACTACCCAAAGAGACACTGTTATTCAAAGTTTTCTATGTGCCTGTGCGGGAGATGAAGATAGACTTACTTTCAAGCTGCAGTAATGGTATCAGTGTAAATATAGTTATATAGATCAGTGGAACATAAATAGATTCATCAGAGTCCATAAATAGATTCACACATATTCGATTAGTTAATGTTGCTAAAGAAACTCAATGGGGAAAAGATCATCATTTGGACAAATGGTGTTGGAAAAATTGGGTGACCAAAGGACTTCCCTTGTGGCTTAGCTGTTAGAGAATCCGCCTGCAATTCGGGAAACCTGGGTTCGATCCCTGGGTTGGGAAGATCCCCTGGAGAAGGGAATGGTTACCCACTCCAGTATTCTGGCCTGGAGAATTCCATTGGCTGTATGGTCCACAGGGTTGCAAAGAGTCAGGCTAAGTCGACTTTCACTATGCCAAAACAAAATAAACAAAAATCTGACCATATAGACAGATTAACTCAAAAGATTTAAATGTAAGAGGTAGAATTATAAAACCAGAAAAATAGGTGAATGTATTAGAGTGAAAAACAAAAAACAAATTTGATGTCATCAAAGTGAAAATTCTTTGTTCTTCAAAACAATACTATTGGACCTTCCCTGGTGGCTCAGTGGTAAAGAATCCACCTGCCAATGCAGAAGACATAGGTTTGATCCCTGGTCTGGGAAGATCCCAAGTGCCAAGGAGCAACAAGGCCCTCAAGCCACAACTACTGAGGTTATGCTCCAGAGCCTGGCAGCTGCAACTATTGAACCCACGTGCCACACTAATGAAGCCTGTATGCCCTAGAGCCCGTATTCTGCTACAAGAGAGGTCACTGCAGTGAAAAGCCTGTGCACCACAACTGGAGAGTAGCCTCTGTTCGTCCCAATCAGAGAAAAGCCAACATAACAACGGAGACCCAGCATAGCCAAGAATAAATAAATAAAATTATATTTTTTAAAAAAACAACAAAGTTAAGAAAATTAAAAGGCAAGCCACAGACTGGGACAAAATATTTGCAAAACATCTATCTGACAAAGAATTTGTATGCACAATAAACAAAGAGCTCTTACAGCTCCATATAACAAGGCAAATAAAAAGTGATCAAAATATTTTAATAGTTATATCATCAAAGAAGATATATGGATGACAATTAGCATATGAAACATGCTCCAGTGTCTTTAGTCATTGCTGCTGCTGCTGCTAAGTCGCTTCAGTCGTGTCCGATTCTGTGCAACCCCATAAACGGCAGCCCAACAGGCTCCCCCATCCCTGGGATTCTCCAGGCAAGAACACTGGAGTGGGTTGCCATTTCCTTCTCCAATGCATGAAAGTGAAAAGTGAAAGTGAAGTCCCTCAGTCGCGTCCGACTCCCAGCGACCCCATGGGCTGCAGCCCACCAGGCTCCTCGGTCCATGGGATTCTCCAGGCAAGAGTATTGGAGTGGGGTGCCATTGCCTTCTCCAGTCTTTAGTCATTAGGAAAATACAAAATAAGCCCCGCAAGTAGACACTGATACACACTTCTAGAATAGTTAAAGTGAAAAAAGACTGAATTTGCCAGGTGTTGATGAACACGGTAAGCAACCAGAATTCTCATACACTGATGGTGAGAATGTAAAATGGTTTAACCTCTGTGGAAAATGGTTTGGCAGCGTCTTAAAAAGTTCAACACACTTACCATATGACCCAGCCAGTCTGCTTCTAGGAATTTACCCAAGAGAAATCAAAGCTGTATGAAAACATCCATAGTAGTTTTATCTGCAATAGCCCCGAAGTGGAAACATTTCCAATCAACTGGTGAATGGATAAATCATAGTTTAGCTTCGTGATGGAATACTACTTAGTTGTAAAAAAGAAAGAACTATTGATACATGCATAATATGGATAAATCTCAAAGAAACTATGCTGAACAAAACAATTCATACAAAAAAGACTATATGGTTCCATTTATATAGAATTTTAGAAAATGCAAACATAATCTTTATTGCCTTAAAGAAAAACAATGTATCCTGGGAACACAGAGTTAGGACGGGGAGAGATTGATTACAAAAGAGTAGAAGGAAACTTTGGGAGATGAAGGATGTGTGTATTATCTTTTTTTTTTTTTTTTGGCTATGCCACCCAGCTCTTGGGATCTTAGTGTCTTGATCAGGGACTGAACTCAGGCCCTCGGCAGTGAGAGGGCAGAGTTGTAACCACTGGATGGCCAGGGAATTCCCTATGTGTATGATCTTAATTGTGGTAACATTTTCATCGTGTACGCATGTGTTAAAACTCATCAAATTGTGTGCTTTACATGTGTAAATTTCATCATGCTTCAATTATATCAATAAAGATGCTTTTAAAAATCCAATAAAATAATAACAGTAATGTGTGCTTTTTGGCAGCTTACGAAACACTTTGTGATCTTCACAGCACCTGAAGAAGGGAGGAAGCAGAGTATTTGCCTGGTTTCCAGATGAAACACAGGACCTGGGAGAGGTGACAGGGTTTGCCCTAAGCTACAATACCAGAATATAGGTAAGTTGAGCTGGGCCCCATGCCTTAGGTTGGATTGGTAGAGTAAAAGTCACTGGAATTGGATCCCAATCTGTCCCAGCCATTTACTAGCTGATCTCCTTAGGTTACTTCTTTATTTCTTATTGTATTGTGAATTAGAATATAGATACCATGGAGTTGGACATGTATAGATACAGAGTTGGACATGACTGAGTGACTGAACAATAGCAACAACAGAAACATTAATAAAACACATACGTACAGTTTAATAAATAATTATAAAATGAACACCCACATAAACATCACCCAGGTAAGTCGAAAAACATATTGTCAACCAAGGGCTCCCTGTGAGACCCCTCCCCAAGCACAGCCCCACCCCTGCACTGCCACCCCCTGCACAGGTAACCACCATCTTTCCAGTTACTATCGTGGCTGGAGCCCCATGGTCTCTTTCTTGGATTAATGCAAGATCCTTCGAACAAGGTCTCCACATTCTATCCTTGCCCTCTTTCTTCTCAATGCTGGTGTCAGAATATTCCTTCTAAACTAGCTCAGATGAGACTTCTCTGGTGGTCCAGTGGTTAAGAATCCACCTACCAATACAGGGGATGCGGGTTTGATCCCTGCTCTGGAAACTAAGATCCCACATGCCTTGGAGCAACTAAGCCCGTGCACCACAAGAGAAGCCCATGCACCCCAATGAAGACTCAGCACAGCAACCCCCCAAAAACCCAAGAGTTATAAAATATGTCAGATCATGTCACTCTGTGTAAAACCCTACAGTGGTCCCCCATTTCATTCAAAGTAAAAGCTACTCTCCCCATCATGCCCTGAGTTCCAGGCACCTGGCCTCCTCACTGTTCCTTGCACAAGAAGACCCCTGCTAGACTCCTTCCTTGGGACCTTCACACTGCCTATTCCCTCAGCCCCAGTCAGCCTGGGATTGGGCTGGAAGGCTCCCTCCCCACTACTTAACTGGCTCTTTCCCCTCCTTCGTGTATTTGTTCAAATCTCTCCTTTGCAATGAGGCAAACCCTGACCACCCTATTTAATACTGCAACCTACTTGCCCTCAACCTCTGATGAGGAAATTCTTTATTCATTTACTTATTTTTCATTAATATTTGTATGGAGGTATAG
Organism: Bison bison bison; assembly: GCF_000754665.1. Taxonomy (NCBI): domain Eukaryota; kingdom Metazoa; phylum Chordata; class Mammalia; order Artiodactyla; family Bovidae; genus Bison; species Bison bison. Next base: position 1,151,587 of record NW_011494752.1, read on the forward strand.
TTGATTTAAAATACCATGTTGATTTCAGGTATACAGCACAGAAATTTAGTTATACACACACACACACACACACACACATTCTTCTTCAGATTCTCTTCCCTTATATGTTATTACAAAACACTGAGTAGAGAGTTCCCTGTGCTTAACAGTAGGTCCTTGTTGGTTATCTATTTTATATATAGTAATGTGTATATGTTAATCTCAATCTCCTAATTTATCCTTCCCTGATTTGGGAATTCTTTATCCTCTGTTTTTTGTTTGTTTGTTTTCTTTTTCCCATAGCCCCACTTTTCAATATACTATTATAACTTCTTTGTTTATTTTATAGATTGTTTATTGCTGCTTCCCCTGGTAAAATGTGAGCTCCACAGGGTGAGCATTTTTATTTGTTTCCTTCACTGTTGCTCCAGTGCTCAGAGCTGTACCTGGCATATTGCAGGAGTTCAGTAATTACTCACTAAAGGAAAGAAGGACTATCCTTCTCCTTCTTCTTTTTTTTTTTTTTTTTTAGCAGTAATCATTTCCAAGCTTTTTTTTGTGTGTGGTTTTTCCAACTATGTATCCCCTCCAAATAATACAATTTAGTTTTTCTTGTTTTAACTCTACCTGATTATTCAAAATGTCTACCCAGAGTAATAAGTCTCTAGCAAAGGCAACAAAAAAAGAGACTTTTAGGAAATACTCAACTCATAGCAATAAATTCAAACTTAAAGACATTGTCAGAAATGACTTTCCAAAGGAGTGGTAGAACTGGTTAAAGCTGGTGCTAATATTGTGTGCTGTGTGTGTGCTCAGGCACTCAGTCGTGTCCAACTCACTCCATGGACTGTAGCCCGTCAGGCTCCTCTGGCCACGGGATTTACCAGGCAAAAACACTGGAGTAGGTTGCCGTTTCCTTCTCCAGGGTTCCATGCGATTTGAATTCTACTGTAACTGTGTTTTTCATGTTCCACTTTCTTTTGCTGAATACTCTGTTATGCGATTCGTTCATGTGTGTGTAGCTGCAGTTCATTCATTTCCCCTGCTGTCAAGTTTCCTATGGTATGAATATGCTACAATCCAGCCAGCCAGGTGTTGAAGGACATCTGGGCTCTGTCTAGTTTTTAGACAATCTCGTATATGTGTCCTGGCACATATGTTTACGAGATACATTCACAGGAGAGGAGCTGCAGGGTCTTAGTGTATATGACTCTTCAACTTAATAAGATAATGTCAAATGGTTTCCAAACTAGTTACATCCATCTGCCCTCCCATCTGCAATAAGGGCACCTGTCTGTAATAAGGTCACCTCTTTGGACCTCAATTCTCCCTGTACTTCCTTTGTAACATTAGAGAACTGGACTAGGGTTCTTCTGAAATCTCTTTGGGTTCTGTCATCAAGGAGCCTTGAATACATAGCACCTGGGGCTGTGCATCCTTGAAGCAACATCTAAGTTGTGAGGGAAAGCGGTGAACACAACCCATGCTTTAGATGAGGCCTCCCAACATCCCAGATGTCTCTTAAGATTTGTAGTGGGATTTCCCTGGTAGTCCAATGGCTAAGACTCTGCACTCCCAATGCAGGGAGCTTGGGTTCAATCCCTGGTCAGGGAACTAGATCCCAAATGCCACAATAAAGATCGAAGATACAGTGTGCCACAACTAAGACCCAGCACAGCCAAACAACAACAACAAAAAAGATTGGTATCAGGGTAGAGACTGTGGCCCTGATGGAACTTGACACCTCTTATCTGTACATCATGACCTCTGCTTCTACCTACCCTTTATGTCCCCAAAACAGAACATGACAAAGAGAGACAAGAGGCAAAAATGATGAATCCACTCAGAGATAAGGTAAAACATGGCAAGTAAAGGCCGGGGGTGAGTGATCTGTTGGGGAGAAGTTGTATAGCTTCTGTCTTGGAAAAGGAAGTGGTCAACTGCCTTCTTAGGGGAAAGTTTCCTGAAAGAAGAGGGAATGTCACAGAAAAACACCTGGTGGGGAGGAAGTGGCAGCAGTTTTTCAGACAGGGTGATGGCTTCCCTAGTGGCTCAGACTGTAAAGAATCTGCCTGCAATGTGGGAGACCTGTGTTTGATCCCTGGGTTAGAAGGTCTGGAGGAGGGCATGGCAATCCACTCCAGTATTCTTGCCTTGAGAGTCCCATGAACAGAGGAGCCTGGTGGGCTACAGTCCATGGGGTCAAAAAGAGTCGGATACAACTGAGCGACTAAGCACATAGAGGGTAAATTTGAGGATGACTAGAAAGAAGCCAGCCACGAATCAGTTGGTGTGGCTGGGAAATATTTCCTGAGCACAGATGCTGGGTCTGGTGGACCCTCCCTGGGGCACTTCCCCAGAGCGCACCCGCCCTTGGTTCCAACTGTTGTGGGGAAAAAACTGAGTGTTGAAGGAGTGAGAACTCCCCCTGGTTCTCCAGAGGGAGGATGACGGGTCTCTGTAGTCAGAGACCCATGGCTGTCGCATGATAAAGTGGGTTTAGAACTGCAGGCTTTCATAGACTCTCCTCCTGGCTGCATCTTCTCCTTCCTCCCCGCTACTGTTCCCCTACGATTCCTTTCCTTCATTCACATATTCAATCCAGCTGATATTCGGTCATGCATACAGTGAGTGCCTAATATGTGTCTAGCCCCCTGTGAGGCACAGGGGACGGCATAATAAACAGGCACACAGCCGAGTCTTGAGGATCTCATCAGCCAATGGGGAGATGCACTGGACTGGATTATCTTTCCCTCCTCTTCACCTGAAGCGGTTGTAGGGGACTGGGTTTCCCGTAGTAGGTGCTCAATGACTATTAGCTGAAATGGATTAAAATCCAGGGAGGAGTCATTAGGTAGTCTAAAGCTTCTTCTTCTTTTTTTGGCTGCCCTGGGTCTTTGTTGTGGCGTGGAGACTTCTCTAGATGGGGTGCCAGGGCTTCTCTTGTTGTGGGTTCCAGAGAGTGCAGGCTTAGTATTTGCCAAGTGTGGGCCTGTCTAGTTAGGGCTTAGCTGCCTTGTGGCATGTGGAATTTTAGTTTACCAGGATCTAAACTGAGTCCCTGTATTGGAAGGCAGACTCTCAACCACTGAACCACCAAGGAAGTCCCCAGACTAAAGCTTCTGAAACTGAGATAGAATGCCCAAAGCCTGGCACAAAGATGGTGAGGCAGGAGGTAGATGCCTCCTCCTCCTGCCCCCAGCATAAAACAATTGGAGATTCATTCCTTGTGGACCAAAACTTTAATACAAGAATAGCAGGACACTTAAGGGAGGAGGCTGAGCCCTGCCCCGACCACATATTTCTCATTCCTGAAGTCAGGAGACCTCCCTGACCACAGGTGCTCAGAAAGGCTCCTTGGGAATCAAAGGAGGAGTGATGTCAAGTGATGCTCTACCCATAGGTCTTTGCAGTAGAATCCATCTTGGCTAAGAGATGTGTGCACACATGGAAGGACACTGAGATAAACCAAATATGGATGATTGGCCAAGGGAAAACTGGAAGAATTGCCCCATTTAAGTGATTTAAATTGCCATAATGGTGCAACACAGGGATTCTCCCTCTGAGTCTGCTGGTGTGCCTACCAACATGTACTGTACTCTTTTTCCTCCTAATAAATACTTACTTGCTTCACTACTTTCTGTCTTTGTGGAAATTCTTTTCTGCAAATCCAAAGGGCCAGGGCCCTTGTCACTGACCACTGGTCTAGTGGCTAGGATCTGGTTCTTTCACTGCTGTGACCCAACCCCAACCTCTGGCTGGGAACCCAAGCCTGGCTCCAAGCCATTGCAGCCTGAGGCCATCAACAGTACCCAGGGACAGGAACCTGTCCTCTGCCAAGCTGAGGAGGGAGGTGATTCAAATGGGAAAATCAGAAGAGTTTAAAGCTTTTAAGTCAGAGAACAGAAAGGTAAGAATGGGAGGTCCAAATTGATTCATTTGAGGTAGAGGAGCCTCTGCAGTGGCATGGTGGGGTAATGAGGGAGTCTGGGGAGTCTTGGGGGTCTGCAATGGGCCCACTGAGGGAACTGAAAAACTTCCATGATTGGCTCATGGATCCTCTGGTCAGCACCTCTCCTCTTTCACTCCTTGGATAGTAACTTTCTTGTTGTTCTGCCCAGGATTAGTCAAACCTGGGTCCAGCAACATCGAGATGGGGAACTTAATCACTCAGCAAACACTTACTGACTAGGTGCATGCATGCAAAGTTGCTTCAGTCATGTCTGGCTCTTTGTGACACTGTGGACTGTAGCCTACCAGGCTTCTCTGTCCATGGGATTTTGCAGGCAAGAATATTGGAGTGGGTTGCCATGCCTCCTCCAGGGGATCTTCCTGACCCAGGGATTGAACCCGCATCTCTTACATCTTCTGCCTTGGCAAGAGGGTTCTTTACCGCTAGCACCACCTGGCAAGCCCATTGACTAGGTACCAGGCCCTATTGAAAGTGCTGGAGAGAGCAGCCAGAAAATACATACATCTGCAATATATTGAAGGATAAGTTGTTAGAAATGGAATTGCTGGGGCTGTGGACACGTGCATTTAAAAATTTTCTCAATATTGTCAAATTGATGTACAAAGTTTATGACAGCCTAGATGCCTGTTTCTGGATGTGTAATTTTTTTTTAAATTTTATTGAAGTATGGTTGATTTGAATTTTATTGAAGAATTTTATTGAAGTATGGTTGATGGCTGGATGGCATCACTGACTCGATGGACATGAGTCTCAGTGAACTCCGGGAGTTGGTGATGGACAGGGAGGCCTGGCGTGCTGCGATTCGTGGGGTTGCAAAGAGTCGGACACGACTGAGCAACTGATCTGATCTGATCTGATGGTTGATTTGCAAAGTGTTAATTTCTGCTTACAACAAAGTGATTGTTATACATATATATATTTTTTTTACAGTCTTTTCCATTATGGCTTATCAGAGGATATTGAATATAGTTCCCTATGCTATACAGTAGGACCTTGTTGTTTGGCTGGTTGTATCTCTCTAACCAGGGGGATAATTGCTACACAGTAGATTCTCCCTGACTGCAGTCTTCCCACTAGCCCACAAAGATCCTGAGTTGCTCAGATATGCAGATGACACCACCCTTATGGCAGAAAGTGAAGAGGAACTAAAAAGCCTCTTGATGAAAGTGAAAGAGGAGAGTGAAAAAGTTGGCTTAAAGCTCAACATTCAGAAAACGAAGATCATGGCATCTGGTCCCATCACTTCATGGGAAATAGATGGGGAAACAGTGGATTTATTTTTTGGGGCTCCAAAATCACTGCAGATGGTGACTGTAGCCATGAAATTAAAAGACGCTTACTCCTTGGAAGGAAAGTTATGACCAACCTAGATAGCATATTGAAAAGCAGAGACGTTACTTTGCCAACAAAGGTCTGTCTAGTCAAGGCTATAGTTTTTCCAGTGGTCTGAAGAATTGATGCTTTTGAACTGTGGTGTTGGAGAAGACTCTTGAGAGTCCCTTGGACTGCAAGGAGATCCAACCAGTCCATTCTGAAGGAGATCAGTCCTGGGCTTTCTTTGGAAGGAATGATGCTAAAGCTGAAACTCCAGTACTTTGGCCACCTCATGCGAAGATTTGACTCATTGGAAAACACTCAGATGCTGGGAAGGATTGGGGGCAGGAGGAGAAGGGGACGACAGTGGATGAGATGGCTGGATGGCATCACTGACTCGATGGACGTGAGTCTGGGTGAACTCCGGGAGTTGGTGACGGACAGGGAGGCCTGGCGTGCTGTGATTCATGGGGTTGCAAAGAATCGAACATGACTGAGTGACTGAACTGAACTGAACTGAAGGCCAGAAAAGGAGTACCTTCACAGGAGGTGTTTTCTTTAGCTGTGGAGAGGTAGTCCTTCTCCAAGATGGGTGCTATTTGGGGAGATTCTGAGTAGGGGTGGAGCTCATTCCATGTAGGAGTGGAAGGCTCTCTGTGACCAACAGGAGAGAGGAGCTGAGGAAATGCTGTTTCAAAAAGATGCCTGTGAGGGAAGGGACCAGAAACTGACATCATCAGGGATCACTTTGTTCAGGCATGGCCAACAAGTGTATTGGGGGGAGAAGGATTTGGCCAGGTTTTTGTGTACAGCAATGTGGTAGCATTGTTACAGTGTGACCCCAGCGCCTGGCAGGAACACAGACATGTGGTCTGTTTGCACACTGCGCTGACCCTTTCACCTGAGCTGCTCAGCGCATGATCCTCCTTCCTGGAGCTAGACAGCTGTTAGGGTCAGGGAGCAGCTCGAGAGACCTAGAGGACTGGGATGGACATAGGAAAGCTCCAGGATGTCTCAGCAGTAAATCTATGTCTTGGTTTCTAGGACTGTCTGATTTTAAAAATTCTGTCCCACAAGTTCACCAATACCTGTCAGACCGGGTGTCCCAGTTTTTGATTTGGAAAATGCACTGTTTCCCCGGTAATGGAGAAGGGGAAGGCAGCAGTTCATTCATTCCTCTAGTCTAAGCGTGAGATAGTGGAGGCGGGGCGGGGAGCCCGAGCAGCAGAGATGGCCCCAGCCTTGCGCTAGAATCTCTCATTGAATTCTCTGCTCTGTGCGCCCAGGTGAGTGGATGAGTGGTGGTGACTGACGCGAGGTGGTGATTGACCCCTCCTAGCCCCACCTGCTTACGCGGTCCTCCGCCCTATCCCATTTACAGTGGGAGGTCTCATCTATCTCTGCTCTCGGCCTCGCTCCACCAGCTTAAGGAAGAGAGTCCACGTGCAAATGGGCAAGCAGTCTTGCAAAAAGCAGGTCTAAGCAACTGGGTTCGATGTGGCCGATTTCAAGCTGCCAGGATACGGACGTCAGTTTCTCCCAAAGCTAGATGGGAAGGAGACTCTGGGTCCCCAAGGCTGCGATACAGCCCATTCGGCCAACACCCCAGCCCCCACTCCCCAACACCCCATCGCAGCGGCTCTAGGCCCACCTCCTAAGCGATCAGGCCATGGCCCCCAGCCTCGTAAGCTCCCCTCCCAGCGTAGCCCGGCCCATCTCCCCACCGGAGGCCCCGCCCCCGACCCCTCCCTGGCTTGGCAGGCTCCGGAGAGGCGGTGCCCGCCAGCCGTCCGGGGCAGACGCACCAGCGGGACTACAAGTCCCAGCAAACCCTGGGGCCTGGCCTCGGGGGCGGGGCTATATCAGGCAGCGAATTGGGAGGAGGTCTGGCGCTCAGGCTAGGGAATGCGTGTGGCCAATGGCCGGGCGGCTCGCGCTGTGTGCCGATGGGGGCGGGGAGAAGCCCGCCAGCGCCCGGACAAAAGCCAGGTCTCCGGCGGCTGCGGGAGGCTGGAGCGCTCCTAGCAGTGGGCGGTGACTTAGGTCCTGTAGACTGAACGCCGCGCATAGACTTTCTCGGAGAGGTGAGTGGCCGACGGCTGTTTTCGCGAGATGGACCCCACCTGGTCCAGGAGCTTCCTGCTTCCCTCCCCCAACCCGGAACCGCCTCCTTCGAAGCCAGCTTGGGGCTCACGCGCGCTCCCTGCACCTGCTTGGAGTTTTGGGGGTCTTAGTTTTAGGTTAGCCTTCGCTGGGATCCCGGCCGGTGGCCTCGTGTCGCCCTCCCCTCCCCCGCCCCAACTCCTCCACATTCTAGTTCCCGGAGTTTGCACAAGGCTGGCCGCCGTTGTTGCCTGCCTTCCCTCCGCCGTATTACATCGCCCCTAACTGGCTCCCCTCATCCCCACCCCGGGACTAGTCGCCGGGCCTCATCGGGCTTTCTGTGGCCACCTCTTGCCCCGATCTGGGTCCCTCCACCCCGGCCATCGGATGCCCGGCAAAGGAGGTAGAGCGGTGGCTAGTCTCCCCACTCCTACTCCTCACCAGTCGGTTCAGGCCCTCCCTTTTAGTTCTGTGGAGAGTCGACTGAGCCCCGCGCCAAAGTGGAAGGAGCGAGCAGGGCGCGCAGCCGCCGAAGACCACACTTGGCAGGGCCAAGCCAGGCCTCGCCACGAGGAACTATCCTTGGATGGGCGGTGCAGGGAGGACTCTCCTAGCTCTGGGGGTGCCGTCA
>NW_011494752.1:1159686-1161241 GCF_000754665.1 Bison bison bison
GCCGTCAGGCCCAGCCGCTAAGCGACAGATGGCCGGGGTGCCCGTCTCTCTCCCCACCCTTGGCGTTGATGCCGAGCTTGGCCGAGACAGGGTCCTCCAGGGGCTGGAAGATGCTGCCGCCACCCTGCTGTCGGGATTGGCAGAGGGCCAGTCCCAGCGCCTCCTGCCCTCTCCAACCTTGGCGGATATCAAGGAGTTCTACCATTAGGTGGTCCTCCGGAGTCTGCCTGGGCAGAGGATTTTGCGGGGGGAAGCAGTGCATAGCACAGTTTGGTCAACCAGCCCACTCCTCTCTTCACCCATTAACTTTGCACCGTTTCAGCCAGCTCAGATCATTGGATTTCTGACATTCTGAAATGTTGGGTGAAGGACACCTGGTAGACCCAGCTGCCCAGAGGGGTGTTTTCACTTCTTAAAGAGCTACTGCTGCTTTTTTTTTTTTTTTTTTTAATATTTAAAGAGCTTCTTAAACAGCTTGGAAAATGATAATGGGAACAGCTCTTGAGCTCAGCTGGGTGGTAGATGTCTCCACTCCCATTCTGCATTATGTTTGCTGCAGTAGGGGACCCTCAGAATTTTGTCCCTCTCTTTACTCCAGGGATTGCCTGGCCTTTCCAAAAAAAAAAAAAAAAAACACACCACTCCTGTGGATACTAACCTTAAAATAAGTGCTCTTTGTCCTCCTCACAGAGACCCTACATAGCATCCCCAGTGGTTCCTCTCCACGGGCTGTGTCCCAGGGGTACAGTCCTGGGGAACAAACTCCTTTCATTCAGCCTTCCCTGTGGGCTACTTCTGCCCTCCGTGGCTGCTGTGGATGAACTCAATTCTGGGTCACTTATCCTGTCTGCAGAAAAGACCCCATTCAGCTCAGAAGGGCCCTCCTTTCGATTGAGAGAGTGTGTGTGTGTGTGTGTGTGTTCAGGTCCCCTGGCATGATTTTCCCCAAATTTACCTAGGTAACAGTTCCTGGGACCCCAAAGTGGACCCCTTGGATCTTAGCTCTGCCCTGAAATCATCTCTGACCAGTCTGACAGCATATTCAGTTATTCAGTTACTGGGGAGGCAGCCCAAGACTCTGCAGTGGTGTGTGTGTGTGTGTTGTGTTCCCAGCCCAGACTGGTTTACACTTTAAGTCCCTTTGTCACTTGAGCCAGTGTTCTTAGCTATGGGTCTCTGGGCTGTCAGATCATGGTCACAGGTCACCATCTTGAAGGGATAAGCGAAACTGGGTATGTGTACATTTTTCTGGGCTTTTCTTCTGGTGCTCGAAAGAGTCTGACCTCAAATAGGTTAAGATCCACCACCTTCAAGAGACTCCCCCGAATGATTAAACTTGTGATTTATCTCTACCCAGTCTACTCCCTGGCTTTGTGAGCCTTCTTACCCTGTCTTGATAAATATGCAGAGGCCAGATTCTTTCCCTGTCTTTTTACTCTGTCCTGTAAATTCTCTGTCTTGGCCTTGAGAGGGCCTGCCCCATCTATGCCAAAGTGCTCTGATGGCCAGTCTGTGTTTTGGTGAGCTGGCAGAGCTTTTCTATCTTGTGCCATTC
>NW_011494752.1:1161494-1163751 GCF_000754665.1 Bison bison bison
CTTTCTCTTGGAATTTGTGATTAGCTTGTGAGCGACTGAACTGAACTGAACTGAACTGATGTGTCCTAACCACTAAGAGTGGTCGGCGGCTGCTCTCTCCTTTATCTGCTTGATCTGCCCTGGGTTGCATTCTGTTTGGGAGAGGGTAGGGGCACATTTATGTACCCATCTGATTTCAGGACCAGTTTTTCTGGTCTGAGTCAAGAAGGTTGGGAAATGGAGCTGGAGTGGGTGGGGGATGGAGGGGTATGGGGGAGTGGGGCTGATTGAGGCGTCTCCTTTGGAAACTCATACTGAGAAGGAGCCGGAAGTCATCCCAGGGGAAGGCGAGAAACGGGAACGTTTCCTTTGAGCCCCTTCCCAGCTACCCGCCTTTGGGCCAGACACCACACTGAATGCACCCTTTGTGCCTTGCTGGAGGATAGCTGGGAGGCTCAGCCAGCCAGTCAAGCCAGGATTAGAACCTGAAGCCCAGCCTGGAGAATTGGAAAGGAGGTGCAGAGTGGCCCCGGAAACTCTGGCCTTCCCTGAGCTAGAAATGGAGACACCAACCTTCCTGAGTATGTAAAGCAGCCAGCCCTTCAGCTCCACCCTCCTTTATTTACACTTGGCTTTTCTCTCCCAGTAAATTCAACAACCTCAATTCTGAATCTTTGTGAGATAGGAGTGACTTTTCCTGATCTGGCCAAGCTCTTGTCAGGAATGACTTAGTTTCCTTTCCCTTCCTGTCTCCCCACCCTTTATCTCCCCAAATTGCTCCAGGCACTACCCCAAGGGAGAAGGGGTGTGTCAGGACAAAGTGACAGGGAGGGAAGGTGAAGTTGTCATCACAGATCCTTCTGTGAGGTGAATGGGGGAAATGGCCTGGCTCCTGGACAAGTGGTCTTTTCTGTCAGGCTGACTGTGGGATTTTCTAGGGACCAGGAGTGAGAGGGTTTGAGTTCAAATCTCAGGACCCCTGCATATTAATTAGGCTTCTTGGGCAAGTTGCCTTAACTCCTCTGAGCTTTTATTCCTCATCTAAGAAATAGGGCTGTAGGAACTTCCCTGGCGGTCCAGTGGTTAAGAATCTGTGCTTCCACTGCGGAGGGCATGGGTTTGATCTCTGGTTGGGGAACTAAGGTCGTGCGTGCCACGTGGTGTGGCCAAAAATAAAAATAAGAAATAGGACTCTCAATCTCCATGCACCTCCTAGGGCTCACCTACATGTGACCCAGGATGGCTTCTGCCTCTGTTCCCCTAGTTCTGGCTCGGTTAGAAATGACCGGTATGGGTGGTTCCCAGAGAGGACTCTGTTTTGCTCTAAATGAGTAGCTGGATGACTCAGTGGGGTGGGTGGGATGCACTGAAGGTCACAGTTCCCTGCCCTGTGTCAGCTCTGAACTTGGGTGGGAGTCTGGTGTCCTGGGAGAAATGGGCTTTGACATAGCTCTTCCTCTTCACTCCTGGGGGGCTTGGTCCTGCGTGAGGCTAAATAGACTTGTTTACCCAACCTTTGGGCTGGTGATGTGTGTGAGTGTGTGAAATGAGTGAGTGAGTGTGTTGGAGACCAGACATGGAGGAGGGGTAGGGCCAGTCTTACACTATTTAACTGTGTTCCCCGCAGGTCACAGAACTAGAGGGTGCATTTCAGGGTCTTTGTGCCCATCTCGGGTGGGACAGGCACTCAGGTTTGGATCACATGCCTGCTATTATGGTCTCCCCATCCAGCTTTCTTTGCTCCAGGGTGAATGTTCGTGAATGTGCTCTTGGGTGAGCTAGTTTGCCTAGAGAGTAGAGGCCACGAGTCCCCGGGGAGGTAACTGCCACCTTTGTTTTTCCCCTCTGTCCTCACCATCATTTCCTAATCCGCACTGTCTGTGGTCAGTGCTGTTTGAGATCTCCCTTCCATCTTTCCTTCTGGGGCAGCCCTCTTCTCCCTCTGGAGAAGCGCTGAGATCAGGTTTTATGGTCTGGGGGCAGCTGGGTGGGGGTCTGTCCTGCTGGAGAAGATAGCACCTCCATCTCCCCGCACCCTTTGACCAGCCCCTCTCTCCCCAACAGGTAGTGCAGGGCCTTCTGTAACCATGTCGGCCAAGGCGATTTCTGAGCAGACAGGCAAAGAGCTCCTCTACAAGTACATCTGCACCACCTCGGCCATCCAGAACCGCTTCAAGTATGCCCGGGTCACCCCTGACACAGACTGGGCCCGCCTGTTGCAGGACCACCCGTGGCTGCTCAGCCAGGTGAGCCCTCCCCGCCCCCCGCCCCCCTCCTC
>NW_011494752.1:1163851-1174968 GCF_000754665.1 Bison bison bison
AGGGTGCAGGGGGCTGAGCGTGTTTTGTGTTCAGCCCTGTGTGCCGCATGCTGAGGTGCTGAGCCTGGACTGGAACTGGACAACTGGAGTCCGGGTAGCGGCTCTCTGGTTATTAACCATGTGGCCTGGGGCAAGCCATTTCACCTCTCTTGAGTTTAAGGACTAGTAATAATGCCTGGAAAGTCTTTAGTCTGCTGCCTGGCATTTGGTAAATGCTCAGTAAAAAGCACCGGCTCCATCAGGAATATGTCAGGGCCATGAGGAAATGTGATGCTGTACTTTGTGTAGATGGCTGATAGAATCCACCCAGAGTAGGGGATCCTCTCTGTAGATCCATTTAGACGTCTCTGGCAGGTCCCAGAGAACTAGGACCAGTGAGGGGGGTGAGTGGGAGGGTGTTCAGGGATGCAATTTTCCTTCCTCTATGAGGCAGCCCAAACCCCAAACCACAACGGGAGTTGGTGAACTTCCTGGTACTGGAGGTATGTGAGCAGTGGCTAGGGGCTGCTTGTAGATCTTGTAAATGGAGTTCAAGTACAGGGATAGGGTTGACCAGATGTCTTCTATGGTGCTTTGTCACCCTAGGGCTCTGTCTTTCTAGTCTTTCTTTTTGGAATGTGGGTGCCAATCCATATTCTGAGATGTTGAATGAAGCTAAGATACCACATAGGGAGGGTAGGGAATCCTTTACTCATTCAGCAGCTATTCAATGAGCACCTACTCTGTGCCAGACCCTATCCTGAGCCACGACAGCTCTAGATTCCCAGTTGTCAAAGATGTTGGCTGGGATAGGTGAAGGAAGCTTCTGGGAGCTGACCTTGAAGATGGGTGGAATTTACCTTGGGGGTGGGGTGAATTGGAAGCCACCCAGGGTATCCTGTGCTTTGGGGCCCTAGACTATTAACTCTTAATTTTCCCCTCTCCTTCTTTGCTCTAAATACAGACCCCTCTTGGAGATTCCCTGGTGGTCCGGGGGTTAGGACTCCAGGCTCTCAATGCCAAGAGCCTGGGTTCAATTCCTGGTTGGAGAACTAGATCCCACAAGCCACATGGCTCAGCCAAAACACAAAACAAGCAAACCAACTCTCTTGTTCCAGAGCTTGGTGGTCAAGCCAGACCAGCTGATCAAACGGCGTGGAAAGCTGGGCCTAGTTGGGGTCAACCTCACTCTGGATGGAGTCAAGTCCTGGCTGAAGCCACGCCTGGGACAGGAAGCTACAGTGAGTCTGGGTGTAGGGTTGGGGTGGATGTGCTGTGGGAACAGAAGCAAACATGGTTGCTTTCAGATCTGCAGCCCTATGGATCACCCCCATGACTGGTCCGATTGCAGCCTGGGGAGGACAGGAGCCCTGCAGAGCTGGTTTATGTAGTAGGGCCAGTTGGATGCTCATTCCGAGCTCCCCTAGCAGGGAATGGTGAGATGTGCTGTACAAGTAGAAGTATTACAGGCACTTCTGTGGTGGTCCAGTGGTTAAGAATCTGCCTTCCAATGCAGGGGATGAAGGTTCTATCTCTGGTCGGGGAAGTAAGATCCCACGTGCTGCAGGGAAGCTGAGCCTGAGGAACCCGAGCCAGGCCGAAACAGTCTGTTCCTTTAACAACAGTCCCCAGACCTACTCTGGGAACTCCTTTCTTTTCAATTACCAGAACGAGTAGGGTAGCTCACCATGACCTGCATACATAGGAGGCACAATAAAGAAAAAAAAAACAACTCGAAGGGAGATGCAGAATCATTTAGGCAGAAACCATCTTGAGCCAAGAATCTAGGAGGAGACAATTAAGGAGACAATTAATCCTGAAGAGTCAATTCAGTTCTTGTCTTCTCCCAGCTTGTTGATTAATTTCAACTCTGTAGGTGAGAGTTGAAGCGAAATATGGCTTAGGAAGGCTAAGCGAGGCCCAGAAATAAAATTGCATTTCTTTTTCTTCTCCCCAAGGGAGCTGGAGAACTGAAGGGAGGGAGTGGACCAAGGCTTGGCTTAAGCCGGGGAGGATGTGCTGTCCACACCTGGCTTTGTCCCATCTGGGGTGACTGTGGATCAGGGTTGAGCTGTTCTCTAACTCGATCTCCCCAGAGTAGGATGAAGGTGGTGATGGAGCCATCTTCCTTTTTACCCGGGCTTCCTTAAATCAGTTCTTCTTGTTTAATTTCCTGTTTCTGGCTCTCCTGGATAAAGAGGGATCCCTGAAGTTATACACGGGCTTGGGGGTGGAGGGATCTTGACCTTCATGCCCCCAGGCCTTTGGGGAGAGGACAGCAGGGTTGGGGGGCTGAGCAGTGTCCCCAGGGAGGTCCTCATGCTTCCTTCTTAGCTGGCTTTTGTCAGGGGGTGGGGGGAAACGCTGGGGACATCTGAGCTGGCAGCAGTGTCAGCCCGGGCAGGAGCGGCTCATTACCTCTGATGGATCACTGTCTGGTCCCTGACTCAGCAATGACGCACTCATGGGCGGGCGGGGGCTTCGGGACACACGGGGAGGGCGGGTGAGGACTGTCTTGCCTTGGCTGCCGCCAGGGACCCACTCAAACTGATTAGCTCTGCAGGCCTGTTGTCCTCAGCGGGGAAAGTCTGTGCAGAAAAGTTTTCCCTGTCGAGCTCCATTCTCTCTCCCTTCCCCAGCCATTCCTTGCGCCTGCGACCGGGTCTCCCTGCCTGAGCTCTGGGATCGATAACCTTGATTTGTGCGAGCACGTGATCTGTGGAACAGCAGAGGCGTAGAGGCTCCAGATCGCTGCTTTTGGGGGGCGGGGCCACATTACAGCTCGTTTGTCACCCCCAGAGGAGGTGGAAAAGAAGATGTGGGACATTTCAGAAGTGTCAGAGTGTGGCTGGCACAAGGGCAGTGGGTGCAAGAGGGGGTCTCATGAAGACTTCTTTAATGGAAGAGTCTGTGACCCCATTGCCCTAGTTTCTGGAAAGATCTCTTTCTGGCAAGTGGTGTGACAGTAGTGCTGGGGCCCCACCTCCGATGGACGATTGAGGTGGAAGGAGCAGAGGGTCATCCCTCCTCTTGCCCCTCGAGCAAGGCGTGCCATCCGCCTGAGCTGTATTTCCTTCAATCTCCATAGGTTGGCAAGGCCACAGGCTTCCTCAAGAACTTCCTGATCGAACCCTTCGTCCCCCACACTCAGGTATGTGTGAGGTGGCTCCCAGCTGGGTCTTTGCCCTCTGGGAGCATTGTGCCTGTTGATCCTAAAATGATGAAAGGAGAAATCAAGCTGCTGGAGAAAAGTCAGAGCAACCAAAGTCTCTGAAGCTGCGCTTTTAGGGTCTGAGGGTGCTGCAGAGCGGGGAGTTCAGAGATGAGGGGAAGGGCTTAGTTTGCGGCAGAAAGGAACCAGCACTGGTAACAGAGGGGACTTCCCAGTGCTGGAGTGAGCAGGACTTGAAGGGAGGACCTTTACCCCGGAGCAGGTCACATTGGCCCAGTCTGGACTGTCAGCCAGCAAGGCAGTGGCCTCTTGTCCTTGAGGTCTCACCCAGTAGGAGGTGTCTGTGGGATTTTAGAAATGATACTACTGGGGCTGGGCCCCTCACCCATATTTTGCCCTCTTCCCTCGTAAGGAGGAAGAGTTCTATGTCTGCATCTATGCTACCCGAGAAGGGGACTATGTCCTGTTCCACCACGAGGGTGGGGTGGACGTGGGCGACGTGGATGCTAAAGCCCAGAAACTACTTGTCGGCGTCGATGAGAAGCTGAATCCTGAGGACATCAAGAAACACCTGCTGGTCCACGCCCCCGAAGACAAGAAAGAGTTGAGTGAGAGGGATGGCAGGGTGGTGGTGGTATAGGAACGGGGAAGGCCGACAGCTCTGGGTACAGGGGGCAAGCGGAGTGGTCTTCCCTGTCTGGGCACCGGCTACCCCGCCCCAGCCTTTGGCTGGAAGATGGGGAGCAGCCAGCAGTCCCAGCCCCTCTCCGCCCCCAGGAGGAATGCGGGGGCAGTGGGGAGGCTGGCTCAGACTGAAATGTCTGTCAGCATCCCTCACCTCCTTGCCCCTGTCTGTCTGGTGTGGGCCCCCCTCCTGCTCCATGCCTGACAACCTCTTTCCGCCTCAGTGGCTGAAGAGTGACATCCGGGGAGCAGGGTTTGGCGAGCAGAGGGAGGGTCAGCAGAGCGGTTGCTGGGGAGTGGAGCTGTCAATAGCAGTGAGAGATGCTGCTGAGTCTGCTCCCTCGTGGACTGACAGTCCCTCTCTGCCTCCCCCTCTAGAATTCTGGCCAGCTTTATCTCCGGCCTCTTCAATTTCTATGAGGATCTGTACTTCACCTACCTCGAGATCAACCCCCTTGGTAACTATCTCTGCTGGGGTGGGCCCACACCCCCACTTGCAGAGGGCACCACACCCCCGCTTGCAGAGGGCAGTGCAGACAGGTGTGTAGGGGCAGAGGGATTCCCCAGGCTCCTGTTTCTGAGCTCTCAGGAGGCCATGATCATCCTTCTGTTTCACCAACTCCAATTTCTTCTGTGATGGGGAAGTCCTGGTTATGGTTTGATTCTGCTCAGTGGCTCTTCCCGCCAGTAGATCAGGCTGTTCTCCCGGGAGCTGGGCTGCCGCTGTGTCTGCCTGACCAGTCAGGCCCTCCCTTCCTCTTGGTGCCTCAGAGGCCCCCTTCCCCTCCACCCGCTCCAGGAGTTAGTCAATCATTGACCCGCCACAGTTGGAAACACCTTGGCGAAGCCTCTCGGGTTTGCAAGAGGCAGGTGGTGTGGGCTGGCTCTGGCCAGAGCTTCTGAGGTCAGACTCCTGATTCAGATTCCAGCTGGGGGATGTAGCCCCTCTCATGGACCAGATGGCTCTGTGCTAACTAAATTAGCTCAGTGGCCCTGGGTAAAGGGAAGTGGACTCCAGCGAGGCAGCAATAAATGAATTCTGCTGGTGGGGGGCCCGGTGCACCCACAGCTCCCCTTCTTCCCACTTCTCTCTGGACCCTAAGAGACCCTGGGGTGCCCACCCAGGGGCCTTAGACGTTGTGCTTGAAACACTCTTTTTGTTTTTAAATAGCAGAGTTGTGGATGGGTGAATGGGTAATGTTTTAAAATTGCCATGGCAGCTAAAACAGGGTTCTGCCCTAGTACCTACAGATCAGGGAGTGGGGATGGTCGTGTAGAATTTGTTTTTCCTTGAATGAGGGAAAAGCTGTGTCTCCATAAGAACCAATCTGGTTTCTTGTTGAGCTGGGGAGTCGTGAGGCCTGGGGGCCTCACGGGGGTGGGTGTGGGAAAGCCTGGAGGGGGTTGGAGGTGGACGGTCGCCTCTGCTGAGACCCATGTCCCATCGCCTCTTCTTTTCTTAAAGTCGTGACCAAAGATGGCGTCTACGTCCTTGACTTGGCCGCCAAGGTGGATGCCACTGCCGACTACATCTGCAAAGTGAAGTGGGGTGACATAGAGTTCCCACCCCCCTTCGGACGGGAGGCTTACCCAGAGGTAAGGCTGCTGTGGGGAGGAGACTGAGAGTGAGGGGGGCCCGGGCGGGGTGACTAATCTCAGATGAGCATTCCCCCCACCCCCTTGTGAGCTATATATTTGGCAGGAAAGGAAGGTCGAGCCATTTAATTTTCTTAAAACCCCAAAGGAGGTGGGGGTGGGAGAGAGCCAAGCCTCTGAATCCTGGCCAGAAATCCTTTTAGACTCCTCTCTCAATCAACCTCCCTGGGCTCGTAACTTGATTTGTTGTTTCTCAGTAATTCCGAGTGGCTCCCCCTGATCTTGTCGTTAGATAGTTGTCTTGGCCACTTGCTGAGAATTTTAATTGCTGCTTCCCACCCCATCCTCTGAGAGGTCCTCACAGCAGGATCAGGCGTGTGTGACAGAACCTAGGCTAGGGGAAGAGTCTGGGCTGGAGGAACGGGTGGGGCCTGGCCGGCTGGGGGAGGGTGGCACCTAATGAGTTAGGCAGGGAGATGCTGGGGGTGGGGCCAGGGTAGAAGCAAGTGACTTAGCAGGACTTAAAATCAGAGGGAAAGAAGTTGGAAAGTTTGTTTCCAGGCGGTGACTGGCTGTAGATGGTTTTGGTGCTTACAGACAGCATCCCATTTTGTCCCAGGCCCATGAGGCCCCACACAAACCCTTCTTCCTGACCCTGTGAGAACAACGGAGGCCCTTTTCCTACTGCTCCAGGGGAAAGGGAGGGGGCCTGGGGTCTGCAGCCTGGTGAAGGGGGTGCCCCCAGGGCCCACCTGTTGCTCTCTGGTCCCCAGGAAGCCTACATCGCAGATCTGGACGCCAAAAGTGGGGCAAGCTTGAAGCTGACTTTACTGAATCCCAAGGGGAGAATCTGGACCATGGTGGCCGGAGGGGGTGCCTCTGTCGTGTACAGGTGACCAAAGGGGCTGCTGAGGGGCTGACGGTCGGTCCCCCACGGGCTTCCCACATGTGGCCTGAATCAGCTTGACCCCCCTCTCCGGTACAGAACAGGAACCCTCGGGGCATTCCGGAAACGCCTACCCATGTTGTCTCCAAAACTGTCTTCTTTGCTTCAAAATTAAATTTTTAGTTTTGACTCTTACCATTAGTAATAATGTGCTCCGTGCAAAGGTGCCGCAGATAAGGGAAGTGAACCAGGCCGTGTCCCCACCCCTTGCCCTAGTGTGTCACCACGGTGTGTGTCCTTCCAGCTGTTTTAGCACCTGTGTCAATAGTCACAGGCTTCCCTGGTGGCTCATCGGTAAAGAATCTGCCTGCAATGCAGGAGACTCGTTGATCCCTGGGTCAAGAAAAATCCCGTGGAGAAGGGAACGGATACCTACTCCAGTATTCTTGGCCGGAAAATCCTGTGGACAGAGGAGCCTGGCGGGCTATAGTCCATGAGGTCGCAAAGAGTCGGACACGACTTAGTGCCTAAACAACAGCAGTAGTTATATTTTCACACTTCATAGAGATGTCGTGTAGGGCTGGCAGGGTGCTCCCCTAGGAGGGTCTGATGTAGCACAGTTAACCTTCAAGTATGACTGGTGAGGGGCTTGAGGGTCTGAGGGCCGAGAGGTCGCTTCTAGAGGTGGCCTGGTCTCAAGGCTTCAGGGGTTTCTGTGTGGCCCCCCCCAGGCACCAGGCTGCTGCCTTTTGCCAGCACTGACTTCCCTATCTCCCTGGCAGTGACACCATCTGTGACCTGGGGGGTGTCAACGAGCTGGCAAACTACGGGGAGTACTCGGGCGCCCCCAGCGAGCAGCAGACCTATGACTACGCCAAGACGATCCTCTCCCTTATGACCCGCGAGAAGCACCCAGATGGTGAGACATACGGGCTCTTCCTTGGCATGGCCCAGCGTCCTGGGGTGGAAAGAGCTTTGGCTTGGGTGGGAGGCATGAGGTTGTCCCGGTCCTTTGAAACCTGGGGCTCATCGTTTAACTTCTGGACCGAGGTTGCCCTGACTTTGCAGCAGGTAGTGACAGCACCTGTCATTCCAGGGGCTCCAAGCAGGTGAGGAAGGGGTGGATACATGAAGTCCTATGAGCAGGTGCGAGGGAGGTGGCAGCAGAGGTAGTGGTGGCAGCATGCTTTTGCTGACTGCTATAAGTTCAGTTCTTCATGGCCTGCTTACACCTTTATTATTCAGGCTGTGTGGTTCCCAATTTCCCTTTACCACTTGTGCTGTGTTTTGGGACTACAGATACTGATTCCTCTTCTCATGAGCCAGACAGAGAATCCCACCAGGGTGTCCAGAAACCATGCTAGGTTTCTCGATGCCAGCTAGGAACGATGCAGAGATTCTGTGGGTTTGGATTGACTACCTGCTCCGTGGCGTAGGTAAGGGAGGGTTGAGCTGATGAAACTAAGTCAGGAGAGACCAGCTTGCTCCCCACCTCTGCACTGGTATCTCCTAACAATTGGGGGACCTCAGTTGGATTTCTGATATGATGCCTAAGTCTCCCTTTCTAACCCTTTTTTGACTTCTCTCTTGCTCCAAATCCAGGCAAGATCCTCATCATCGGAGGCAGCATCGCAAACTTCACCAACGTGGCTGCCACATTCAAGGTAACCAGCTGCAGGGGAACGTGGTTGGTTGGGGGGAAGCAGGGAAGGGAAGTTTCTGTAAGAAGATTTGGGACAGAAGCAGATCCCCATGAGATACCCAGGCAAGGGTGGGGGTGGTCTTGACCTAGGGATGCAGAAGACTCTGGGATGGATCTCTCTGAAGTTGTGTGTCTCTCTGGACAAGCAGCTGATCCTCTCTGAGCCGTGATTCTCCCATCTACAATGTGGGGAGAAGGTGAATTTCTGCCTTTCCTGTTTCAGTTCTTAAAGAACTGGCTTGATTGACCCCGTTTCCAACCTTCTGTTGTAAGACTGGGTTCTCTGCACCTCCTGGTGTTTTGTCTCCCAGTCATCTGCCCCCTCTCCAAAAGGTTGGCATAACGAAGTGTTTGATGCGCTGGGGTGCAGGGCTTCTGCTTATCTAGTTGGAGGCTAGTCATCCTGGGTCTCTGTACATAGGTCAGGGCCATGGGCACCAGTTTAAAGAAAGTGTGACTGCCAGTAAGAATGAGAGCTCACGTGTCTCCAGACTCCTCCCCTTCAGGGTGGCTGCCTCAGGAGGCCACTTATTATCCCCTACTGTCAGATGCTCAGGGCAGCTGTTCAAAAGAACGTCGGCCATCTGGTAGTTCCACATAAACTTGGAGAATAACATGTAGATTGAGACTTCCCTGGCAGTCCAGTGGCTTACAACTACATCCTCCCAAGGCAAGGAGCCCGGGATCGATCCCTGGTTGGGGAACTAGATCCCCCATGCTGCAATAATGAAGATCAAAGATCCCATGTGCCTCAACTAAGACCTGGCAAAGCAAAAAAAAATCAGAAGTATATGTTATTTAAAAAAAGAAGAATGCGTAAATAAATGTCAGTCTTGGAAGTCTGAGCTATCAAGGAGTAGAGGACAAGGCCTTGCCAGTCTTACCTAAAACAGGTCCCTAATTGGACCTGATTCAACAAATAGATCTGACACAGGTGGATCTCGGCAGCTTTGTTTTAACTTCCAAGCAGTCCTGTCATAAAGGCAGCACCAGTGATAAGGGCGATTATGTCTGGAGCAGGCACCGTGGGTAGAGCTTCGCCGTGGAACGCCACGAATGATGGAATTTAGACTCCATAAGCTTGCCCCCCATCTGCTCAGACAAAACTGGTCCACAGCTGTGCATGTGCCCACGTTTCCAAAGTTATACCCATTGCAACAGCTGTTCCCAAGTCACTTGGAGAAGCTTTTGTAGAACTTTGCCAGTGAAATAGACTTTGTCCTGATAACCCCAACAGCTCATGCATAGGATCTTGGTGTACAGCTTCCCCCAAAATTACAGTTTTAAGAAAACAACAGCTGTTGTTAAGAAAACAACAGCTGTAGATGGGGTGAGAGACCAGCAAAGCCCCACTGGCATCTGAGAACCAGTACTCAATACTGGCAATACTCTGGTCATCTGATGCAAAGAGCCGACTCATCCCTGATTCTGGGAAAGATCGAGGGCAGGAGGAGAAGGGGGCGATAGAGGATGAGATGGTAATAGCATCACTGACTCAGTAGACATGAATGTGAGCAAATTCCCGGAGATAGTGAAGGACAGGGAAGCTTGGCGCGCTGTAGCTCATGCGATCACAAAGAGTTGGACACGACTTAGTGACTGAACAACAGCAACGTTGGCGGCCCAATACCCCGTGCACTGAGGGGTGTCACCCCGGGTACCCCATGTTCTCACCTCAGCACCATCACCAGTGGTCACCAGTCCTGGGCCTTGGGGTTGGTTGCGGTAGTCCAGTTTACTCATGGAATTCTTGACTGGCGGGGTCTTTCTGTGCTTCATGAGAAGCAGCCCTGGGTTTTTTTATTTTGGGTTGCATAGCACAGCTAATGGAGTCTCAGTTCCCTGACCGGGGACTGAACCTGGGGCCCTGGCAGTGAAAGCACTGAGTCCTAACAACTGGACCACCAGGAAACTCCCCGCAGCCCTGGGACATTTGTTTCCCATGGTTGTAAGTGCTTGCTTTCTTGCTGCCTTCTTTCTAAGCACTTGAGTGTTGTCCCTTGGTCCTTCCAGGGCATCGTGAGAGCAATTCGAGATTACCAGGGTCCCCTGAAGGAGCACGAGGTCACGATCTTTGTCCGAAGAGGTGGCCCCAACTATCAGGAGGGCTTACGGGTCATGGGAGAAGTCGGTAAGATGGGGGGATGTTTTCTGTCCCTCCCACCCTGAGCGTCTTGCCTCCTCGGGATTTCCTGAGCAAGTCAGTCTTCTAACGTCTCCATGCTTCTCCCACCACCCACCTCACTCCCTGGAGCTACAGCCAGCTTCCGCTGCATTTCTATGCCCTCTGACACATGGCACCTGACCAAAACCTAAATTCAGGGTGGGCAGGAAAGCAGTTTATTCAGCTGTTCATTCAGCAGTTGCCTGTGGAAGGCCTGCTCCACGCCCAGCGCTGTGCCGAGCTCTGGGGTCACGGCCACACGCGACAGCTGACAGGCAGCAGGCCCTCGTGCCATCGAGGACAGTGGCTGCAGCCTCAGGTACGAGGCAGGACCACTTGGGGAAGGGGTGGCCTCTGTGGGAGGGGACAGGGCCGTTTTAAATGAGGCAGTCAGAGCGCTTGGCCAAAGAGGTGGCATTTGAGCAGAAATCTGAGGAGGAGAGGGAGCAGTTGGTGGTGGCTGTCTGCAAATGAAAGGGCAGGTCCCGAGGCCTTGAGGTGGGACCAACTGAGGAGCCTGGGGTGGAGGTTGGAGGCAGAGAGGCCGAGGGAGAAGCATACAGGGCTAGTATAGGTCCTGTGGGCGCTTGGCTGTGACCCTGGCAGCTGCTGGAAGACTTGAGTAGAGGTGCAACACCATTTGACTTGGAGTTGAGGGCTAGTTAGGCTGCCAGGTGGAGATAAGGCCTCCAGGGCAGCCAGCTTGAAGCAAGGAGACCACCCAGGAGGCTGTGGCAGCTCCAGGACAGAGCGGTGGCCCAGACTGAGGGGTGAGGGGAGGGAGACGGGTCAGTATCCAGGCCTGGGTGGAGGTGGGGGTCCAATAGATTGTAGAACAGGAAGGAGTTGCCCCCTCTCTGAGCTGAGGGAAGCGAGGGCGTGGGTCCATTTTGGTTTCCTTTCTTCCTTCTCCATTTTGGGTGCCTCCTGCAGG
>NW_011494752.1:1175291-1180244 GCF_000754665.1 Bison bison bison
GGGGGTTGAGGGGCAGGTGACAAGACAGAGGGGAGGAGATGTGAGCCGCTCCTGCTCAGTGAGCGGGCCCTCTGACTGAGAGACTGGACCTTTCCGCCTTCCCGTTTTCCCAAATCTGGGATCCATGGCAAATATTACAGCCACCTGGATCACTTACAGTGGTCTCAAGTCCTAATTCTCACCTAAAACTGAAGACCTGCCCTGGGCTCACAGCTTAGTTAATGCCACCCAGTCACTCCTGGGGCCTTAAACTCTGGGGACATTAAGACAAGTAAACAGCGGCTGGAACACGATGCTGTCTACCAGGGATCTCCAGGCAGGGCGGCGTGGAGGGGAACGGCTGTCAGGTCAGGGAGGGCCTTTCTCAGAAGGTGACACTTCAGCTGAGCTGAGTGACAGCCAGGTGACAGCTCCGTGCGGAGGAAGGAGCAGGGCAGAGCCCTGGGGAGAGGAGAGGAGCCCAGGTGTTCAGGAACAGAGGCTGGGCCTGGAGGGCTGTGGTGCGGTGGCCACAGGCGACAGGGGTGGAGGAGGAGGGCAGGCTCTCACGATGCTGTGGTCATTGGAGGGTGTCCATAAAGCCATTTCATGCTCTTGCTGGCAGGTAGTCTTTACAGAGATTTGTTTAGTGGTGAAGAAAATGACCACCAACTTGTCCTGGGATAATCGGGCTTGCACAGAAAGTGCCAGACACGGCCAGGGCTCAGAAGGGTCCTTGGCAGAGTCCTGCGGCCACGGGCACTTCTTAGGAGACTCAAGTGATGAGTGCTTTTCCTTCCTCACAGGGAAGACCACTGGGATCCCCATTCATGTCTTCGGCACCGAGACTCACATGACGGCCATCGTGGGCATGGCCCTGGGCCATCGGCCCATCCCCAATCAGCCGCCCACAGCGGCCCACACCGCAAACTTCCTCCTCAACGCCAGCGGGAGTACTTCAGTAGGTTCCAGTCTTCCTCTGCTGCAAAGCCCGCAGAGTCATCTTTGTCGCCCCTCATACCCCATCCCATCCGGGGCCCAGTCCCCACCTTTTGGGGACCTTGGGGAGGTACAGGGAGAAGGCTGTATGTGGTTAGTTTCTGTATCTCTGCTGGTTTTTTTCCTGCCCTAGTCAAGGTGGTGGTGTGGAAAGATAGGGGATTTTTAAATTAGACCCGAGTTCAAATCCTGCGGAGGGAGGGACCCCGGCAGTTATCACCAAGAACCTCAGTTTGCTTGTCTATAGCTTGGGGACATTACTGATTCCTATCTCAGAGGGTTATTAGCATAGTACTTTTGAAAGCATCTTGTGGAGAACAGAGCTGTGTGTAGTTCTTATTACCTGAGTTCTCTGGGGCCTTAAGGACCATTGGCTTTTTTCCCAGCTATTCTCTGTGACCCTTACTTTCTCCCCCTTGTCCCCCCAGACTCCAGCCCCCAGCAGGACGGCATCTTTTTCTGAGTCCAGAACTGATGAGGTGGCCCCTGCCAAGAAGGCCAAGCCTGCCATGCTCCAAGGTAACTCCCAATGTGGTTTTAGAACCCTCTGTTCCTTTCTGAGACCCCGCTGGGCCAGCAGAGGTGGACGGAAGCAGTTTGGGCTTTGCTGTGGGCATGGCACGTGGGATGTGGGATGGGAATGGGACACGGAGATGTGGTGGCCAGAGCCTTCTCTGCAAGTGGGGTCACTCCACTCCTCAGTTGTCTTCTCTGCCCCCTCCCACGGGGTGTGTGATCTGGGCTGGTGGGCTGCGGAGGAGACGGAGTTACAGGAGTACCAGGTTGGGGGAAGGTCCCTCAGGCCCTCCCCCTGAGCAGACAGCACGAGCCCAAAGCTCAGGATGGCAGAAGACTCTTGTGCCCGCCCCCACCATCCTGGGTCTCACCTTCCTGGGAGCGTACCGCAAGGCCACACGTTGTCTGCCCTCCCATCTGGTTTGCCCACTCGTCTCTCCCTCCTCTGATTCATCAGAGACCTGATCTCTGCCAGCCAGCCCTTGCCACCAGGACTAGGTAGCCCATGTCAGTTACCCTGGGTCTCCTCCTGGGGTGGACAGAGTGTGCTTGAGGCGTTTTGTGGAGTAGTGGCGCTGGCTCCGGGCTCTCAGAATTGGAAGTCCTCAAAACGGCTGCTTTGTCCCCAGCACAGTGTCAGGTCCATCTTCTCAGCCTCATCATCTCATTGATGTCCCCTGCTTCCCGGGGACAACACAGGATTAGGAGGGCGGGCCTGGGCCAGCTGTCCATCCAGAGACCCTGGGCCTTTGGTGTCCAATGCACCCTCTGAGCCTCGGTGCTTTCGCTCCTCTCTCTACGCCCTGGACCTCCGCCCCTTCTTGGCTCCACTCTGCTGATCGGGGCCCTCCTGTTGGCCGGGCCCCTGTCTGTTGTGAACAGACTAGAGATGGTGAGGGTGGCAGCCTGGCGAGGCTCGTCCACCAACCCCTTCCTGTTCCCACCCTCTCCCTCCAAAGCCTCCAGCCATCAACGGGTCACTCAGTCGCCTTGGTCATTTTCTTTGACAGATTCAGTCCCAAGTCCAAGACCCCTGCAAGGTAGGATGCCCCCAGCTCCGCGTGTGGCTTTCTAGTGGGTTACAGTCTTTACTCTGTGCTTCTGTCTCCCCGTCCCTGGTGGGTTGCAGTGTTGTCTGGTATCTTCTCTGTCCCTGCCTCAGTGTAGCCTGCCCCAAGTCCTGGTCTTTGCCCCCTCCCTTCCCACCCCTGCTTTATTTCACGCCCCTGCTTTCCTTGCCATGGGGGTTGTCACCAGCTCATACGTGGTGGGGAGTGGACAGTGCAGGAGGGGCAGGAGCCAGGCCCACGGCCTCAGAGAGGGGAGTGGAGCCCAGGAGGAAGCCATGGAAACTGAAGGGGGCTTGGCGGAGCCAGCGGGCCAGGAGGGGAGCCGCTGACCACCTGATTCTCTGCATCCCGTGACGGCTTCATTTTCTTTTCCCACCTCAGTCTCACCACTGCCGACTGCATCCCAGAGCTCCCAGCACCTGGGACAGGTTCAGATTTCTCTGGGATTTGGGAGGAAGACAGGATGGAGGAGAGAGAGAGACCCGGAAGGGTGCACAGTTAATCTGGACTGGGCTTTGTGTGTGTGTAAGGTCACTGTTTAGCAGGGATAGGATCTGTGTGTGCTCACGCTCGCGTGCACACGTGACTAGGTTCACTGAGGTGGATAGATGCATCAGTTCGAAGTGTCAGGTCTTCCATTTAACTTTTTGATACTCACAGCTGTGGAAAATCCGGGGCATGGTTGTCTCTTAAGGATGACCTGTGACTCCTTGCTAAGAGGAGGAAAGGGGTAACTAGGCGAGGTCAAGTAGCCCTTCCTCCCAGCCTCTGGCAACATTCGTTGTTTACGTAGAAAACCAGACCTGAGGCTGAGCCCTGAACAGACTCTCAATGAGGGCTCTTGGCCGGGATGGGGGTGGGGGTGGAGGGAGAAATGGCTTTGGTCTTGCTGTCAGTCCTGAGCTATGTGGGAAAGGAAGGCAGGAAGTGGGGGCAGATTGGCCCAGGACAGCAGAGCCAGTGGAGGAGCCTCGTGGGGGCTTAGCTCCAAAGCACAGGTTCTCTCTGGGGCCTCTGTGCTTCTAGCAGGCTGAGGGTCGCCACCTTCAGCTTGTCTTCTCTGTGTGCTGAGCGCTCCAGTTCTGCCCTTTTCAAGCTAGGAGTGCGTGTGGGTTGGTACAGATTCCAGACCTTGTCCTGGGATCCCCGGGAATGGGGAGCTGGGTGGGGCAGTGCTGGCTTATGTCCCTCCTCACTTGCACAGTTGAGCTACATCTCAAGGTCGTGTTTGTGTAACCCTGACTTTGATGCTAGATGACCTACAGTTTCCGTCATTTGGCATCTCTGGGCTTCAGTTTGCAGGAATTGGAAAGTGAGGGAACTGGACGAAGTGGCCTCACTTGTTCTGTGATCTCATGTCTCACTGAACCCAGATGGATCCAGGGCACCGTAAATCCTGGGTGTTGGCACCATTAGGAGCCTTCTGTCATGAGAAGCTTACGGCTGTGATGGAAGAGGATAGCCTGCATGGGGATGTGAATCCTCCATGCCTGGGGAAAGTGATCTCTAAATTTCATTAAAAAAGAAAAAATTATTCAGCTGTATCAGGCCCCAGTTGCGGCACTGGGACCTTCCTTGTGACAGGCGATATCTTCTGTTGTGGTGCGTGGGCTCTGGTGTGGCGTTCGGGCTTATTGCTCCTCTGCATGTGGGACCTTAGTTCTCTGACCAGGGATCAAACCTGTGTTCCCTGCATTGCAAGGCGGATTCTTAACCACTGAACCACTAGGGAAGCTTCATCTTAAAATAATCAGACCTTGAACTTGGTTAGCCAAGCCAGTGATAGTACCGCAGGTTAATTAATACTAAATGCCCCTGAGCTTTCTGCATTATGTTTCTGGAGGGACAGCTGAGAACCTCCCCTGAGGGCTACTTTCCTCCAGCTGAGAGTCGGAGGGTCAGTTGACTGCTCTAGGTGACTGCCAGCTCCCAATCCCCTCTGCCCTTTCCTACCCTCTGGTGACCCCTCCAGGAGCAGGAAAGAGCCACCTGGGAGGAGGCTGTGGGGAGAAGGTCAGGTGGAAGGTCGATGAGATAAGCCTACAACAAACCTCTTTCTTGCACCTACACTGACCTAGAATCAAGAGGTTTAAATCCTGACATGAGCTGTCTTATGTCCAAGGTCACAGGTGGTAAGGATTGTTGGGGATCTGTTTGAAGTCTTATAGTGAACAACAAGGTCCTGGCGTATAGCACAGGGAACTATATTCAGTGTCCTGTGAGATATATATGTACTTGTGTGTGTGTGTGTGTGTGTGTGTGTGTGTATATATTTGTGTCACTTTGCTATACAGCAGAAATTAATACAACATTGTAAATCAGCTATGCTTCAATTAAAAAATAAAAAGTCTGCAGGACTTCTCTGGTGGTTCTGTGGTTAAGAATCCAC
>NW_011494752.1:1180465-1205274 GCF_000754665.1 Bison bison bison
GGGCCAAGAACTAAGATTCTACATGCCACGAGGCAGCTAAGCCCACGCGTGGCAACTGCTGAACCTGTGCCCTAGAGCCTGTGCGCCACGACAAGGGAAACTATCACAATGAGAAGCCCATGCACCACAACCAAGAGTAGCTCTCACAACTAGGGAAAGCCTGCACTCAGCAATGAAGACCTAGCGCAGCCAAAAAAAAAAAAAATTGATCAAGCCCTCATTTGCATACATACACCTTTCCTGTAGGAATTCTGCTGTCTATTCACCGTTGAGCTCTTGGCCAGCCAGGCAGGACCTCTCTGCTCTTTTCTCACTCTCTGCTACCTCTTTGCAGAACAAATCCAGGTGCATCGTCCCCCAGTTTGTCCGAGTTCCATCCTCTTGCCTTCCTTTGCAGTTCTGATGAGTCACTCTCCCTGGACCTGGGGCGAGGAGGGGTCTGGCAGGTAGCCCCTAGGGGTGTGTGTACTGGGTGCACTCGCAGTGTCTCTGCCCACCAGGAAAGAGCGCCACCCTCTTCAGCCACCACACCAAGGCCATCGTGTGGGGCATGCAGACCCGGGCTGTGCAGGGCATGCTGGACTTCGACTACGTCTGCTCCCGCGACGAGCCCTCGGTGGCTGCCATGGTCTACCCGTTCACGTGAGTCACTCCGCGGGGAGGCTGGATGCAGCCACCAAGTGGAGGTCCTCATCGCATTTCCTCTGACAGCAACACAGCTGGGGGGCCTTGGCTTATCCCCCCTTGCTGGGGAGGTGTCTGCCCATCTCAGATGGGGGCGTTTGATGTTTCTGGGGGATCTCTTTCCCATAAACTAAACTCTTTGAAGACGGTGACCCTGCCTTTTTATCCTCTGGGTGAAGGCCCTCCTGAGCCCCTGCAGGTTGACCATGTCCTCAGCCCTCCTCTGCCTTTCTCACAGTGGGGACCACAAACAGAAGTTTTACTGGGGTCACAAGGAGATCCTGATCCCTGTCTTCAAGAACATGGCTGATGCCATGAAGAAGCACCCAGAGGTAGACGTGCTAATCAACTTTGCCTCCCTGCGCTCAGCCTACGACAGCACCATGGAGACCATGAATTACGCTCAGGTAGCTCACTGCGCCCTGGGGGTGGGAGGCCGGGCGAGTCCTGAATGGTGTCCACTGGGGACAAAGGCCTTGGGACTCGGGACTGGCCAGTGATTTGGGTGAAAGTGGTGGGAGACTTGATCTTCAGGAGGCAACGTGGTCACTGAGGGTAGGCGGGCTGCTCACTTGGGCTGGCAGAGTCCAGGATCATCCGTACCTACCAGTTGCTCTCTGTGCTGAGACTGGTTTTGAAAACAGGATCAAAAGCATTATTTTTATTGTAAGATTGTTACACATTTGTTGTCGGAAAAAATGCCGAGAAGTAAGAAGAGGAAAAATATTTCAAGATTAATTTCCCAGAAACACGGTTGCTGACTCTGTGTACATCCTTATCCATACCTTTTTCTGGATTTGAACAAATGGAATAACATATCTGTTTTATAATCCATCTCTGTCAGTGATGCTTTCCACATCAATATTTACCATTTTTGCTTTTTCAAGTCTTGTGATGAGCATATATCCTTCATTGCTTCCCCACGTAAATGTCTAGAAGTCACACTGCTGCACCAGAATGTGCAGCTTTGAAAGCCTTTGATCCATCCTGCTTGCCAACACTGTTGATGTTGTTTGGTTGCTAAGTCGTGTCCGACTCTTTGTGACTCCGTGGACTATAGCATGCCAGGCCTCCCTGGCCAACACTGAATGCTTGGATTTAAAGAACATATATACATGACAGAATGATAGGCATGCTGTTTAACTTGCATATTTTTGATTATTAACGAAAATGAGCTTTTGAAAATATGTGTTGGCCATTTGCATTATGTGATGTGGCCTCCCTTCTTTTTTCTCTATTGAGGTGTTTATCTTTTTTGTTATTGATTTGTAAGAGCTCTTACAGATTAAGATAGTCATTTTTCTGTTCAAAATTATTGTCTGATACAGAACTGACTTATTTCAGTTTATGACTAGAAAACATAAACTTGTTTTGACATCTAGGTGAAGCGAAAAAACCCCACAAAACATTCCTGTTAAAAATGAGCAGCTTTTCTAGTCTGGAGTACAGATTAGTGAACTACAGCCCAAGGGCCAAACCCAGCCCCCTGCCTGTTGTTGTAAATAAAGTTTTATTGAAATACAGACAAGTTCATTCATTTACACATTGTCCATGGCAGCTTTTATGCTTCGAAGGCAAAATGTACTAGTTACCCCCAGAGACCGTATGACCAACAAACCCTCAAACACTGTCTTACCCTTTATAGAAAAGGTTTGTGTGGGATCTTTCTCACTCCATTCCACCTGCTCTGGCTTTTCCCTTAGCCTACTCTCTGGTCCAGGTGTGGAAACAGCTTGTTTCTATCATGTGGCTTATTCCTATAGCTGGTTTATAATCAGGCACCTGGACAGATGGGGCTGAGTCATGTCAGATTTTGGATGGGCGAGGATATAACAGCTTTGACTACAGCAAGGTTTCTGGAACCTTTGCTTCTGCTTGGTTACGGACTCACTGTGATGGTGACCAATGGAGAGCAGTTTCAGGCGTCTCTCTTTTGCGGGAGGGTGACCAGAGGCTGGTGGGAAGAAGGAGGTGCATATTGTCATGTTTACTCCTGGGAGAGGTCTGGGAGGTGGGTTCAGGAAAGGTTGCCGCCTCGTTGTCTCACGTGGTGAAACGATAACTGTCCCCTGTGCTCTAGATCCGGACCATCGCCATCATAGCCGAAGGCATCCCTGAGGCGCTCACGAGGAAGCTGATCAAGAAGGCAGACCAGAAGGGAGTGACCATCATTGGACCTGCCACCGTGAGTGTCCCTTCTGCTTCCAGGCTCTCAGAAAGCTCATCGTTGACTCTTCTGTCTCCTGTCTAGTTTGAAAAGATTGAGAGTACCTGCTGAAAGTCAGTCTGTCCATTGCCAGTTTTTGCTTGCTTGTTCTGACTGCTCCTGCAGCCTGCGAGAGCCTACTTCCCCAACAAGCGATCGCTCCCCGGCCCCAGCAGTGGAAGCCCTGTGTCCTAACAACCAGGGAATTCCCTGTCCATTTCCAGTTAATTTTTTAAAGGGCTGTCTCCCCAGATAATATCCCCTTTATAGTTTCAAGGGAATAACAAGCTTTTTTTGTTTTTTTGTTTGTCCATCCTCATACAACCCTAGCATGGTCTTTGATTATTCATTCCTGCAACTGTGAACCAAAGAGAAATCTACCTAGGGGCCTTATTCTTGACACAAAGCTTCTTCGTGTAACAAAAAACGGCCCTGTGAATGTTTTTTGTTGCTATTTGTTTTTACTTAGCTGTTACACTAAAAATTTGGTTGAAGCTAAGATTTTTGAGCTAAGCCGGGGACCTTTCGTCTTGGAGGTGGAGGGTGATCTTGAGCAGAGTACCTGCTGGCATCAGACACCTTTACTGGATGACATTGTCCTTTTGGAGCAAAAGAGGTTACTTAACCCTGAGTGTGCACATCTATATCTGCAGTTATAAGCCACCACATGGCTCCTTTTTTCTGTGCCATGTCTCTTGACGGGGAGAAGAATCTTCCTCAGCAGGAAACCACACGTGCAGGTGCTGGCCAGGGTGGGCTGGGCGGGTGATCTGGGCTCTGTGACTCAGCAGAGCTCTGTGGTCACTCAGCCTGTCCTCCTCCCTGACCGAAGTTTCCACCCCGGCAGGTTGGTGGCATCAAGCCCGGGTGCTTTAAGATTGGGAACACCGGCGGGATGCTGGACAACATCCTGGCCTCTAAGCTGTACCGCCCAGGCAGTGTGGCCTATGTCTCGCGTTCGGGCGGCATGTCCAACGAGCTCAACAATATCATCTCTCGAACCACAGATGGCGTCTACGAGGGCGTGGCCATTGGTGGGGACAGGTGATCTTTTTTAACTTTTTATTTTGTGTTGGGATATAGCCAATGGTGGCTCAAATGGTAAAGAATCTGCCTGCAATGCCAGAGACCCAGGTTCGATCTCTGATTTGGGAAGCTCACCTGGAAAAGAGAATGGATATCCACTTCAGTATTCTCAGCTGGAGAATTCCATAGATGGAAGAACCTGGGAGGCTACAGTCCATGGGGTCACAAAGAGTTGGACATGACTGAGCAACTAACACTTCCACTTTCATAGCCAGTTAACAGTGTTGTGATAGTTTCAGGTGAACATCGAAGGAACTCAGGCATACGTATTCATGTATCCATTCTCCCCCAGACTCCTCTCCCATCCAGGCTGCCATATAACACTGAGCAGAGTTCATGTGCTATACAGTAGGTACTTGTTGGTTATCCATTTTAGACATAGATGTGTGTACATGACCATCCCAAACACCCTAAAAAGGTGTTTCAAAAGGCTTTTGGGCTTTGGGTGTAATTCTGTTGTCTGATTTGTAGCCAGAGGAAGGCAGCAGAGGGCAGTGCTTAGCAGGGCCTATTCTGAAATCGGGCCCAAGGGGTTCAAATCCTAGTTTCTGTGTTTGGGGTAGCAGGGTTCGGGGAGGGGGTGGCTGCTGCAATCCTGGGGAGGTTACCAACCCTCCCTAGACCTCCATCAACCTTATAGAGCAAATGAGTAGAGTAATATCCCCCACGGGGGTTTTTTGGAGGATTGGTGGTGGGGGTGGTTTAGTCTCTAAGTCGTGTCCGACTCTTGTGACCCCATGGACTGTAGCCTGCCAGGCTCCTCTGTCCATGGGGATTCTCCAGGCAAGAATACTGAAGTGGGTTGCCATTTCCTTCTCCAGGGTTTGGAGGATTAAATGAGACTAGTACAGGGCTTGATGCTTAGTAAATACTCGGTGTTAATTGTAGTTAATAAGAGTGAAAGGGAGGGGACTTCCCTGGCGGTCCAGTGGTTAGGATTCCAAGCTGTCACTGCCAAGGGCCCAGTTCAATCCCTGGTCTGGGAACTAAAATCCCACAAGCTATGCAGGGCAGCCAAATTAAAAAAAGAGGGAAAGAGAAAACTATTCTTTTATTCATTAATACTTCTGGCCACAAATATGAGGGTAATTTTCTAGCGCTGAGCAGTTTTCTGATTCTCTGCAGATACCCCCACTCAGAGTCTTACAGTTCAGTTAAATTCTGACATTGTCTATCTGGAAATAGCATCATAGCATCAGATCCCATAGGTTTGGGGCTTGGTCCCCTATGACTCTGCAAACCCCAGCCTCTGGTACTTCTGAACACTGGCTATAAGTCAGTGGGGAGGGGGAAGGGTGGTCCTATGACTCCCTCCTCAGGTTTAATAATTTGCTAGAAAGGCTTGCCGAACTCAGGAAAAATTTACTCACAGGCTTCCCAGGTTATTACAAAAGTATGTAACTAATGAGCAACGAGGTAGAAGAGGGCAATGGGTCATGGCAGGGAGAGTGTGTGGAGCCTCTGTGCCTTCTCCTTTGAGCACATTGTACCAGCCTGCCGAGAGTTGCCTCATGAAGACAAAACACTGCTGTCCACCCCCGTGACTCAGAAAATGACAAAGGTCTTATGCGTGCTGGGTCAGGAACCAGTGCCAAAGACCAAATATGAAAACAAAAGATGCTCTTAGTACCCTTGTCACTCAGATAGTGAGGGT
The DNA here is from genome assembly GCF_000754665.1 of Bison bison bison. Classification (NCBI taxonomy): domain Eukaryota; kingdom Metazoa; phylum Chordata; class Mammalia; order Artiodactyla; family Bovidae; genus Bison; species Bison bison. The sequence continues at coordinate 1,186,096 of NW_011494752.1, forward strand.
TTTCAGAGCTCTGTGCCAGGAACTGGAAGCAAGAGACACACACACACACATATATATATATTTATTTATTTCTTACTATGTCGCAAATCATGTTCTTAATATTTTTTGTCAGTAGGAACAATGATCAGTAGGTCATCAATTGAGTAACGTCTTAGAGCAATGCCTGGTACTTGTTACCATGACAAATGTTTGCTATTACTGTTTACTGTTATTACTGCTGCTATTGTTTGGCCTAGAAACCAAAAGCTGTTAAGACTGAGTCACCTCGTCAACCCTCCTGGCTCTCCCAGATCATTCTGAATGGAGCGCCCGAGTGAGAAGGGACTTTTGCTGAGGTCTCTGGGGAGGTGGTCTTAGGACCCCTAGTTCCCTGGTGCTCCCTGACAGAAGGCTCCAAGTCAGACAAGTCTGGGTGGTGCTGCCAGTTATATTGTCCTCTTGGGATTTAATGCTCCTGAGTATATCAAAAGGACCTTGGAGATCTGAAGCCTCCTTGGCCTTAAGTCCTTCTGCAAACTCAGGTGACAGTAGAAAATTAAAATATTTCGGCCTATACATAGACCTTCTAGCAATAGCCTGGGATGCAGCTTGGCACACAGTATTCATTATCTATTGCTGTGTTTCTTAAAAATTACCCCAAAACAAAGTGACTGCAGTGATAAACGTGTATCCTCATGGTTCCTGTGCTTTAGGAGCCAGGGCTTGGTTGGGAGGTTCTGGCAGGTGCAGGGGAGGTCTCTGTTGAGAGGTGGTCAGATATGGGCAGGCTGCAGGAGGCTGGCAGGTGGGCTTCTGCCCTGATGGCTGAGAGTCCTTCCCCCAGCCACTACTCTTGGCTGCCTTCCCCCAAAATGAGCTAGTCAGGGGAGAATGTTGGATGACCCAAATTCAGGAAGAGAAGCATGAATTTCCACCTTTTTAAAGGAACTTATGGACATATTTTATTTATTTGTTTATTTTGGTCATGCTAAGCAGCATGTGGAATCTTAGTTCCTCAGTTCAGTTCAGTTCAGTCGCTCAGTCGTATCCAAATCTTTGCAACCCCATGAATTGCAGCACGCCAGGCCTCCCTGTCCATCACCAACTCCTCATGTCCATCGAGTTCACTCAAACTCATGTCCATCGAGTCGGTGATGCCATCCAGCCATCTCATCCTCTGTCGTCCCCTTCTCCTCCTGCCCCCCCCATCCCTCCCAGCATCAGAGTCTTTTCCAGTGAGTCAACTCTTCGCATGAGGTGGCCAAAGTACTGAAGTTTCAGTCTTTTAATTTCATGGCTGCAATCACCATGTGCAGTGATTTTGGAGCCCCCCAAAATAAAGTCTGACACTGTTTCCACTGTTTCCCCGTCTATTTCCCATGAAGTGATGGGACCAGATGCATTTTCTGAATGTTGAGCTTCAAGCCAACTTTTCCACTCTCTTCTTTCACTTTCATCAAGAGGCTTTTTAGTTCTTCACTTTCTGCCATAAGGGTGGTATCATCTGCATATCTGAGGTTATTGATATTTCTCCTAGCAATCTTGATTCCAGCTTGTTCTTCCTCCAGCCCAGCGTTTCTCATGATGTACTCTGCATATAAGTTAAGTAAACAGGGTGACAATATACAGCCTTGACGTACTCCTTTTCCTATTTGGAACCAGTCTGTTGTTCCATGTCCAGTTCTAACTGTTGCTTCCTGACCTGCATACAGATTTCTCAGGAGGCAGGTCAAGTGGTCTCGTATTCCCATCTCTTGAAGAATTTTCCATAGTTTATTGTGATCCACACAGTCAAAGGCTTTGGCATAGTCAATAAAGCAGAAATAGATGTTTTTCTGGAACTCTCTTGCTTTTTCGATGATCCAGCAGATGTTGGCAATTTGATATCTGGTTCCTCTGCCTTTTCTGAAACCAGCTTGAACATCTGGAAGTTCACGGTTCACGTATTGCTGAAGCCTGGCTTGGAGAGTTTTGAGCATTACTTTACTAGCGTGTGAGATGAGTGCAATTGTGCAGTAGTTTGAGCATTCTTTGGCATTGTCTTTCTTTGGGATTGGAATGAACACTGACCTTTTCCAGTCCTGTGGCCACTGCTGAGTTTTCCAAATTTGCTGACATATTGAGTGCAGCACTTTCACAGCCTCATCTTTCAGGATTTGGAATAGCTCAACTGGAATTCCATGACCTCCACTAGCTTTGTTTGTAGTGATGCTTCCTAAGGCCCACTTGATTTCACATTCCAGGATGTCTGGCTCTAGGTGAGTGATCACACCATCGTGATTATCTTGGTTGTGAAGATCTTTTTTGTACAGTTCTTCTGTGTATTCTTGCCACCTCTTCTTAATATCTTCTGCTTCTGTTAGGTCCATACCATTTCTGTCCTTTATCAAGCCCGTCTTAGTTCCTCAACCAGGGATCAAATCTGTGTTCCCTGAAGTGGAAGCACAGAGTCTTAACCACTAGACTGCCAGGGAAGTCCCTGTGGACATATTTTAAAATCACCCGCCATGTGCACCCTCCAGGTGTCTCTTACTGCCGTGGGAACTTCTCTGTGCTTATTAATTCCTCTTCCTTCCCTTCCCTTGTGTTCCATTTAGTACCTCCCCACCCCCCATTATTCCTGAGGCATCTCCAGACCCTCACTGAGCATCCACACCCACAAAAAACTCCACAGTGTTCTCAGTACATGTGTGTTTCCCACACCTGTACTCACACCTCACCTCACTGCACCTCCTGCTCTCACCAGGTACCCCGGCTCAACGTTTATGGATCACGTGTTACGTTATCAGGACACTGCAGGAGTCAAAATGATTGTGGTTCTTGGAGAGGTAAGTTTGTTTTGTTTTTATTTTTTTTCTTTATAAAAGTCATGGGATTTGGGGTTTTAAGAAAGTCATGCATTTTGTTTACGTATAACTGAAAGTGCCAGTCCCTGGCTGGCCCCAGTCTGTCCCTGGTGGGTGGAGTGGATAGCTGGAGTCAAAGAACCTCTCTGACATGTGCCCCTGATCAGATCTGGCCCTAAATTATCTCATACCCTTAGATCAGGAAGGGGGAATTCTAGGAACTCTCCGAGGATACCCATCATCGTTTGAAAATACTTTGTTGCATCTCTCATCTCCATCTTCCAGGCTGTTATTTGACCAAAGCCCCTGTTCCCTCATCTTCGAGTTGGAACTCCGGGCTCCTGCCTGATTCAGGACAGATTTTCCTGCTGCACTGCTGCTCTGGGAGCAGCTCAGAATGGGTTCCACTGACTCAGGGGCTTTTTCTTGTCGCCTGGCAGATAGGGGGCACAGAGGAGTATAAGATCTGCCGGGGCGTCACGGAGGGCCGCATCACCAAGCCCGTGGTCTGCTGGTGCATCGGGACCTGTGCGGCCATGTTCTCCTCCGAGGTAGGGCCGGGACTGGCCCCTGCTGGGCGGGGGGTCCGGGGGAGGGCATCCCTGGGAAACCACGTGGGCCTCTTAGCAAGTGGCTGGTTCCGTCAATAAGCATTCTTACCTGCTTGGTTACCACAAGGGCCAGCTGGCCCCCTCCTCTCTAGAAGCTAAAGTCCAATTGCAAGAGACAAATTCATCCCCAGATTGAGGCCAGAGCAAGGGTTTGAGTCCCTCTTCAGAGTACGAGTAACATACTGCCTGGGTGAGTTGAGATGGCGTCTAAAGATGAACTGCTCCTTAAGGGATGAGGAGTTTCGCTAAGCGAGATGGGGGCGGGGGAGGGAGAGGACATAACCTAGGCTCAGAGCTGGCGAGGGGCTGGTGGGAAGTCCTGTGTGGGCAGGGGTTGTAGAGGAAAGCCTCTGGGGGTGTTAAGATGACCTGATACATACGAAAGTGCCGGGGAGGAGAAGTCCAGCCTGTAGTGCATGTTAGATAGAGACCCTCTGAGCTCTCCCACTCCTGCTGGGTGGGACTGGCCAGACCTCAGCCCCTGGAGTCCAGCTTAGAGAATCCTCGGTCTTAAAGAAGGCCCACCCGCTAACGAAGAAACCAAGGAAACAACCGCTTGTCACCCATCAGTTCGTCAGTAGCTGAGTGTCAGACCTTGACCTCTGCTGTGTGTATATAAAATAAAATTTGGCCATTAAGGCTTCCTGCAGCAGTGATGATTCCTACACTTAAACCCTCAGCCCTTGGACTTCCCTGGTGGTCCAGTGGCTCAGAATCCACGCTACCACTGCAGGAGACACAGGTTCCGTCCTTAGATGGGGAGCTAAGATCCCACACGCTGCGAGGTGCGGCCACCCTCAGTTCTTCCTTCCAGTAAGCCTGTCACACTATCCTTTCCCCTTAGGTTGATTACCTTTCTCCTTCAGATTCCTGTCACCTCCAAATAGCACTATTTGTCCGGTTGTAAAATGTACCTCTCCTGTAAACTACCAGCTCAATTTCTGCTAATTTACTTGGTGGATATGTGTGCAGAAATGTTTAGAAGTATGTGTACTTGGAGGATACTTGCTGCTATGTGGTGATGGCAAGACATGGAAACATCCTGAACACTGGTTGGGAGGGGACTGTGTTGCGTCCTCATGGCATGACCACGTAATAGAAAACTGAGCCGGAGAAGAACAAGGTGGATCTTGAGATGTCAGTGTAGAAAGGGTTCATGTGGGATCTAAGAAGGGGCAAGATGTGGCAGATGCTTACCATAGGATCCACTTTGTGTAACTGTGAACTGTATGTGTGTGTATCTTTTTTCCAAATAAATGAAAGGGAAGGGAGCGGGTCATGGATCCTGCCCGTCCTCCAGGGCGGAGCTCCACTTCCACAGGCCTTAGAGTTAGCTCCTGGTGGATCTGTATGACTGGGGCAAGTTGTTTCGCCTTTCTGTAATTCATTTTCCTGAGCTGTAGAAAGGAGATGATTCTGAGGGACTTCCTTGCCGGCCCAGTGGCTAAGACTCCATACTTCCACCGCAGGGGGCAATAGGTTCGATACCTGGTTGGGGAACTAAGATCCCACATGCTGCCTGATGCAGCCATGAAAAAGAGCAGGTCGGGAGATGATTCGGGATTGCTGCGTGGCTTAGATAAGAGGGTAATTGTAAAGGTGTGGCACATACAGGTCTTAGCAAATACTGGTTTCCAGTCTTCAACACACCTGTTCCATGAAGCCGTTCCTTAGTCTGTTTCTTCATGGCTGCTCTCCATTCCACTACAACAGCTGAAAACAGTTCCTCCCACCCCTCCAGGCTTTCTCTTAACCAGCTCTGCTTTACGGCAGCCCCCAGCATGCTGAGGACCCCTCCAAGAGGGTGAGGACCCTGCTCATTTGTTTCGGGCCAGGTGCTCATCATCACCCTCTGGGCAGGGCAGGTCCTTGAAGTATTTTGCTTTTTTAGGGGGAGGGGGTTAAAAATGATTTTTGGCTGTCCTGGGTCTTCATTACTGAATGGGCTTTTTCTCTAGTGGCAGCATGTGGGCTTCTCATTGCGGTGACTTCTCTTGTTGAGGAGCACAGCCTCTAGGGTGTGAGGGCTTGAGTAGCTGCAGCGTGTGGGCTCAGCAGTTGTGTTTCCTGGGCTCTAGAACATAGGCTCAATAGTTGTGGCATAGTTGCTCCAGGGCATGTGGGATCTTCTTGGATCAGGGATGGAACCTGTGTCTCCTGCAATGACAGGTGGATTCTTTACCCCTGAGCCTCCTGGGAAGCCCTCAAAGTGTTTTATTTTTGCTTTTTATTCAGTTTTTTAAAAAAACTTTATGTAGTTTCAAGAATACACGAACATAGAGTAGTACTGTGATGGTCCAGCTAATAAGTGTTTTTTGATTCCTTGAACAAGTCTCATGACCTTGCAGAGCTCTCTGCCCCATAGAGGAGGTGAGATAGGTACACAATATCCTCAGTTCAGTGCCTTGGGAAAATGGACTGAGAACCGGGAGATAGGACTTCCCTGGTGGTACAGTGGATAGGAATCTGCCTGCCAGTGCAGCGGACACGAGTTCGATCCATAATCAGGAAAGATTCCTCATGTTGCAGAGCAGCTAAGCCACAGCTGCTGAGCCTGTGCTCTAGAGCCCGTGCTCCTCAGAAGAGAAGCCATGGCAATGAGAAGCCTGTGCATCTCAACTAGAGAGTAGCTCCCACTTGTCACAGCTAGAGAAAGCCTACACAAAGCAACACAAGACCCAGGGCAGCCAAAAATAAAGTAAAACATAACAGGTATATTAAAAAAGAAGAAGAAGAAGAATTGGGAGTAGAGATAAGAGGACAGTGGTAAGATGGCAGTGTCCCAAAACGCTGGTCCTATAGCTGCTGCTGCTGCTGCTTATTCGCTTAGTCATGTCCGACTCTATGTGACCCCATGGACTGTAGCCTACCAAGCTCCTCTGTCCATGGGATTCTCCAGGCAAGAATACTGGAGTGGGTTGCCATGTCCTCCTCCAGGGGATCTTCCCGATCCAGGGATTGAACCCAGGTCTCCTGCATTGCAGGTGGATTCTTAACTGCTGAGCCATCAGAGTCCTGTAGCGATGGTCCTCAAAACAAAACAAAAACCAATGAAAAGGAAGCTTCTATAAATTCTAAACATACTCAGATTTCATTATCTCCCTTTTAAAAGCTTTAGCTCTGAGAAATCTGAGTTAAACTTGCTTTACTTCTTTAAGTTCAGTGTTCATTGAGTTTATGTGAATGCACGATCTCTTCTTCGCACCCCATCTACCCATGCAGATTAAGTTCTGTACAGAAGGCCCTGGGAGCTTGCTTTGAAGCATGTGTCTCCAAGCCTTGCTAACCAGAGAGCGGTTCTGGTTTACCTTTTAACACTTCAGCTCTGGGACTTCCCTGGTAGTCCCAGTGGTTAAGACTTTGTACTTCCAATGCAGGGGCTATGGGTTTTCCTGGTCAGGGAACTAAGACCCACATGCTGTGCAGCACAGCCAAAAATAAATAAAATAATGATAAAATTAAAAAAAAAACCAAAGCCCCATTTCAGCCCCCTTTTGTTATATGTCGGAGTGAGCGCCACAGTGAGAGGCCACATCCGTTGTCTGGTTTAAATGCTGCCACATACCACCTGTGTGACCTTGGCAAGTTACTCTGTCGCTCTGTGCTTCCACTTCCTTGTTGAGAGGAAACAGTTGTAGGTACTGAATGATGACATCTGTGAAGCTTTTAGAAAAGTGCCTGGAGGCAGTGTTATTTTGGGCTTCCCTTGTAGCTCGATGTTTAAAGAGTCTGGCTGCAATGTAGGAGCCCTGGGTTTGATCCCTGGGTTGGGAAGATCCCCTGGCGAAGGAAATGGCAACCCATGCTGGTATTCTCTCCTGGAGAATCCCAGGGACAGGAGCCTGGCAGGCTACAGTCTGTGGGGTCGCAAAAGTCCGAGTGAGACACGACTGAGAGACTAAGCACGTGCATGCATATGAAGTGTTATTTAAACAGGGAAGATTATCACACCTGCCCTGCTAAGAGTTTTGTACCACATTTCATTAAGTTAATCTCTTTTCCTTGTTGCTTAATCAAAGATACAGGTACCACATAGCTCTTCTGATTGGTTTTTTCTTCCTTCTCTCTCCCCATAACCAGCCCCCTACCCCACATTCCATTGGGTTTATAGTTTAATCTTAGTTCATGCTCAGGTGGAAGGGCGCAATAGCTAATTAGCTCCCTGTGATCATTGCTATCTGGGAGTATAGGCCAAATGGTGCAAAATGTGGCTTTTTTTTTTAAAAAAAGTGGAAATTTGGATTTTTACAGGAAATCTTCTGGGGTTCTGTTTTGTTTAATAAGGGTACGTACTTCATACAAAGTATGTGCAGGATAGTCAGATCACACTTATGAGCTCCGCTTAGCTAAGCTTGGCAGTTTGTAACCTCTCACAGTTGCCCCAAACTGACTGCTATTCTGTGTCTCCTCATCTCCACCCTACCCAGTAAGTGCCCCACGGGAAGCCAGAGGAAGGTGTTTGTGGAGTTGGGCACCAGGCTTGTATCCTGGCTCCAGTGCCCCAGCTGTGTGACCTTGAGTAAGCTCTTGAACCTCTTGGTGCCTCAGATTCTCATCTGTGCTTGAGAGTCAGCCAGCGCACATATTCAATGAGCCTTCTGGGGGCCTGAAGTGATTCACGTAGAGCAAGGGTCCCCAGTCTCCAGGATCTGATGCCTGATGAGCTGAGGTGGAGCTGATGTAATAATAATAGAAATAAAACGCACAGTGAATGTAATGCACTTGAGTCATCCCGAGACTATCATCCCCTACCCCCCACCCCCTGGTCTGTGGGAAAATTGTCTTCCACGAAACTGGTCCCTGGTGCCAGAAAGGTGGGGGACCGCTGACACAGAGCATTGAATGGGGTCTGGCCAGTAATCAGTGCCAACATCCTCAGGGGCCTTCTCTCTCTTAGGGGATTGACCGGGCTGCTAAAGCCGTTCTCCTTTGCATTTCAGGTCCAGTTCGGCCATGCTGGAGCCTGTGCCAACCAGGCTTCTGAAACTGCAGTTGCCAAGAACCAGGCCTTGAAGGAGGCCGGAGTGTTTGTGCCCCGGAGCTTCGATGAGCTTGGAGAAATCATCCAGTAAGTGGACCTGGGGAGGGTGGCACCAACCTGCCCCTTTCCCAGTCCTTCGCCAGGGCAGCTGCGTCGCCGAAATACAGGTGTCCGATATGCCTGGTCTCTCTCAGGCGTCTGAGGCAGCTCTTCAGATAGTCCAGAATCTTTCCTTTTGGGCTTTCCTTTTTTCTAACTTGTTTCTAAAAGCAGCATTTACAGGCTGTTCAGACTGGGCTTAAAACATTCAGTTTCTGAGCCTACCTACTTGGTGGGCCATGAATGAGCAAGCGTAGGAACATTCATCCATTACATGAGCTGTTGTCTCTTCCCATTCCTCCCCTCTGGCCCTCCTTGGCCTCCAGACTCAGCCTTCTCTAAGGTCCCGTTCAGAGGCAGTGGGGCGGGTCTTGGCTAGAACCTGTTTTCATTTAGTTCTTGGGAATCCACCTAGTAAGGGTAAGCTGCTGACAAGGGGGGATACGGGGCTGGGGAATCTCTGGGGTTAGATGGAAGAGCATTCAAGAGATGCCCTAGAAGAGCCCAGAAGAATGAAATCCACATGGATGTCTCTTCTCTGTTTCCCTGCCTCCCAGGTCCGTGTACGAGGATCTCGTGGCCAGAGGAGTCATTGTACCTGCTCAGGAGGTTCCGCCCCCCACAGTACCCATGGACTACTCTTGGGCCCGGGTAGGTGCTCCGCGTGTCCCTAACCATGTGTGTGGCTGAGGTATGCTGGAGCTTGTGAGGTGGCCCCTTCTGACCAGCCAGAGAAACAGATGCAGGGCCCAGGAGGGGGCAAGGGCAGCGTGTACCTCCCACAGTGATGTGGCTTGACCTGGAAACAGGGGCTGGAGACAGACAATGTCCTCTAGAGCCGTCTGCACCTGCTAAGAGATTTCAGGCTACTTGTCTAAGGCAGGGACATAGATATAGAGCAAATTCTCTTATCTACAAGATCTCTTAGGAATCTATTTTTAAAAGGCCAATAACCCATTAGAACAATGGGTAGCAGATGTTCTTTCAACATGAAGAATTGCTCAGCTTCACTCCTTATAAAAGAAACCAAAGTAGAAACTGCGATACCAGTTATCTCCTGCTAAGTCGCTTCAGTCATGTCCGACTCTGTGCGACCCCATAGACGGCAGCCCACCAGGCTCCCCCGTCCCTGGGATCCTCCAGGCAAGAACACTGGAGTGGGTTGCCATTTCCTTCTCCAATGCATGAAAGTGAAAAGTGAAAGTGAAGTCGCTCCGTTGTGCCCGACTCTTAGCAACCCCATGGACTGCAGCCTACCAGGGTCCTCCGCCCATGGGATTTTCCAGGCAAGAGTACTGGAGTGGGATGCCATTGCCTTCTCCGAGTTATCTCCTACAGACCAAAAAAAAAAAAAAAATTCTCTGATATATTGTTTGTATGGGTGTGAGGAGGCTGGAGGGACTTCCCTGGTGGCTCACTGGTAAAGAATCCACCAACAATGCAGGAGCCACAGGTGACGTGGGGTCAACCCCTGAGTCAGGAAGATCCCCTGGAGGAGGGCATGGCAACCCACTCCAATATTCTTGCCTGGAGAATCCCATGGACAGAGGAACCTGGCGGGCTACTGTGCATAGGGTCGCAAAGAGTTGGGCATGACTGAAGCGACTGGGCACACACGATGAGGCTGGTACGTTGATTCGTCGGTGGTGGGAGTGGCATTGGCATGACCTCTCTGAAAGGCACGTGGATAGTGTCAGTTCAGTGTAACAGCGCTCATACCGTACCACCCAGCAATTCCCTGTCTGGAAAGCTCCTTGAAGAAAATGCTTGCATGTACAAATATGTTCAAGGATATTTTTTGAGCTGATGGTCATCGGTGGAGGAATGGCCAACATGTGGGGCTGTCATGAGGGGATATCTATGGCAGTTAAAAGGAATGAACTATATCTAGATATATGCTGACATGTATAGCACTCAGATTCATTGAGTAAATAGTACACTGTAGAACAGTGTTTCTATTATGAGTATGAAAAAGGTAGGCATGCAAAATGATGTCTGTTCTCCATGTGTCTGTGTGTGTACATAAGATCAGAGAAAGAAAGGTCCAGAAAAATGTTCACTAAACTAACAGACACGAAATCAGAAAACCAGGGTGGGTGGGGTGGAGGTCAAAGGCAACATGACTTCATCTGTTCTAGTGTAAGTAAGTAAGTGAAGTCCAACTCTTTGCGACCCCATGGACAGTAGCCTGCACCAGGCTCCTCCATCCATGGGATTTCCTAGACAAGAGTACTGGAGTGGGTTGCCATTTCCTTCTCCAGGGAATACTTCCTGACCCAGGGATCGAACCCAGGTCTCCCGCATTGTAGACAGATGCTTTACCGTCTGAGCCACCAGGGAGTGACAAAGGAGAGTGCATTCCTGTTGCTTCTGCAATTAAAATATAATTAGAGGCATTTCTTAAGTTCGGAAGGGATAACTAAAGAAACAGGCATGGGCAGAGTTAGCTGACGCTGCCCGCCTTGTACCCCGACTCTGAAAGCGGAAGATTCAGGACCTCAGTGCTGTCCCCTTGGAAAAGGATGTGTTGAGGGGATTCTCCCACTTCCCCAGCCATGTGCCTTGTTACTGGCAGCTATGTGTAGAGTATTTAAAATTTGTCCCTTTGGAGTCGTTCTTCCATTTCTTAGCCAGGTGACCTGGAGCTGGTTACTCTGTTGTAAAAAGGAACCCCTGGATGCCAACAGCTAAGTGCCCTGCCTGAGTCCACATTCAGTAAAGACAAGAAACAGGCCAGGCTGAGCGGGTGCCATGGAATGATTGCTCCTATTTTCTTGTCCCAAGTGATCTAATCAAAGGGCTTTGCAATTCCTTCTTGGGAGGACTTTGAGAGTTGTTGCTTGGCCACCAGTATTTAAGACCTAGAACACTGGTTCTGGGCACAGATAGTGAGGATGTTCTGGGAGAACCTCTGGTCACCACAGCCCTGCTTGTCTCTGCCCCCATCTCTGCTCAGGAATTGGGCTTGATCCGCAAACCTGCCTCGTTCATGACCAGCATCTGTGACGAGCGAGGACAGGAGCTCATCTACGCGGGCATGCCCATCACTGAGGTCTTCAAGGAGGAGATGGGCATTGGCGGGGTCCTCGGCCTCCTCTGGTTCCAGAAAAGGTGAGGCATGGAGGGCAGAAGAGGGTAAGGCCTTGTGATTCAGCATTCATTTTCCTCCCCTGCCAAGGGAGTGGGAGTGGGCAGCTTTGGGGAACATGTCCAGGGCCAAGCTTTCTGGCCACAGATCAGTGGAAAGGTCAGAGGAAAGAGATTCAGGTTCCTAAGTCTTCCAAGGATGGAAAGGCCAGCCTGAACCAAGAGAAGTAGAAAGCAGTGACGTCATCAAGGATCTTGGATCAAGGATCTTTCCCTTGGGAGCTTTTAAAGAAACGGGCCAGAGTTGAATGCAGGCCTGTTGAGAGAAAGGTCAGGGTTAGCACAGAAGGCCTGGATGCATCGAGTGGCTTAAAGAGTGCAGGCCTGGTGGAGTTGCTCAACAGGCAGAAAGTACCTGATAGTGTGTCCTCTGAATTTGTGTCTTATCAGCTTGCATAGGGGGAAAAGTCGGTTTTCTCTGCAACTCCCAAGCTCAGCCCTCCCCTGGGACTGACAGCTGGGCAAGGAGGCTGATGAATATGTAGTCACAGAGCCCTGCCTTGGAGTGGTCCTGGGCAGAAAGCCAGGTGGAAATCTTGGTGTGTGTCCTGGTCTTACCTCCGAGAGATGGGTCTGGGTCCTGCCTTGAGCCCCTCCTGGGAGAAGTTCAAGGCTTGTAATACCTGACAGGTCTCACTGTATGTGCTCTTGCGCCCCCAGAGCTCCAGACTTTGGGGGTATTTTGTTTATTTTGTGGGTTTTCGTGGTTTTGTGTGTGTGCGCGTGCTGCACACTTTGCGGGATCTTAATTTCCCAGTCTGGGATGGAGCCTGCCCCAGCAGTCAAAGTGTGGAGTCCTAACCCCTGGACCGCCAGGGAACTCCCCAGACTTTGTTCTTAATCATCAGTAGGAGGTTGATCACTGTGCACTGTGAAAGGGACCAGGGCCCTCACCTCCTCTCTGGCTGGCACGTGGAGAGGAGTAACTGCAAACACAGGTCACATCCTGTCGCAGCAGCTCAGCTGAAAAAACTGCCCAAAGAGGAGGTTTCAAGCCCTACTTGCTAAGCTCAATTTTAAAAGCAGTATTTGATATCAGCAACATCCAGAGCCACTCAGGGATCAAAGAGTTCTGCCTTGGAGTTAAGATAGTGTTAGACCTGGATTGGGGGCTTGTTGCCCTTCTAGAGTTTGAGTGACTTGTTCAAGGAGATGGGAAACAGGAGGACCATGGCCTCGTCAGTGTATCTCCTGTTCAGCCCCTCACCTTTGTTCCAGCTCTCATGTCCCCTCCCCTGTCCTCGCCCTCCTCCAGGTTGCCCAAATACTCCTGCCAGTTCATTGAGATGTGCCTGATGGTGACCGCTGATCACGGGCCTGCCGTCTCTGGGGCTCATAACACCATCATCTGCGCTCGAGCCGGCAAGGACCTCGTCTCCAGCCTCACCTCGGGACTGCTTACCATTGTGAGTATTGTCATCATAGGAGGTGAACAGCGGGGACACCCACCTTTGGCATCATGCCACTTGGCTGCATTGCAGTCCTAGAGGGAGCCATGGAGTGTGAGACCCCATGCCGGGGGCTGTTGAGGGGAACCCTGGATCAGCCGGAGAAGCCGAAGGAGACTGACAGCTTGGGGTGACATGGGCTGGCTCCTCCCACAGGGCGACCGGTTTGGGGGTGCCCTGGATGCAGCAGCCAAGATGTTCAGCAAGGCCTTTGACAGTGGCATCATCCCCATGGAGTTTGTGAACAAGATGAAGAAGGAAGGAAAGCTTATCATGGGCATTGGTCACCGAGTGAAGTCGGTGAGTCGTCTTTCTCCTTCAGGCACTGGGTCAACGGGGTGTGCGGCACAGCTGGGCTTTCGGCACCCAGCAGGCAAAGCTTTGCTGACAGATGCCAACACTGAGCAGCTCTTTTTCCCATTATAAAACGGATTGCCCATAAACAGTTTCTATCATGTTCAGTTGTGGTGTGAAAATGTGATGAACTGGGACCTTGGTATCTTTAGCTTCCCAGGTGACTCTTACAGGAGAAAGGACTAAGGTCAGGGTTAAGGGGACATATAGGTCACTAGATAATGCTGTGGACTGGCGTAACAACTCCCCAAATCTCAGTGGCTCCTGGGGCCGAGTTATGTTTAGAAATCAAAGGGAACAAGAGAAGAAGTGGCAGCTGCTTGCGGCCCCACAGGGACAGTTCAGGGTCCATGGCTCCACCACTCCAGAAACCTCAGGGAGTTAGTCACTCTGCTGGCCTAAGTGGGGGGTATGACTCGGATTAATACAAGAGGATCCTGCATTCATCCCGGCATCCCCACGCTGGGCCAGTGCAGAGTAAGTCCAGAGGTGGCTGGATGGCAAAGACTGAGCCAGAGACAGTGGTTTCTGCTGAGGGACATTCCATCTGGGCCTACAGAACTTAGGCCAGCCACCCCCAGCTCCCAGGCAGACGGTGCTCGCACAGCACAGGGCACCTTGCCTAGCCAGCGTCGCACCTGTGCTGCCATGCTCAGTCTTTGGGTGCCTTCCTTCCTGGAGACCATCCTGGCCTTGGGTGTCTTGGCCAAGGGAGGAGGTCACTGTGGTATTGGGACCTGGCACCCAGTCCGTCTCACTCCCCTGTTGATGGGACCGCCTAGTATGGGCCTCTGAACCGAGAGTTCATCTACACTCATTGCAGGTCCAGAAGGTTTCTTGGAATTTCAGGGGTGCTTTGCTGCCCCACTGCCAACATGTGCTTACTTAGTTAAAAACTAAGAACTTTGTAGAACTTGGTTACATCTTGACTAGGTTGCCAATCAGCAGTGTGGCTGGTGGCTAGAACCTCAGACTTCCCGTTGGAAGGTGTGTGCTGCTTTTGGGTTTTTTTTTTTTTGTTTGTTTGTTGTTTGATTTGGTTTTGGCTGTGCTGCTCGGCCTGAGATTTTAGTTCCTCAACTGGGGATTGAACCTGGGCCCCCGGCAGTGAAAGTGCAGAGTTCTAACTGCTGGACCGCCAGGGAAGTCCTGTGCCCTGCTGCTTGACCCTGTAGGATCCATGGCTAATTTATCCAACATCTCCACATCTCAGGTGGTTTTGAGGCTCAAATATGAGAGGACATCAGAAACCTTAAACCTCACAGCAGTGCATATGACACGTACAGCTATGTCTACCTGTGACACAAGCAAGAACACGTTTTTTTTTTTTGGCCTGTGTCATGTGAGGTCTTAGTTCTTCCACCAGGGCTCAAACCCATGCCCCTTGCAGTGGAAGTACGGTGTCTTAACCACTGGACAACCAGGGAAGTCCCAGGAACATGTCTTTTAACAGCTGTGTCAGAGTGGTTCCTCTAACTTTGGATCACTTCCTAGATCAACAACCCAGACATGCGCGTGCAGATTCTCAAAGATTATGTCAGACAACACTTCCCTGCCACCCCACTGCTCGACTACGCACTGGAAGTAGAGAAGATTACCACCTCCAAGGTAAAAGAAAATGTTTCTAATTCCCAAATCAGGGTTTTGGGTGAATTTCTTGGAGAAAATGACTGCCAAGTCACAGTCTGATTGTGCAGCTAAAATCGAACCCGGTTTTCTGAAAGATTTTTGTTTCTGTTGCTTAACTAAGTTGACACATAGTGTCAATGAGAGTCCTCTGCTAGACCTTAGAAATCAAGGCAGTCTCTCCTGTAAACTGGGAAGTGTTGGTGGGAGGTTTTTAAATAGCAGTCAGGAATTCATAGTAGTAGTTTTAGTAGTAATAGTGGAACATCATGCAGAACAAAAATTAGTAATAATGACAAATGCGTTGAATTTTTTTTTTTGCCTTCCCAGAAACCAAACCTTATACTGAATGTGGACGGTTTAATCGGAGTTGCATTTGTAGACATGCTTAGACACTGCGGGTCCTTCACTCGGTGAGCTTGCAGCTATTTTCTTCCTCTTAACCTTTATTGATTTTTCTTGGTGATTCCTCCCAACTCCCAAGAGCAATGCACGTTCATTAGAGAGCATTAAGAAATGCCTCTATGCCTACCACCCAGAACACCCTCCCTTTACTAATTAGAGTCCAAAGAGAGCTAGCGTCTCATTCCTGGGCAGAAATTATAGTGTCTGTGGGGAGGAGGGCAGTCATGTGAGCCATTTGAAAACTACAAGTGAATTGTGTGTTTCAGGGAGGAAGCTGATGAATATATTGACATTGGAGCCCTCAACGGCATCTTTGTGCTGGGAAGGAGCATGGGCTTCATTGGTAAGTTGGTAGTAAGAGTTCTGTTTGGTTTCGGTTTTTTGTTTGTTTTATCCCATGGTTCAGGTATACCCCTTGCCTATGTGGCCAGTTTCTTTTTCTTTTTTTGGCTGTCCTGCACAGCTTGCAAGATCTTAGTTCCTCAAGCTGGGTCAAATCTGGGTCCTAACCACTGGACCACCAGGGAATTCCCCAGGCCAGTTTCTATCAGCGAGATGTCACACTGTCTTGATCATTGTTGCTAATTCTTCCTTTGTTTAACTTCCGCTTTGTCTTTGTTCCTTTTTTCTTGGAAATGAGTTTGATTGTTAGCCTAGGAAAATAGAATGAAATCCAACAGGTCCTTTTACCAACTCAAACATCTACCTGTGGCATGGATCTAGATGTACTTCCTCATTTTTTGTGTGTATTAGTAAGATTTCCCTTCCTTACCTTCTCTCCCTCACCAAAATTCAACCCTCACCAGCTCTTAACAAAAAGATGTGTTTGCTCTATTTTAGGACACTATCTTGATCAGAAGAGGCTGAAGCAGGGGCTCTACCGTCACCCATGGGATGATATTTCATATGTTCTTCCGGAACACATGAGCATGTAACAGAGCCAGGAACCCTATTACAATAAAGTGATGACGAGAACTCTTCCCCTGGGAAATAGCCACAGACATCTGGCACTGGAGCTTGCTTAAAGGATGGGCCTCGAGTATAAACAGCCCCCAGTGTACAGACATTGAAGACCAACACCCACAGGCTAACACTGTTCAGTCTACACAAAGAAGCTTAATATTTTTTTTTATAAGCATAGAAATAAGAACCCAGCCAATACTTGTGACATTTGCTCTGCTACCTGCTATATTTATTATATGGAAGCATCTAAGCTCTGTCAGGATAGTGTTCTTCCTCATTGGAGGGTGTTACAATGTTGCTTTCTTTTATTTTTTCCATTAGCTTAAAAAAAAAAACAAAAAGTTTTCCCTTGAAGGAAGGGAATGACACTTTTAAGACCTCAAGATACTTTCCATTTAAAGGACCCCTACCCTTAATATCTTATTTTTTCCCTTTTCTTCCTCATATAACTTGAAAAGCATTGTATTAATCTGATTTTTTTTTTAGGATCTTTTTGTATGTTGTGTGTTAGGAGTTTGGTATCTCCCCAAAATGTTCCCTGTTGCAGACCAGTGTCTGCCTGTGTCAGGGGGAATGGGACCATTGCATCCTTAGCCATTGTTACAGAGTATGGGAAGTGGTAATTTAAAATGTAAACTTGTAACATACATATGTTTAAAATGGAAGCGCAAAGCAAAAAGCTGTGAAATGTCTTGTGTCTTATGTTCTCTGTATTTATGCACCTGACTTTTGTCTGTTACTGACTCTTCTCCAACCAGTTTGCATCTGTAATCCATAAAGATTCCAGGCAGCTGCCACCTCAGTCTTTCCTCTGTATTATCATAGTTTGGTTTAAATAAACTATATAGTAACACTGACTGCCATCTCATGTCATCCATATATTTTCATCTGCATTCCTTTGAAATGTACTTACTAAGTTTTACTACATGCAGTTTTAAAATGTTCATCCATGGACTTTGCTGATGGTACAGTAGATGGGTGTCCGCCTGCCAGTGCAGGAGACACAGGTTCAATCCCTGGTCTGGGAAGATTCCACATGCTGAGGTGCAACTAAAGCCCATGCACTATACCTACTGAATCCACACTCTAGAGCCTATGAGCCACAACTTCTGAGCCTGAGTGCCTGGAGCCTGTGTTCCGCAACAAGAGAAGCCACTACAATGAGAAGCCCATGCATGGCAAAGAAGAATAGCCCCCGCTGCAACTAGGGAAGGCCCAAGTGCAGCAACAAAGATAGGTCGCAATCAAATAAAATCTTAAAAAAAAAAAAAGTTCATACATCTCTTAAAAAAGAATCAAGGGAATTCCCAATCTCATTGCCGGCAGCCCTGGGTTCCACCCCTGGTCCAGGAACTAAGATCCAGCATGCCACCAGGTGCAGACAGATAAACAGATTTTAAAAAGACACTATCTTTAAAATAAACCCCAGTATCTTCTCCCATGAAATTGTGCCTCCCATTTCTCAGTGAATGGAAACCAAAGGTTTACTTAGATACTCAAGCTAAACACCTGGAAGGCATCCTTTCCTTCACTTCTCTGGTTGGCAAGTCCTGTTGATTTATCCTTTAAATAACTCTCTGATCTGTCCATATGGGGTCTGCTAACTTAGTGCCCCTAGTTCTACTTTTGTCTCCTTACAGCCCACCAGAGATATTTTTAAAGGTGCATCTGATTAAGCCATTCCCTTGCCTGAAGCCTCTAAGTGGCTTTTATTCATCTTTTAAACAAGTATGTATGGAACAGTAATTGTGGACCAAGCACTACGTAAAAATACCTGATGGTTAAATACCTCATTTAACCTTCACAGCGATCTGCCAAGTTAGACAGTATCCCGTTTTTAAAAGAAAAATTAGTTCAAAGACAGTAAGTTACTTGCTCACCCTCATCCACTTAACTGGGGCTCAGTCTCAAGTCTTTCTTTTTTCCATTTTTACTCCAAGGCCATTCTAAACCTTTAAATAAAAATCCAACGGTGCCACTCAAGACACTAATAGGTGAGGGTCCAAGGTGGCTTTTGTTTCACAAAACGACCACGAAGAACACGCTGCTCTCTAGGAGATGGAAAGAGCCATCGTCCCCATGGGCATGTGGATGGCCGGCCTCCGGGGAAGACAGTCATAACGGGAGCACAACAGTTGCCCCTTACCAAAGACGGACGCCTTAGGACAGGCGCGGCGGCGCGTGCGCAGACCCAGCGGCGGCCGGCTCCGCCCCGCGCCCACTCTTTATTCCCAGAATCCCTCTGTGTCGCACCAGAACGGCAGAATCGTTCGGGGACTGAGGAGTCGGGCGCGGCGGCGTCAAGATGGCGGCTGCGGCTGTGGCGGCGGCGGCAGCGGCGGCCGCGGCAGCATCTCTGCAGGTGCTGGAGATGGAGAGCATGGAGACAGCCGCAGCCGGCTCCGCGGGGCTAGCCGCCGAAGTCAGAGGTAGCGGCACGGTGGACTTCGGGCCTGGGCCTGGTTTGTCTGCAATGGAGGCGAGCGGGGGCGACCCGGGCCCGGAGGCCGAGGATTTCGAGTGCAGCTCTCACTGCTCGGAGCTGTCGTGGAGGCAGAACGAACAGCGGCGCCAGGGCCTCTTCTGCGACATCACCTTGTGCTTCGGCGGTGCGGGAGGCCGAGAGTTCCGGGCCCACCGCTCGGTGCTGGCCGCCGCCACCGAGTACTTCACGCCCCTGCTCTCGGGTCAGTTCTCCGAGTCCCGCTCCGGCCGGGTGG
>NW_011494752.1:1205374-1213022 GCF_000754665.1 Bison bison bison
GGGGCCCGACCCCGACAGGGGGAAAGCCGTTATCGAATACATGTACACCGGGCGCATCCGCGTCAGCACGGGCAGTGTGCACGAGGTGCTGGAGTTGGCCGACAGGTAGGGGACGCAGGCGGGATTCGGAGCGCGGGGGTGGAGATGCTCGCCGACCGCGGGCGGCATCCAGGGAGGGCGCGGGAAAAGGCGTGGAGGGCAGTGCCCTGGGTAGGCTCGAGTGAGCCGTAACGAAATGCATTCGTTTGATACTTACTGAGCGCCTGCTGTGTGTTGTGGGGCCGCCACTGCGCTGGGCACAGAGGGTGCAGCCGGCCAGTCAGGCAAGGGGTCGTGTCTCCAGGTGAAGAGACAAAGGCAATGAAAAAGTCCGCTTTTAATGAGTACAGTGTTGACATTTTAAAAGGATAGTAATTGCGTAAAGACCTTTCTCAGGAGGTGACATTTAAACCGACCTTTAAATGGCAAGGGAATCCTGGCCATGCAAAGATGGGGAATGACCATTCCTGGCAGATAGCGCAAAGGCCCCGCATCTCGTTTGGCTTAGAGAAGAAGTAAAAAAGGAAATTGAATGATCTAGGAGGTGAAGGGGAGAAGGGTGTGTGAAATGTTTTGGATAAAGGAGTTTGGATTTACAAGGTGATGTGAAGCTGGCTAAGGAAATGATTTGACTGAAATATTTTTAAGATGATTCTGCTACTGTGGAAAATGGGTTTTAGAGGGCCCAGATGGATATTCCAGAAACTATTTAGGAAGCAGGTGAATGCAGTTTGGAGATGGGGAGCAGCCTTTTGGGGCAGTATTCTGTGTGTATATTTGTTATTTGAACGACTATCTCCTGAGTCAACCCCTGGGTTCTGAGCATCTGGGGATTCAGCACTGAACAAAATAGACAAAAGTCCCTTTCTGCATTGCACTTCCATAAGTAGATGGACGGCAAATAAAACAGCATGTTGGATGATTGCTCTAGCTATTTTGAAAAATAAAGGATGGCGGGTCATATAGAAAATGTTAATGTAAAGAAGCTGTTTTCTAAACTGAATAGATAGAGAAATCCTCCTGAAGAAAAAGACATTTGCAAAGAATTGAAAGAGGTGTGGTTAAGAGTGTTTCAGGTAGGGGACGTCTCAGGTGCAAAGACCCTGAGATGGAGCTTCTCTGGAGGCTGCTGCTGCTAAGTCGCTTCAGTCTTCAGAATAGCAAAAGGCCAGGGTGGCTGGATCAGAGGGATGCAGGGCAAGAGAAGTAGGAGAGGCTTGAGAGTGGTAATGGGGATGGATCCAGATCCCACAGGGCTGTGTCAGCCTGTGGGAGGACTTGGGCTCCTACTCTGAGTAACATGGGAAGGTTTAAGGTAGAGTAATGATGCATTCTGATTTGCAGAATTCTGCTGTGTTGAGAAAAAGTGGGGAAGGGGCTGCAAGGGCAGAAGCAGAGAGACAAGCAGGTTGTTACAGAGGTGGTAGAGGCTTGGACTGAGGAGGGAGAAGTAAAAGTGATGAGAAATGCTTTGATTCTAGATGCATTTTGAAGGCAGAGGAGAGAAATTTGCCAGTGGATTTGATGTGAGGGATGAGGGAAAAGACTGCAGGTTTTTTGACCCATTGGAAAGATGGAGTTATTATTAAGATGTGAAAAAGTTCAGGAAAGTGTTTGGGAGGAAGTGTTTGGTTTTTGGTCCAGGAAATGTCTTCTACTGGATGTCTAATAGGACATTGGATGGAGGAGCATTGGGAGCTAGAGATTGGGAGGAAATTAGCATATAGATGGTAATTAAAGCTTTGGGACTGGATAAAACTACCTAGGAAGAGAGTGTAGATAGAAAAGAGAAACCGAAGGACAGAGCTCTGGGGTTCTCCAGAATGTTAAAGAGACACCAGCAGAGCACCTGATCCCATGGAAGGCTAGAGTGTCAAGGAGGGAGTAGCCAATCATGTCAACTCCGTCACTTGTAAGTAGTCATTGAATTTGGTGATAATAGAGGTCATTGATGGCACTGACAAGAGCCATCTAAGTCTGACCATTGGGACTTCTCTGGTGGTCCAGTGGCTAAAATGCTGCACTTCCAATGCAGGGGGCCCAGGTTCTATCCCTGGTCTGGGACCTAGATCCCACATGCCACAACTAAAAGATAATCTCAAGCAGCCAAATAATACAGTATCTTTAAAAAATAGTATTTAAGAAATAGTCTGTCAAGAGAATCAGAAAAATGATACTCATGGACCTGTGTGAGGAGTCATCCAGGGAGGTCTTTTTCCCTCTGTAAGCTGGGAGATGGGCTTCCCAGGTGACTCGGTGGTAAAGAATCTGCCTGCCAATGCAGGAGGTGCAGGAGACCTGGGTTCAATCCCTGGGTCGGGAACATATCTGGAGGAGGAAATGGCAGCCCACTCCAATATTCTTGTCTGGAAAATTCCATGTAGCCTGGCAGGCTACAGTCCATGGGGTCGCAAAAGAGTCGGGGACTCAACTGAGTGACTAAGCACGTACACACACAACCTGAGAGATCCTGGAGCGTGTTTGTGTGCTGATGAAAATGAATCCGTGGAAGAGGAGAAATTGATGTTATAAGGACCAGAGTCTTTGAAACCAAGAAGGGATAGAATCCATATTAAAAGTGGAGAAGTTGGACTAGGAAGGCAGAGTATAGGGTACAGCTGTAGGCAGACAGATTGAATAGTGGGAGGGAATTCTCTGGTGGTCCAGGGATTAGGACTCATGGCTTTCACTGCTGGGACCCAGGTTGAAGGCCTGGTTGAAGAACTAAGATCTTCCAAGCCTCTCGATGTGGCTGGGGAAAAAAAAAAAAAAAGGATTGGATAATGGGAAAATGAAGTTTTTGCCTGATTGCTTCTGTTTTCTCAAAGCATGATACTGGGTCATCTGTTTGAGGGTGGGGTGGAATGTGGCAGGTGCATGTGTGCAAGGGGTGGCTTGTTGAATGCAGATGGATAGAGAAGGGTCATCGCACTCACTCCAGCTCTGTTTTCTTCTGTCATGTGAGCTTGTGTTCTTTCAGATTTACCCCTCCTTTACTGGAGACTTGAGTGAGGAGAGGAGAGAACACCCCCAGACAATTTACTTAAAACTTCTCTCCATAGGTCAGTTGCTGAGTAGCCACTTTGTGTTTGACACTCTGCCCTGCAACCATCACAGCCAGTCCTACCCATCAGCTTTGAGGCAGGATTCCTTTACAACCCCTCCTCCCCCATATAGTCTGTCTGTTGATCATACCTACCTTGCAGGGCACATACACTGTAAAGCAATAATAGGAAGTGCCCAGCATGATCCCTGTCACGTGACACATGCCTAGTATACGACAGGCAGCTATTGTTTTCTTAGAGCAGTGTTTCCAAACACCTGTCCAAGGAAATATGTGTTGGCTTACTGGAACACCTGCCAAAAATCACAAGTAGAAGGTGGGGAAGCACAAGAAAGAGTGATCCTGGCACCCAGGCATATTTGAGAGCCACTAGAGCTCTTAACTACTCTGCCTTGTCTTTGTCTTGTAGCTGAGATGGTATGCTCCCTGAAGAGGGTAAAGGGAGCCTGTCTTGAAATTCATCTTCATATCACAAGTCAGTTAGTTACTAAGCACAATAATCATAGTAGCAAGTAGTTACTGAAGTGAGAGAGGCCTGGACTGACTGGTGAAGTCATTCTTAAATTGTTTATGTTCTCTGTTCTGGAGATGTAATCCTTAGTGTGTGTGCTAAATCCCTGCAGTTGTGTCCAACTCTGTGACCCTATGGACTCTTAGCCCTCTAGGCTCCTCCGTCCATGGGATTCTCCAGGCAAGTATACTGGAGTGGGTTGCCATGCCCTTACTCCTTAGCATTAGTCTCAAATTGGCCACCCTTAGGGCTTAATTCTGCCAGATTAATTTATGTGAGCCAACAACATCTAGTCAGCTACATGCCAAACCGCTTTTCTTTTTAATGTGGACGGGCCTACACATTTTCTGTTGTTTTATTTCTTGGCTTCTTCAGATCTTAGAGTTTGCCTTGCCACTCCTGCTTTAATGAGAACCCAGCTCAGGACAAAACTCCTGAGCACCACCCCTGCCCCCACCCCTGGGTTACTCAGGGAGAAAGCTCTGGTGATGAGATGATTAAAACCTCTGACACAAAGCCTGCACTGCCGTTCCCTCTGAAATCCGACCAGACAGCCTCCCAGGAGTCACAGTTTTTATACCATGTAGTTGATGCTTAAGGAAATCTCTTCATTGAGACCCAGCCTCATCTAAGAAGAGACTGGTTGCTAGCTAGGGACTTGGGCAGGATGGCACAGACAAGTTTGGATTGAGGTTTGCCTCTGCCAAGGGTAAATTACAGTGGAAACAGAGTGTAGGACTGTTGTTCTTTATTAAAGGATATTTTCTGAAATACCTTACGTAATCAAAAACTCCATTTTGTGTGTGTATCACAAAATTTTGTATAATATATAATTACATATAAACTACCTAATGTAAATAAAATATATAAAGATGATTTTTACATATGCTTTTAAACATACTTTCCCACACAATCCTGTTTAATTTGGGAGGATTTGCTTTTTTTTTCAAGTGTTGTGAATGAAGTGAGATGAAACTTATATTTCAGTTTGTATAATTTAGATGTTCTCAAAGAGCATTTTCAAAGTATGCACATTTGAAAATTAATCCTTCCTCTTTTTCTTGGTTTTAGGTTCCTATTAATTCGTTTAAAAGAGTTTTGTGGAGAATTTCTCAAGAAAAAGCTTCATCTCTCTAATTGTGTAGCCATTCACAGTTTAGCTCACATGTATACCCTAAGCCAGCTTGCTCTGAAAGCGGCAGATATGATACGGAGAAACTTCCACAAAGTAATTCAGGATGAGGAATTTTATACTTTACCTTTCCACCTCATCCGAGATTGGCTTTCGGACTTGGAGATCACAGTTGATTCCGAAGAGGTTCTGTTCGAAACAGTTTTGAAGTGGGTTCAGAGAAATGCTGAGGAGAGAGAGAGATACTTTGAAGAACTTTTTAAATTGCTCAGATTGTCCCAGATGAAACCTACTTACCTTACTCGTCATGTCAAACCAGAGAGGCTGGTGGCCAATAATGAAGTTTGCGTCAAGTTGGTGGCCGATGCAGTGGAGAGGCACGCTCTGAGAGCTGAGAACATACAGTCTGGCACATTCCAGCATCCTGCTTCTCATGTCTCATTATTACCTCGCTACGGGCAAAACATGGACGTGATCATGGTTATTGGAGGCGTGTCAGAAGGAGGGGACTATTTAAGTGAATGTGTGGGATATTTTGTTGATGAGGACAGATGGGTAAACCTACCCCATATCCATAATCACCTTGATGGACATGCCGTTGCAGTAACAGAATCCTACGTGTATGTTGCTGGGTCGATGGAACCAGGGTTCGCTAAAACTGTGGAAAGGTATAATCCAAATTTGAATACCTGGGAACATGTTTGTAGTCTGATGACAAGGAAGCATTCTTTTGGGCTAACAGAAGTCAAGGGGAAGCTATACAGCATTGGAGGACATGGCAACTTCAGTCCCGGTTTTAAAGATGTGACTGTTTATAATCCCGAGCTAGATAAATGGCACAACTTGGAATCAGCACCAAAGATTCTTCGGGATGTGAAAGCGCTCGCCATTGAAGACCGGTTTGTGTACATTGCTGCCCGCACTCCTGTGGACCGGGACACTGAAGATGGATTAAAGGCTGTCATTACTTGCTATGACACAGAGACTCGACAGTGGCAAGATGTGGAATCTTTGCCGCTTATTGACAATTACTGCTTTTTCCAAATGTCTGTGGTCAACTCAAACTTTTATCAGACAGCCTCATGCTGCCCCAAGAGTTATTCTTTAGAAAATGAAGAAGCGATACGAAAAATCGCCAACCAGGTTTCCGATGAGATCCTTGAAAGTTTACCCCCGGAAGTCCTAAGCATTGAAGGAGCGGCCATTTGCTATTACAAAGATGACGTTTTCATTATTGGAGGCTGGAAAAACAGTGATGATATTGACAAACAGTATAGGAAAGAAGCCTACCGATACTGTGCTGAGAGAAAGCGGTGGATGCTTCTTCCTCCCATGCCACAACCCCGTTGTCGAGCCACTGCCTGCCACGTGAGAATCCCATACCGGTACTTGCATGGCACTCAGAGATATCCTATGCCTCAAAACTTAATGTGGCAGAAGGACAGGATCAGACAGATGCAAGAAATACATCGACATGCCCTAAACATGCGGCGAGTGCCAAGCTCTCAGATAGAATGCTAGGTTCTTTGATGCATGCAGCTTAAAACAGACCTTTTCATGAGGCCGAAGATACCCAGACTGTTACTTGAAAATGTAGGTCAATAACTTATTTTCTACATGAATGGATTATCACCCCATATAAAGGAAATACAGTTAAAAACTGAAGAATGGGAAAATCAATTCAGTACGTGGTAATTTTTGTTAGTTTGCAGTCTTTATCTGTTGTTGGTTTGTGTGTATGTTGGCAAAATAAGATCTTATTAAAGATAAATGGAAAACCAGGTGTAGTTACTTGGTTGTTCTTCTGCCAACAGTTTATAACTTCTTTGTTTTAGGGACTTATGTTTTGAACATGCTTTAAGCACCGATTTTATTTGCACATGTATTTTGATAATCTTTTTCATTTTTTTTCCTGAATGGTTGGTTTTGACAAGATCAGAATACATGCATTGAGCCCTCATCTATAGGAGGAATGTGCAATAGTGAGATTGAAGTCTGAAGGAAAAAGCACAATGTTTTAGCAAGATGATTTCACAATGTTTGCATTGCTATTTTGTTGTCTTTGTTTATCTTGAAATACTATCTTGTTTATTTCTAGAAGACATGACTGATGAGAAATTTGTGATTGGCATTTGTGGAATATTTTTCATTTCTTTAGCATCTCTGTTGTAAACTTCACGCCATCACTTTGAGATAATGGTGGTTAGCAAGAGTACTGATCTTTAGCTGATGAATTGATTACAGAGGAAGTTATATCTTTGAAATTTGTTTCTCTAAGCAGAAAAATATTACTAGTCTAGAGTAAGAAATCAAAGGCATTGAAAAATTTTAAAACGCTTTTTTCAGGAGATATTTGAAGATAAGTTACTGAGTGTAAATAATGCCGATGACAATCGACACTCAACACCTTTAGTTTTAAATTTTACTCTAATGCATGTTATATGGAATCCTCATCATTCCTTTCTAAAACAAACTTTTCAAAATAGGAAGGAAGGAAGTAACAGTTTAGGGAAATGTTGCTAAAGAGAAGCCTTATTATTTCTCAACCTGGATTATTATAATATTTTGTCCATTTGCCCTAGACCTTCATTGAAACTTTGCCTGAGCCTAGACTACAACATTTGGGCACATAATTATGGCTCTTAAAAATTGATCTCTGTGGTTATCTTTTATTTATTCTAATGCATTCTTCTGATCTCACCTGTGCCCAGGCAGTATGCAAATTATCACATAGGTTGACCTTTAGCGTTCAGTTAATGTAGGAAACTCCTGCTCTAGTGGTTTGAAGTGTGGGGTCCAGTATACTTTTCTTGTTTCTTTCAGAATGTTTCTACCTTCTTGGACATTCTGGAATACTATTCTAGAAGGTAAATTCCAAGTGCAGTGATTTCCCCCCCCCCCC
>NW_011494752.1:1213122-1213445 GCF_000754665.1 Bison bison bison
CCAGTTAGTTCATTATAGTTCTTAGCAGTTGGATCAAACATCAAAAGAAAAAGTACAACCAGGAATTTTGGCTCTCAGTGTGCTGTAGGACTATTAATGCTTAGCCCTTGGACTCTATACTAAGAAATTATCTGAAATTTCTAAATTGGTATCCTTGCCTAAGAACATTTTTTTAAAATGTGTTGGAAATCTACTTTAAATACATTTAATTTAGTCCAGGGTAGGGATGGGAAACTGCAAGTCTATTTCTATATGAGGATATATTATCCTACCCCATCTCTACCATTTCCTTAATTTCCATTTATTTTTAGCTATTTTAATAA
>NW_011494752.1:1213545-1229208 GCF_000754665.1 Bison bison bison
AAAAGTTATTAGATTCTGAGAATTGCTGATTAGTTGTGAGAGGTCTGTGCAAGACAGAAAAGCTCATTAAATGGCTTTCTCATTTCTCTCTGATAGACTATATTAGCAAACTTCCTTTTCTTGATGGTGTTAAATAATTTAGTAGCTCACTAAGGTACCAGTTTCTTTCCAGGAGGGTGTGATGTCAGGTTTTTTTAATTGCTTTTTTTTTTTTTTGGTCTCAGAGATGTCTTCTGAGATAGTCATTACCAAGTTACTTGTAGGGTTGTCTTTTTTTCACATGATGTAGCAGAAGCCATAACTCATAAGATTTAGGTATAATCTGGTTTTGAAAACGTGATTGAAACTGTTGTTTTTTAACTCGGCAGGCAGCCTAGGCCATGGCTGGAAAGAGAGGGTAAGTCCTTCCTTGCATGATCATGTGTGCAGGGTTTCTGACCACTGAATTCCTAATTTTCATATTTGAATTCACATGTGTGATTTCACATCGATAACTTGTGTTTCTAAAATATCCTAACTAACTTGTTAATAAGGAAGGAAACCAGATTTGCTTAAATCTGTTCAAGGCTGACATTCTGAAATTTTAAACTAGAAATAACATCCCTCAGCATTTGGAAAGGTTCTGATTATGATGACCAGCCTGCAGTGTCTCTTTGGGAAAGAAATTTCCTTTTTAATGAAAACTGAAGATTGCATTTGACAATTTAAGCAGTTAAAAATACAGCTTTAACAAGGCAGCTTAACATGTATTTAAGCAAACCTTTTTTGTTGTTGTTGCTTTTGTTTTGTAGAAGGAAAAGAGGGGAATTGACTATATCAAAAAGTAAGAACTGTATATAACTTTAAGTGAGGCTGCTTAGATCTTGGAATGGATACCCTTTGAGTATACCCACCCCACCATGGTTTAAAAAAAGAAAAAAAGCCCGGTGTACTTATTGAGAATGTCAGTCATGAGCTTAGTGTTTAAGTAATACCTCTCACTTGCAGTTGTGAGTCTGATTTGCATGATTAGTCTTGTGTATCTTGATATACAACTTTGCTTTTGCTGTGCCAATTCAAATTATTTTGCTTTAAAAAAAAAGAAAACCTAAAATTTTATGGATGTCAGTTTTGTCTTGATTACTTGGTTTTGTATAGTATTTCTGGGACCAAAAAATAAATTGAAATCTTTTTTTATGTAGAACAGAGGTTTGAAGCTGGAAAGATAATGTTTATGGCAGATTTGTGTGCTTTTGTATATTAAACTCTTCAGGCTGCCGGTAAGGCAGTTTCTAGAGCACACTTACTTTTTTCCTCTTTTATGTTTCTTGACTAGTGTAGCATGTGGTATGTTTAAATACTTCATTCTCTGCTTCATAATTCTAATATGAACACTATACTATAGGTAGACAGGTAAGCTCTTTGTACATTTCAGTTACGTGGCCTAATCAAGCATAACCAAAGGGATGTTTTTTGTACTTGTCTCAAACTAAGCCTAAAAAGGGTGTCTCAGCCACATTTCATGTCTTTTCCAAATATGAAGAATTGTGAAGCAAGTCCTCTGCCAACACTAGAAAAATAGGGTGTTTATAGGTTGTCATTTAACCTTAGACTATTTGGAGAAACAATTCAGTCTCTCCTTTTTCAAATTGTTAAACATTTTGGCACAGTTTTTCACTCCAGCTTGTTACTTTCTTGAGAATAGTCCATTTTTGTTTTTATTATAATGCTTATATTATACCATGTTTTGGTCATTGGAAACAAAACAGCTCATAGCCCAGTGATGTAATACAGTGACAGTAACACAATATAGTAGTCATTTTGCTTCAAGGAATTTAATTAGATAGCCAAATAACCGCTCTCTGTTGATTACCTTTGTTGGGCTTGTCTTACTCTATATGGCCATTACTGCAAATGTCTGACCGTGAAGCACATACAGTAGAGCACTTGTTAACTTAATCTTCAGCCTAATGCACTTGCACTCATTGAAAAGTAGTGCTTGTTGTGTGGTTGAAGATCTTACGGTCTATGTGCAAGGGCTCATTGAATTATATGTAAAATAAATACTTAGTTCAAGTTGATACAGTGAGTTTTCTGGGCTAGCAGTATTGAGCCCCTGTCTTACCGCAAGTATAATCTTGACTGTCTCCCTTTAATTAAGTCAGAGATGTAGAATTTAGGACAGTCTGAGACATTACCTTGTAAAATAGCTTGTTTTATGTTCCTAAAGCTACCTTGTTCTGTGTTAGAGCTACTAATCGTCTTGATGTAAGTTTTAAATAAATGTATTTCTTTAGAGCTGACTTGCACTGTGATTTCTCCTTTTAATTATGGACCATTGAATATAATTGCTTCCTTCTTCCCCTCGTACTCCCTTCCGTCATCCAACCCTTGGCTCCCTTAAGTTGAACATTTTCCAGTACTCTTACAAGTTTAAACACTGCATTTATTTAAAAAAAGAATTAATTCTTATTGCTTAGACTTTTTATTAGCTAATATGAAGAGGCTTATACAGGTAGGGTACTTGTCGAGGCAGAGTACTTTACTTCATCTCGCAGTGCTAG
Organism: Bison bison bison; assembly: GCF_000754665.1. Lineage (NCBI taxonomy): Eukaryota > Metazoa > Chordata > Mammalia > Artiodactyla > Bovidae > Bison > Bison bison. The sequence continues at coordinate 1,216,089 of NW_011494752.1, forward strand.
TCCTGTGAAGTTGTCCCGTCTAGCTGCATATTCCCCAACGTTGGCCAGCCCTGGTACCACACAGCAGCTCAGAGCACTGCGGTATATACTCATGTCATGAGCATCATACCACTCGTCAGTCTTCTCATCATAGCACTCAACATTAAAGGTGGTGGTAAAGCCATTAAAACCACCCACCACAAACAAGAGGTCGTCTACCACCTCGATGCCAAAATTGCTACGAGGATTAAACATAGTTGGGATTGTGCGCCAGGTGTTAGCCACTGGGCTGTAGGCTTCTGCACTCCTAAGTCGATTAGCTCCGTCAAAGCCGCCTACCTGTGGACAGCAGAGGAAACACAACTGGCTGTTAACCGTCGCTTCTGTGCACTGAGGATCCCCTCCTTGCCGGGGACCCGTGATTTCATACCTCCCTCTTCCACCATCTTCCGTGGATAAGAAGCTTTCAGATACTTCCCACTGGTAGTGTAAACCTATTTGCTAATAGAAAACCTAGGCTATCAATTTGTTGTAGGAAAGAAACTCACCGCATATACGTGTTCTCCATAAGCAATTACACCTATCCCACTCCTCCTGCTTCTCATGGGTGCTATGACTGTCCACTGATTACTCTCAGCGTTGTACACTTCTGCTGTAAACAGGCATTCGTTCCCGTTAAACCCACCACATATGTAGACCTGTGTGAAGAGAGTTCCAGGATGAGTAAAATTACTTCTGGGGAGTAGAAGGAAAGATGGTGGCTGGGGGCTGAGGACACTTCAGATGCCAGTCTGCAGTCTGAGTTTTTTCCACATGTGCACACATTGCTTTTTAATAGGTAAAAGATGGTTACAAAGGGCCACTTAGTCATTGGATGAAGGGGTTAGTATTGCAAGGTGAATACCGCCACTTCTGTTTTCCATCCACCTCAAAGAACAAAGCATTACTTGCGCCTTCCCCGGGGGCTCACCTTTCCGTAGAGTGTTGTGGCACTCGCATCACTCCTCTGCTCATGCATGGGGGCAATGAGTGTCCACTGGTTGGTCTCTGGCTCATAACGTTCAGCAGTGTTGAGACGCACATAGCCGTCAAAGCCTCCCATGGCGTAAATAAAATTGCTGAGGACTGTCACACTGACGTAGCAACGCCTCGAGTGCATTGGGGCCACCTGATGCCAGGTTTTCTTGACTGGGTCAAAACGCTTAACACTATTGAAATAGTCCACACTATCGAACCCCCCAATGATATAAACATAGCCTTTCAAATAGGCTGCCCCATGGTAGGCACGAGGACTCTCTTCCTCACAAGTGACATTCACCCATCTGTCTGCCCGAGCATCATATGCCTCAATGGCATTGGTGGGGCTCCCACCACTCCAGCCACCAATTGCAAATAGGATGGCATAGGGCAAGCGGGGCCTGGTGAGCGGGTTGGTGAAATCAGAATTAGAAGGTCCATTCATATTTAGGTCATACATGGCCTTCAGGGCATTAATGATGACTGGCTTGCATTCCTCACTGTCTTTGACATAGTCATTCATTTTAACATTGTTCATGAAATATTCAGCATGCATTAGGGCCAGGCGAACCTAAGAAGGAAATACAGAAAGTCATTCAGATGAGGTGAGGTGTCTGAAAAACCCATGTCCTTAAGCCCACAACTTCACAGCCTCCACTGAATGCGCTAGGGTCATGTTTCATTTTTGTAACTTACATTTGGATGCTGAGAATGAGTGAGAAAGAAGCCACCTCAAGTGGTCACAGGGCTAGTCCATTCCTTGGCCCCTGGACAGGACTTTTAGACCAGAAAAAGCTGTGGTCCTTGTTCAGTGATTGGATATCTATGTCTCTCTATATAAAGTAACATGAATTAGCACCAAATGGTTACAATTGAGTGCAATGCTCATTACCTGGTTTCTAGTCTAACTCCTGTTTTGGTTGGGGAAACTCACAGAAGGAAAGAGGTGAAAGGAAGACCTTTTAGAATTCTTTTGAAGACCTGCTTTCTCCTTCCCCCACTATCAGAATTTTGGTCAAAGAGAAAATAATTGGGGCAGAAGGAACTAGCCATGCCAGGGGCGAAGAAAGCTTTAAAATTCCAGAGAATGGCAGAGGATGCCTTCTACATATGTACATCTATAAGTGACTGCGTGCTAAATCATTTCAGTTGTGTCCAACTCTTTGTGACCCTATGGACCGGAGCCCAGCAGGCTCCTCTGTCCGTGGATTGTCCAGGCAAGAATATTGGAGTGGGTTGCCATGCCCTCATCCAAGGGATCTTCCCAACCCAGGGATCAAACCCAAGTCTCTTACATCTCCTGCATTGGCAGGCAGGTTCTTTACCACTAGTGCCACCTGAGAAGTCCACATATATAAGTATATATTTATATATATGTTATATATAAGTATATATATAAATATAACGACAACTCTGGCATCTGTCAAACGTCTGAGTGTAGTCCTTGGGACAATTCCTCTGGGATTAATGAATCAAAAGTGAGCAATTAAGGGAATTCCCTGGTAGTCCAGTAGTTAGGACTCCAAGTGAACCTCCATGCTAGGGGCATGGCTTTGATCCCTGGGCACGGAACTGACTCAGTTGGTAAAGAATCCACCTGCAATGCAGGAGACCCCCGTTTGATTCCTGGGTCGGGAAGATCTGCTGAAGGGACAGGCTACCCACTCCAGTGTTCTTGGGCTTCCCTTGTGGCTCAGCTGGTAAAGAATCTGCCTGCAATGTGAGAGACCTGGAGTTGATCCCTGGGTTGGGAAGATCCCCTGGAGAAGGGAATGGCTACCCACTCCAGTATTCTGGCCTGGAGAATTCCACGAACTGTATAGTCCATGGGGTCGCAAAGAGTCAGACACGACTGAGCGACTTTCACTTCACTTCGTGGAACTAAGATCCCACAAGTCACATGGCTCAGCCAGAAAAAGAACAGTGAACAATTAAAGCATCCCACAAAAAAATAACTAAATGACCTTGGGAAGCAAAACTGAAATATGCTGCTTCCTATTTTGGGGGTCATGAGAAATCCATTTTAAAATGGCCTCAAATACAGCATCTTCTTGTTTGACGTTGAGCTCATCTTTCTCAATGATATCCTTAAGTTCAGTGACTGAGAGCTCTAAAAACTCTGCTGAGACTTTGACCATCTCCTCAAAGTTGTGCAGTATGAACATGTAGGCTTTCTGCCTCAGCTCAGGGCAGTAGTAGTAGTCCGTGAACTTGCAGATGCCGATACAGTTATCCAAGCACAGTTCCGACTTGAGGAACTCACAGCAACCCCTGACAATACCCATGATGTTAAACTGGTCTGCAGCAGCCAAGAGTTTCTCCACATTATCCGGTGTGATGGGGACCGTCCGGGTGTATGCGTATTCGATAATCAGCTTCATCATGTCAGGGGAAATGCCAGGGATGTTGTATACTTTCTTTTCAGTGTTGTTCCAGCCACTTGTAAACAAAGCTCTGGAAGAGAGACAAAAACTAGCAGTCACTGAAATATTTCTCTCTGGTCTGCCATGTTTTCCCCGCCCCCCACCCCCACCCTTTTCTTGTGGAGAGTTTGGACATTTTCCAAATAGCACACAATATATTGGAAATACATCGGTGTGAGGTAAGAGGGAGGAGAGTAGGCTTTATATAATGGGCAAAAGAACCTTTCCAAGATCTTTGGTCACTTTTATTCCTATTTTCATGATCAGTAGCCCTTTTCCCCATTTTAGGGATGGAGAAATTGAGATCTACAGCTGGTAGTATGACCCAGGTCTTTTCTGTCTCAGCCCATTGTCCATCAAACTCTACCCCAATTAAAGAAATTAAACTTGAGCAAATACACTTTTAAAACAAGTATTATTCATATCCAGAATCTGATCACTTCGCACCACTCCTGTTGCTACCTTCTTAGTCTGAGCCACTGCCATCTGTTTCCTCGATTATTGCGAATAAACCCCCTAACTCAGCAGTCCTCAACCTTTTTGGCACCATGCACCAGTTTTGTGGAAAACAATTTTTCCATGCACTGGGAGGTAGGGATGGTTTCAGGATGATTCTCATAAGGAGCCTGCAACCTAGATCCCTCGCATGCATAGTTCACAGTAGGATTCCTGCTCCTGTGAGAATCTAATGCTGCCACTTATCTCACAGGAGGTGGAGCTCAGGCAGTCGTGAGAGTGATGGGCACAGGCTGTAAATACAAGCTTCACCTGCCCGCCACTCACCTGCTGTGCAGCCTGGTTCCTAATAGGCCGGTATCAGTCTGTGACCTGGAGGTTGGGGACCCCTGCCCTAACTGATCTCTCTGCTTCTGCCCTTGACATCTCCAGAGTTTACAGTCTTATCCCAGCCCCCAGAGTGATCCTTATGAGTTTATGCTCTTCTTCCACTCAGAAACTTCCACTGGCTTCCCTTGTTATTTACAGAGTAAAATATGAAATCCTTACCAGGGACTACAAAAGACCCCTGAGATCTGGACCATGAATACCTCTCTAATCATATTTCCTCTCGCCTTCCTTCTCACCTTATTCCAGCCCTGCTGGCCTTGCTTTCCTTGAATACACCAGAGATGCTTCCATCTTGGGTCCTTTGCACTTTGCTTTCTACTTGGCCTGGAAGGCTCCCCGCCACCCCCCTGCCCCAGACTTCCATATCTTCTAAGACTTCACCCCCTGAAAGTCTTTCCTCAAATGTCACTTTGTCAGCAAAATGGTAATCCTATTTAAAATAACCACTCCCTATCTTCTTTTTCCCTAGCAATTATGATCAGATATATATTTTATTAAATGCCTATTACCCCTATTCAAAGGTAAACTTAATGAGAACAGGAATATTTATGTGTTGTTTTTTTTTCCAGTACCTGTCACAAAATAGGCACTCAATAAGAAATTATTGAATGAATAAATGACCACTATTCCACAATTATTTATTGGGTCCTTTCTAAATAGCTAGGTACTTTTCTAGGTGTTGCAGAAGTCCCTGCCCTAATATATTTTTGCATCCTTTTTCTAGGAAGTTTAAGGAAATATGGGCTCAGAGATCAAATTCTCTATCAAAGAAGTCTGCAAACCTATAGCCTCTGGGCCAAATTCAACCTAACTCCTCTATTTTTGTCCTGCCCAAGAGTTAAGAATTTTTTTACATTTTTAAATTGGGAAAAATATTGTGACACCTGGAAATTATAATAAATTCAAATTTTGATAATAAAATAATTTTATTGGAACACAGCCATGTCCTTTCAGTTAGAATTGTCCATGGCTATTTTCCAGTTCTCCTTGATCTCTTCTGCTTCTACTAGGTCTCCACTGTCTCTATCCTTTATTGTGCCCATCTTTGGGTGAAATGTTCCCTTGGTATTTCCAATTTTCCTAAAGAGATCTCTAGTCTTTCCCCTTCTGTTGTTTTCCTCTATATCTTTGCATTGTTCATTGAAGAAGGCCTTCTTGTCTCTCCTTTCTATTCTGAAACTCTGCGTTTAGTTGGATGTACCTTTCCCTTCCTCTCTTGCTTTTTCACTTCTCTTCTTTCTGCAGCTATTTGTGAAGGCTCCTCCGGTAACCACTTTGCCTTCTTGCTTTTCTTTGGGATGGTTTTGTTTGCTGCCTCCTGTACAATATTACATACCTCTGTCCACACTTCTTCAGGCACGCTGTTTACTAGATCTAATCCCTTGAATCTATTCATCACCTCCAATGGTATTCATAGGGGATTTGATTCAAGTCGTACCTGGCTGGCCTAGTGGTTTTCCCCGCTTTCTTTAGTTTAAGCCTGAATTTTGTTATGAGAAGCTGATAGTCTGAGCGACAGTCAGTTCCAAGTCTTGTTTTTGCTGACTGTATATAGCTTCTCTGTCTTTGACTGCAAAGAGTGTAATCAATTTGATTTCGGTATTGACCATATGGTGATGTCCATGTGTAAAGTCGTCTCTTGTGTTGTTGAAAAAGGGTATTTGCTATGACCAGTGCATTCTCTTGGCAGAATTCTGTTAGCCTTTGCCCTGCTTCATTTTGTATTCCAAGGTCAAACTTGCCTGTTACTTGCCTGTTAGGTTTTCTTGAATTCCTACTTTTGCATTCCAATCCCCAGTGATGAATAGAACATCTGTTTTTGGTGTTAGTTCTAGGAGGTCTTCTATGTCTTCACAGAGGTGATCAACTTCAGCTTCTTTGGCATCGGTGGTTGGGACATGGACTTGAATTACTGTGATGTTGAAATGGTTTGCCTTGGAAATGAACCGAGATCATTCTGTCACTTTTGATGTAACATCCAAGTACTGCATTTCACACTCTTTTGTTGACTATGAGGGCTACTCCATTTATTCTATTGGATTCTTGCCTGCAGTACTAGATATAATGGTCCAACCAAATTAAATGACTACTGATGGAAGTAAAGTCTGATGCTGTAAAGAACAATATTGCATAGGAACCTGCAGTGTTAAGTCCACGAATCAAGATAAATTAGAAGTGGTCAAACAGGAGATGGCAAGAGTGAACACTGACATTTTAGGAATCGGTAAACTAAAATGGACTGGAATGGATGAATTTAATTTAGATGACCATTATATCTACTTTTGTGGGCAAGAATCCCTTAGGATAAATAGAGTAGCCCTCATAGTCAACAAAAGAGTCTGAAATGCAGTACTTGGGTGCAGTCTCAAAAATTACAGAATGATCTCTGTTCGTTTTCAAGGCAAACCATTCATTATCACAGTAATTCAAGTCTATGCCCCAACGACTAATGCTGAAGAAGGTAAAGTTGAATGGTTCTATGAATAGCTACAAGACCTTCTAGAACTAATGCCAAAAAAAGATGTCCTTTTCATCATACGGGACTGGAATGCAAAAGTAGCAAGTAAAGAGATACCTGGAGTAACAGGAAAATTTGGCCTTGGAGTACAGAATGAAGCAGGGCAAAGGCTAACAGAGTTTTGCCAAAAGAATGCACTGGTCATAGCAAACACCCTCTTCCAACAATACCAGAGAAGACTCTGCACAGGAACATCACTAGTTGGTCAATATCAAAATAAGATTGATTATATTCTTTGCAGCCAAAGATGGAGAAGCTCTATACAATCAGCATAAACAAGACTGGGAGCTGACTGTGGCTCAGATCATGAACACCTTATTGCAAAATTCAGACTTAAATTGAAGAAAGTAGGGAAAACCACTGAGCCATTCATATGTGACCTAAATCAAATCCCTTATGATTATACAGTGGAAGTGACAAGTAGATTCAAGGGATTAGATCTGATAGACAGAGTACCTGAAGAACTATGGACGGAGGTTGGTGACATTGTACAGGAGGCAGTGATCAAGACCATCTCCAAGAAAAAGAAATGCAAAATGGTTGCCTGAGGAGGCCTTACAAATAGATTAAAGAAGAAGAGAAGTGAAAGGCAAAGGAGAAAAGGAAATATATACCCATTTGAATGCAGAGTTCCAAAGAATAACAAGGAGAGATAAGAAAATCTTCAGTGATCAATGCCAAGAAATAGAGGAAAACAATAGAATGGGAAAGACTAGAGATCTCTTCAAGAAAATTAGAGATGCCAAGGGAACATTTCATGCAAAGGTGGGCACAATAACGGACAGAAATGGTATGGACCTAACAGCAGAAGTTATTAAGAAAAGGTGGCAAGTATACACAGAAGAACTATACAAAAAAGATCTTAATGACCCAGATAACCATGATGGTGTGATCACTCACCTAGAGCCAGACATCCTGGAATGTGAAGTCAAGTCGGCCTTAGGAAGCATCACTATGAACAAAGCTAGTGGAGGTGATGGAATTCCAGTTGAGCTATTTCAAATCCTAAAAGATGATGCTGTGAAAGTGCTGCACTCAATATGCCAGCAAATTTGGAAAACTCAGCAGTGGCCACAGGACTGGAAAAAGTCAATTTTCATTCCAATCCCCAAGAAAGGCAATGCCATAATGTTCAGACTACCGCACAATTGCAGTCATCTCACATGCTAGCAAAGTAATGCTCAAAGTTCTCCAAGCCAGGCTTCAACAGTATGTGAACTGAGAACTTCCAGATGTTCAAGCTGGGTTTAGAAAAGGCAGAAGAACCAGAGATCAAATTGCCAATATGTTGGATCATCGAAAAAGCAAGAGAGTTCCAGAAAAGCATCTACTTCTGCTTTATTGACTACGCCAAAGCCTTTGACTGTGTGGATCACAACAAACTGGAAAATTCTTCAAAAGATGGGAATACCAGACCACCTTACCTGCCTCCTAAGAAATCTGTATACAGGTCAAAAAGCAACAGTTAGAACTGGACACGGAACAATGGACTGGTTCCATATTGGTAAACGAGTATGTCAAGGATACCCTACTTATTTAACTTATATGCAAAGTACATCATGTGAAATGCTGGGCTGGATGAAGCACAAGCTGGAATCAAGATTGCCAGGAGAAATATCAATAACCTCAGATACGTGGATGACACCACCCTTATAGCAGAAAGCAAAGAAGAACTAAAGAGCCTCTTGATGAAGGTGAAAGAGGAGAGTGAAAAACCTGGCTTAAAACTCAACATTCAAAAAACTAAGATCATGGCATCTGGTCCCACCACTTCATGGCAAATAGATGGGGAAACAGTGGAAACAGTGACAGACTTTATTTTTTTGGGCACCAAAATCACTGCAAATGGTGACTGCAGCCATGAAATTAAAAGATGTTTGCTCTTTGGAAGAAAAGCTATGACCACCTAGCTGCTGCTGCTAAGTTGCTTCAGTTGTGTCCGACTCTGAAAGCATATTAAAAAGCAGAGACATTACTTTGCCAACAAAGGTCCGTCTATTCAAAGCTATGGTTTTTCCAGTAGTCATGTATGGATGTGAGAATTGGACTATAAAGAAAGCTGAGCGCCAAAGAATTGATGCCTTTGAACTGTGGTGTTGGAGAAGACTCTTGAGAGTGCCTTGGTCAGCAAGGAAATCAAACCAGTCGATCCTAAAGGAAGTCCTGAATATTCATTGGAAGGACTGATACTAAAGCTGAAACTCCAATACTTTGGCCACCTGATGCAAAGAACTGATTTATTGGAAAAGACCCTGATACTGGGAAAGACTGAAGGCAGGAGGAGAAGGGGACGACAGAGGATGAGATGGTTGGATGGCATCACCAACTTGATGGACATGAGTTTGAGCAAGCTCTGGGAGTTGGTGATAGACAGGGAAGCCTGGCATGTTAAAGTCCGTGGGGTCACAAAGAGCTGGACACGACTGAGCTACTGAACTGAACTGAAATTAAATTTGCCCATTTCTGTATATTTTAGTCCACTGATTCCTAAAATATTGATGTTTATTCTTACCATCTCCTGCTTGACCATGTCCAGTTTACCTTGATTTATGGACCTAACATTCCAGGTTCCTATGCTACTGTTCTTTGCAGCACTAGATTTTACTTTCATCACCAAACACATCCATAACTGAGCGTCATTTCCGCTTTGGCCCAGCTGCTTCATTCTTTCTGGGGCTGTTAGTAGTTGTCCTTCACTCTTCCCAGTAGCATATTGGACACCTTCCAACCTGGGGACTCATCTTTCAGTGTCATATCTTTTTGTCTTTTTATACATTTCATGGGGCTCTCATGGCAAGTATACTGGGGTGGTTTGCCATTCCCTTGTTTAGTCAGAACTCTCCACTGTGACCCGTCCATCTCGGGTGGCCCTACATGGCATGGCTCAGAGCTTCATTGAGTTATGCAAGTCCCTTTACCACAGAAAGGTATCCAGAGTCAGACCTTCTGGAGTGTGAAGTCAAGTGGGCCTTAGAAAGCACTGCTGTCAGTAAAGCTAGTGGGACTTCCCTGGTGGTCCAGAGGTTAAGAATCTGCTTGCCAATGCAGGAGACACAGGTTCAATCACTGGTCCACGAAGATTCCACATATCGCAGAGTAATTAAGCCTGTGTGCCATAGCTACGGAGCCTGAGCTTTGCAATGAGAAGCTTGTAAACTGCAACTAGAGAGTAGCTCCCACTCTCCACAACTAGAGAAAGCCCACGCGCAGCAATGAAAACCCAGCAAAGTCAAAAGTAAAAATATAAATTATTAAAAATAAATAAATAGAGCTAGTCAATGTGATGGAATTCCAGTAGAGCTATTTAAAAATCCTAAAAGATGATGCTATCAAAGTGCTGCACTCAATACGTCAGCAAATCTGGAAAACCCACTAATGGCCACAGCACTGGAAAAGGTCAATCCTCATCCCAATTCCCAAGAAGGGCAGTACTAAAGAACGTTCAAACCACCAGACAATTGCACTCATCTCTCATGTTAGTAAGGTTATGCTCAAAATCCTGCATGCTAGATTTCAGCATTACGTGAACCGAGAACTTTCAGATGTCCAAGTTAGGTTTAGAAAAGGCAGAGGAACCAGAAATCAAATTGCCAACATTCATTGGATCACAGAGAAAGCAAGGGAATTCCAGAAAAACATCTACCTCTGTTTCATCGACCACACTAAAGCCTTTGACTGTGTGGATCATAACAAACTGTGGAAAACTCTCAAAGAGATGGGGATATCAGACCATCTTACCTGTCCTCTGAGAAACCTGTATGTGGGTCAAGAAGCAACAGTTAGAACCCTGTGTGGAATAACTGACTGGTTCAGGATTGAGGAAGGAATATGATAAAGCTGTTTGCTGTCACCCTGTTAATTTAACTTACATGCTGAGCACTTCTTGAGAAATGTCAGGCTGGATGAGTTACAAGCTGGAATCAAGATTGCCAGGAGAAACATCAACAACCTCAGATATGTGGATGATAACACTCTAATAGCAGAAAGTGAAGAGGAACTAAAGAACCTCTTGATGAGGGTAAAGGAGGAGAGTAAAAAAAGCCGGCTTAAAACTAAATATTAAAAAAACTAAGATTATGGCATCCAGCCCCATCACTTCATGGCAAATAGAAGGGAAAATGGTGGAAGCAGTGACAGATTTCCTCTTCTTGGGTTCTAAAATCACTGTGGATGGTGACTGCAGCCATGAAATCAGAAGACAATTGCTTCTTGGCAGGAAAGCTGTGACAAACTTAGTGTGTTGAAAAGCAAAGACATTGCTTTGCCAACAAAGGTCTGTATAGTCACGGCTATGGTCTTTCCAGTAATCATGTATGGTGAGAGCTGGACCATAAAGAAGGCAGAGCACCGAAGAATTGTTGTGTTCGAACAGTGGTGCTGGAGAAGACTCTTGAGAGCCCCTTGGACAGCAAGTCAATCTTAAAGGAAATCAACCCTGAATATTCATTGGAAGGACTGATGCTGAAGCTGAAGCTCCAATATGTTGGTCACCTGATGCAAAGAGCTGACTCATTGGAAAAGACCCTGATACTGGGAAAGATTGAGGGCAGAAGGAGAAGAGGGCATCAGAGGATGAGATGGCTGTATGACATCACCGATACCATGCACATGAACTTGGGTATACTCTGGGTGATGGTGAGGGACAGGGAGGCCTGGCGTGCTGCAATCCATGGGGTCATGAAGAGTCAGACACAACTGGGCGACTGAACAACAACAAAACATGGCTGCTATTGCACTGAAAGCAGAGTGGAGTAGTTGTGACAAAGACTGTGTGGCCTGCAAAAGTCCACTTAAAATATGCGCTATTCGACCTTTTTGTATACCTTGCTCTAAGTTTACATGAATGAGAATTTTTAGGTGGGACACACTTACCATATCTTCATTGGAACTGAGTACTCAAATATTTTCAGCTCATAAGCAAGATAGCTCTTTACCTTCCTGATTACAACACTTTCGGCTCAAACTTCCTTTTATTTCTGATAAATATTTCCTGGATTCTTTCCCTTCACCCCCCTTCCCACCCTCTCTATCCTTGTTAATTTATCACCCTGCCTGAAACAGTCTCAGGGGCTTAAGGGGTAGCTGAGGTGGCATTGTTACCTAGGTTTAAGTAGGAAATCCAGTACAGGTGTCCAACTATCCCAAAGGTTGGTGTGGGTGCAAATCAAAGAAAAAAAAAGCACCTGACCCACCAACAGCTGGTTGAAGTTCAGTTGAAAACCAGAGAGGCTCCGGCCCTGATTGGGCCTCTTCAGAGGCCCGTCTACAAAGAAGCCAGTCTACAGAAGCCCAGGGCTTTGACAGGATCCCTAAACTTAAGATCATGGGGTGGGAAACATGAAATGAACCAAAATGTCTCAGAATGAGCCCAGTTCCCCCTTTGGCTTAGTTCAGCAACCCTGTTATACCTAAAGTAGGAACTGCAGCTACAGAGGATGTTCTTGTGGGCATTGAACTCAAAGCCATTGACCTTGATGACCACGTCGCAGAGCTTGCCCTCTAGCCTAAGCTCGTTGAAGATCTCACAGGTCATCGCACTCATCTTCCTCTCCATGTGAGGCTGGTGGAACCGTGTGGAGGCCGCCGCGCTCTCCATCTCCATGGCACCCTGGGATCAGCGGAGAGAGGCTGCTCTCCTAGGGTGTCGGGGAGGATTGTGGGGGGGCCCCTTTAGCCAGCTGTCGCTCCTTTTCCCTACTACATCTTTCATATAGGGCCCATCAGGCAGTCCAGGTTCCAGAATCCTGGGGCCGCAGTGAGGTCACTCTCAGGATTGTGTTCTCAGGTTCTGGAACTCTCTCCTGTCCCTGTCCTTCTTCCTTCTCCCTTGCCCCAAGGCACCACTCAGGTTGAAGACCACCCCACACCTTCCGCAACCAGAAGACCAGGGCCCCGTGACCACCAGCACCACCATATCAGAGTTCTGTTTCACTCTAACTCCTGTGGCCTACTTCAGGTGTTCAGTTGGGCATCTCTGTAGCATCCATCTACCTTCTTCTACAGCCCGGCACTTGACTCCCACACAGAGTTCTGGGAAGCTAAGTCAGAGAAGGCAGAAGGAAGAAGTAAAGCTGATGGATGAGCTTTCATTCTGGTCCACCTGTCCAGGGCCTTCCTGCCCTCTGGACGTGAGTCACCCATCTTCTATGATGACCGAGTCCAGAGAGGGAAGCACCTTCCAGCTGTTCAACAGAACTCACTTATGTCTCCTTCACATCCCTTCCCTTCCTGCAGCCTTTTGATCATGCAAACTGTAAGCCTGGAAATGACCACTCTGGTCAGGGTTTTTGCTCTGCAAGGAATGGCACCCACGTACTCTCTGCCTCTTGGGACCCTC
>NW_011494752.1:1229317-1232761 GCF_000754665.1 Bison bison bison
CCGGATCCGCCCCCCGCCCCCGGATCCGCCCAGGTCGGAAGCGGCGCCTGCGCAGTGCAGGCGCGGGGCGGTCGTTGTGTCCACGCCGCCGACCGGCCCGCGAGCGCAATGGCGGAGGAGGTGAGGTGGGAGCAGGAGACCGGCGTGGGGCTGACCCCGAACCCCCGGGCGCTCCGCGACCCCCAGCAGGCCGTCTGGGTCCCGCCGCGCCAGTGCGGCCCGTAGACGCCCAGGCCTTGCCAGAGCCCCTGCTCGCCCCCTGCGCCCCCGGCCCGGCTTCGCGGGGCTCCCTTTGGGCCCTGCGCGGTGCTGGAATCAGCGGTTCTCTCGGGTCTCGGGACAGGTGAGCACCCTGATGAAGGCCACGGTCCTGATGCGGCAGCCCGGACGGGTGCAGGAGATCGTGGGCGCCCTCCGCAAGGGCGGGGAAGACCGCTTACAGGTATCGCGGGGGGCACGGTCGGGGCCGCTGGGCGGGATGCGGGTGGCTGGGGAGGTGGCCTGCCCTGGGCGCCTTACCGCGTTGCTGCAGACACGTGCAGGTAAGCCTTCAGCCTTTAGAAATAGCCAGGGACTTGAGGGCAAGCCTGTTTTGCCTTGGAGGAGAGCCCACCTGTCCGAAAACCTAGATTTCAATGTTCTCAAATTTCTTTAGACAGAAAGCACCCCACACCAGGCCTCCGGGTCTTGTTGTCCCTACTAGCTGAGGTTGGTGGGCTCCTGAAGAAGGTGCAGTTGTGGAGATGAGCCAGAAGGAGGAGGCATCTTAAGAGAAGCCAGGGCATTGAGATGGGTGCTATTGAAAGGGTAGAAGAGGTCCTGATTTTGCAGTCCCCATCCCTACCCTCCACGAAACTGGGTGTTCTCTGAGTTGGCACGGGTACTAACTAGAATTAGTTCTTCCTTCCCTCTCCAGTTGTTCCTAACTCCCCCAGGGCTGTGCCCGCAGGCTGGGCATAGAGCTGTTTGGCTTTCCGTATTCATATTGATGCAGGGCTACACCGGAAGGTGCCTGTCTAGGCATCATCTCTCTTTTGCATTTCAGGTCATTTCTGATTTTGACATGACCTTGAGCAGGTTTGCATATAATGGAATACGATGCCCTTCTTCTTACAGTAAGTCACACACAAGCTTGCTTTATTGGACTTGACAGGATGATGGCTTCTAAGGCACAAGTAAAAGGAGTTCTGTGTTTTTGCAGACATTCTGGATAACAGCAAGATCATCAGTGAGGAGTGCCGGAAAGAGGTGGGTTACTCCCTTCTTTGCTTAGAAACGGCTGGCATATACGGCATCCAGTGGTTCTTGGTTAGGACCAAAGATTCCAGGGTTGAGACTGTAGAAGGTTAATTTTTTAAAAAAATTGTTGTTGTGCTCAGGTGGACCTAGTCTTTTTTTATGTGTGTGTGTGTGTGTGGCTTGTGGAATCGTAGAGGTCCCTGACCAGGGATTGAACAGGGCCCTTGGCAATGAAAGAGAGGAGTTTTAACCACTGGGCCACCAGGGAATTCCCAGGTGGACTTAGTCTTATACACTGAGATAGCTTTTCCTTATTGGCTAAGACATGTAATAATGGATGGTTGGAATATGCTTACTGCTAGCTATGGAACTTCCAGGAGATGTTTTACTGCCTCCATTTAACAGATGGGGAAACAGAGACTTGGAGAGGTTTGAACAACTTAACTCAAAGTCACATAGCAAGATGCAGAGCTTGGTTTTCCCAAACTTTTTAACTGTATTATGCTGTTTCCTTGATAGTATAAATTTTCTTGGTGCATTAGCAGTTACCAAGAAAGACTTCTGAATTAATGTCTGTGTATGAAACTCCCCATTTCTACAAGATGCATACAGATAATATAAGGTGATCCCTGTAGCCTTGGAGTTCATTTTACTTTGTTCCACGTTCTTCCCATCAGTGTCCTCTGTGCCGGAGCAGAGCTGTGCTAACTGCTCGTTTCTTTGCTGAGCTCTTTCTTCTAAGTAACTGTATCATTTAGTTCCACTTGATTATGAAGTTCACCCAGTTGTGTACTAAGCAGTGCGTTGGCCGGCCATGGTTGGGCAGCCCTTCAGTACTCTGCATGATTACCGGTTATTAGGATGGGCAGTGAGCTATAGATAGACTTTCTATTTCTACACCTGTGTCTCTGGAGATGCCATGTGTAGCTTAAGGCAGAGTCTGGCTCTACCACTGATCACCTTTGGGAAGTCACTCTTTTCGGTCCCTCATGTCCCCGATCATAGCAACTTCAGAGAGCTTCATTCACAAATAAAAGGTTTGGGTGCCCTCTCTAGGATAAAGAAGCTAGAGAAAACTAGGATTTCTGGTGTTGATGTTTTTCTGAAGAAATTCATAAGGCAAAATTTATGTAAAGAAATTTTTTTATTTTTAAAAATTATATTTGTTGAGTTCTGTTTTACTTTCAGAAGAATGTTCTCACATTCAAATAATTAAGAATCTTTAATACATTTTAGGGGCTTCCTGTCTTTGAATTTAACCCTTTTTTGGACTGATGGTCGCGGACTCCATTTGATCTCATAATATTCCGAGACCATGCATGTATTAGAATTATAATTCTTCACTCTGTCCATTCCTATTTTTATTGGGCACTGTTACTGACTGAACCATGTGACACATGATCCCTGAAGCAGCCTCCCTAAAGTCTGGAGGGTCCAGGCATGTGGAAGGTGACCTTAGCCAGAGGAGGCACATGGAAATGCTCCCGGTGAGGTTGTCCACCTGACGTTGGCAGTGCAATGGTTATCCCTGAACATACTACAGTATTTTAGCTCCACTAGAGCGTGTTTTTTTACCAGATCTATCTAAATTGCCCGGCTTTTAAAGATTTAAGTGCAACTCGTAGTACTTAAATCTTTAAAAGCAGGGCAGTTGGGCTTCCCTAGTGGCTCAGACAGTTAAGAATCTGCAGTGCAGGAGACCCGAGTTCGATCCCTGGGTCAGGAAGATGACCCTGGGGAAGGGAATGCCTACCCACTCCTGCATTCTTGCCTGGAGAATTCCGTGGACAGAGGAGTCTGGCAGGCTACGGTCCGTGGAGTCACCAAGAGTTGAACACGACTGAGCAACTACCACTACGACTACTACTACACTTGCAAAAGAAACAATCTTTGTGAAAGCAGTAGTTTGATGTGTTTGTTTTCTTTCTTTTTCTGACATAGCATTAAAATGAGTCCCAAACCACTAAAATGAAATGTGTTTTTATCCATGTGCTCCCCTGCTCCTAAGTTATCTTGCCTACTACCTAAGAAAGCATACCACGTTTTAGGAGATACAGCATTAACTCAGTTCTTACTGATTAAGTGCTGATGCCTGGGCTAATTTATAACAACAACAATGGCAACAAAATTCTAGATGTACCTCATTACAAAGCCTCTTTGTGTTGTTGATGCCTAGACCTCAGTCTTTGGGGCAGGGGGGTGGGG
>NW_011494752.1:1232861-1233928 GCF_000754665.1 Bison bison bison
GGGGGGTGGGGGTGGGGCTGGAATACAGGATGACCAGCTCTGAAGCTCCTGTGACTCCCTTATATGAATTGCATCTTCTGGGTGACTGGTGATTTTTTTTCTCATGTGGGACTGTAGGACTCTGCTGGGGAAAACTTGATGTAGACTGATGACTTTTCTCTTCATTTTGGATGTCACAGCTCAAAGCGCTTTTTCACCATTATTACCCAATTGAGATTGACCCACACCGGACCATCAAAGAGAAGTTACCTCACATGGTAGAATGGTAAGTGCCAGTAGTGGTGAATGATGGCTTGGTCTGGCTTTGAAATCAGATGCAGGCTCCTTTACCTTACTGAATGCTCAACCGAATGCCACACTCCCAGCTATTAGAACAGATTGTCCAGACACAGACAGGTCACTCATGGCTGCTGCTGGATGAAGTAGGGGGCTCACTGAGAATCCTTGGAGTAAACTAGAAGCCCTTTAGTTTGGGGGATAAGCCCCTTAGTGCTTTGGGGCAATAACCCGCCTCAGAAAAACCAGTATCACTGGACAGAGCCCCAGAGAAAGGGTTCAGAAGAACTTTGGCATCAGCAGCAACTCACCCAGCTGTGGTCTGCAGTGTTGCTGTCTCACCCCCCTCCTTTAGGGACAACCAGGGTCCCGCAGGAAGTGGCTCCGAGGAAAAGGATGAGGCCTCCACTGCCAACACTTCCAAAGGGGATTCAGGCCTGCGATGGGAAAGGGCATTTTACTTAGTGGTTTGAGTTTAGGGTTTTGTGGGGTGTCTCTCTCCAGGTGGACCAAAGCACATGACCTCCTGTGTCAACAGAAGATTCAGAAGTTTCAGATAGCCCAGGTGGTAAGAGAGTCCAATGCAATGCTCAGGTGAGCTGCCTGCTCCGGAAAATGCTTCTGCCAGACTGGAATGGGTTTGCTCACAAAGCGAGGCTGGAAGGGAGTTGAAGAGGAGTCGCTGGAAGAGTCAGAAGGGACCTAGCACCATGAGTAGCTGCATGAGGAAAAGGTCTTGTTTTTCCTCTCTGGACTCAGCCAGAGAATTTTCTGTGCTTGGGTGTGTCCGA
>NW_011494752.1:1234028-1240382 GCF_000754665.1 Bison bison bison
TGTGTCCGAGGACACACACTGCTGGTAACGGATGTGGTGAAGATGCTCCATCTTCTAGAACAAACAGTGTCTTGGTAATTTTTCCCAGTGGTAAAAAGACTTATGGGATCCCCATGGTAACTGGTGTTCTTTATCCAGACATGGGAGTTGGCCGGCCTGGGACCCTTGATCATCGGTGTCCTTCAGAGCTCAGCTCTCTCTGCTGGAGCGTTCTTTATCAGAGGAGGGATGGGGGCACGTATAGGAAAGAGTCAGCACGGGTGCCTTCCCTCAAGAATTGTGCGCGGGGAGGTTGGGGGTGCTCTCCACTGAAGCCACCCTAGGAGAGCCACCTGGTTGTATTTTGCTCAGTCAAAATCATCTAGAAACAAACAAACAAGCAAATGTGTTTATATGATTTATGTGAAGTTCAGGGACAGGAAAAGCAAATCAATGGTGATGTGAAGTCAAAATGGGGATGGTGCCATCAACTGGGAAGGGACATGAGGGAACCTTGACCTGGTAGGTATCACATGTATGTATACATGTTATAAATATTAATTGAGCTGAACACTTAATGATTAGTGCACTTTAATGATTTATTCTATGTATTTTATACCTCAATTTAAAATATTTTAGAGGGACTTAACTGGTAGTCCAGTGGTTAAGACTCCAAGCTCTCCATGCAGGAGCACAGGTTCAATCCCTAGTCAGGGAACTAAGATCTCGCATACAGAGCAGTGCAGCCCAAGGAAAAAAAAAAAAAAGTTTAAAGAAAATTTTTACAGATGTAACCCAAATAGAAAATAAAGGGCAGTAGCAGAGGCGATGCAGTTTCAGAACCATTCATCTGGTTTCAGGGATGGATACAAGACATTCTTCAACACCCTTTCGCAGAACAACATTCCCCTTTTCATCTTTTCTGCGGGCATTGGGGATGTCCTGGAAGAAATGATCCGGCAGAGGAAGGTGTTCCACCCCAACATCCACATCATGTCTAACTACATGGAGTTTGATGAAGATGTGAGCTGCATCTCATTAGGGCTGGGTCTGGAAGAAGGATGGGGACTGCCAGCCAGTGTGCTTCACCCTGAATGTTAACTGGGATTGGGGGCAGGAGGAGGGAGGGGAAGGCATGCTGGCTTCATTGCCCTTGACAGCTATTTATTTATTAACGCGGCTAGAGACAGTTGCTTTTGAAAGACCCATTCTTGCATGTCTGGCTGACAGTGGTCTGTCTGCTGGGGAAGACCTAGTTTAGGGCTCAGCCAGGCCCTGTGTCACTGTCACGGGTCATGTGCCATCCTAGGTACTCAGGGGCTTGGACTTGGACTTGTTTTGCTTGAGCTAGAGGTGGGCTACACTGACTCACCCATATTCTGACTTCTTCCCCTTAAGACCAAGGCTGGAATGTTCATCCCTTTGACTTGTGGTTAGGGTGCAGCCCACAGCTGAGGTTAGCACACATGGAGCCTGGGCAATGCTTGTATCCCAGCTTCTTGCTTCCCCCAGAGCAGGTGATCTACAATATCTGATGGCCTCTGTTAGTTTAAACCAGGGGCTGGAAACATTTTTTTGGAATTCCCTGGTTGTCCTGTGCTTCCACTTCTGAGGCCTGGATTCAGTCACCAGTTGGGGAACTAAGATCTCCTAAGCTATGTGGCATGGCCAAAAAGAACCCAACCAAACAAAAAATCCTTTTCCTATAAAAGAACAGATAGTAAATATCTTCCTAGGATCATTCACAACTACCCTGTCACACAAAAAAGCAGCCTTTGAGAAGATGTAAACAAATGGGCCTATAAATTAAGTTCCAGTAGACCTTGGAGAAGGAAATGCAACCTACTCCAACATTCTTGCCTAGAGAATTCCATGGACAGAGGAGCCTGGCGGGCTATAGTCCATAGGATCACACAGTCAGATGCGACTGAACAACTAACACACACAGAACTTAATTTACAAAAATAGTCCAAATCTGGCCCACGAGCCCTAGCTTGCTGACCCTAGTTTGGACCGCAGTGAAGTGTTGGCATTATCTGTGGCTTTCAGGATTCTGTTTCTTCCATGGCAGACTGGAAAACTGGCCCTCGATAGGTCCCTGTAGCCCTTCTGTGTGTCTCTCGTCTTGACTACTTAGGGCTTCCTAAACGGATTCAAGGGCCAGCTCATCCATACCTACAACAAGAACAGCTCTGTGTTCGAGAACTCCAATTACTTCCAGCAGCTTCAGGGCAAAACCAACATCCTCCTGCTGGGAGACTCCATGGGGGACCTCACAATGGCTGATGGGGTTCCTGGCGTGGAGAACATTCTCAAGATTGGCTTCCTAAATGACAAGGTAGGTATGAGACCCGGGCTCTTCATGGCTGGCTCCTTCATTCCTGTTATGGGATACACACTGTGTGAAGTATTAGAGGCACAGAGGTCAGACACAAGCCATAGTCTCCTAGGAAACAAGAGGTACCCAGTGGTCAGAGCTGTGTGCACAGCACAGGGCATGATCTGGAGGTCAGAGCACATCATCAGAGCTCACACTTACTGAGTGCTCACTTTGTGCCAGGAACATAAGACCAGCTAATCTGTATAGTCATACTTGGAGGTGTAGTGACTGTTTTACCTTTTTATAAGTGTGGAAACTGAGGCAGGGGGATTACGTAACTTGCCCAAGGTGACATAGTTTAGAAAGTGGTTGGGCTGATCACCAGTCCTCCTAAATCTTACCTATAAGGGCATGATTGAGATGGGGGATGTTGGTATTCAAGATGTGGGTTTATAGTTTAGAGAAGGAAGACGTAGAAACAGACAAGATGTTAGTGGATGAAACCAGGGTCGTAGAGGGGCACAGTATGGCATCAGACTCGGCCAGCAGGTGCGGAAGGCTTTTGAAAATTCAGTTCTCATAGGTTAGAGGTAACATCTGGTTTTTTGTCTCTTAATCCTTGTGACCTTCCTTTTGACCCTGACCCAGGGGTTAATTGTGGCAGCCTGCACCCACGGCCATGTGTGTCTCCAAAGGGCAGGGCCGGGTAACCCTGAACTCCTTTTGGGGAGTCGTGGCTTGAAGGCCCTCCTCCCCTGCCCCTGGTGCACAACAGCGGTTTGGGCAGAGGGCAGGGCGCTGGGGGACTCTCGCTCTCTGCTCCCCGGACAGGTGGAGGAGCGGCGGGAGCGCTACATGGACTCATATGACATCGTGCTGGAGAGGGACGAGACGCTGGATGTGGTCAATGGGCTGCTGCAGCACATCCTGCAGCAGGGTGACTGGACAGAGATGCAGGGCTCCTGAGCGCAGGCGGGGCCTGCCAGCTGCAATGAGGAGGGGCCTTCCCGGAAGGCCGCTCTGCTCTGAGCTCTGCTTCTCCTGTGCGTGCAGAGTCCTCCAAAGAACATTCCAGGCTGCCGGAGCCGCTGGTCACACCCCTCCCTCCTCCTCTCCCCGGCTCCTTGGTTTTGTGTTCTCCAGCGTTTCGAGGGAGCCCTGCCAGAAGGGAGGACAGTGAAGGCTGTTCCAGGTGAACTGCGGACCTACGCGGTGTTAGCAGTTTAGGAATCAGCTGGTCCAGGGAATCTTTTTTTCCAGAATTTTTTACCATAGGAAGCTGTTCTTCAAACAAGTCAAAGTCTAATATGTGAAACAGATCAAAAATAAAAAAAAAAAGGAAAAACAGCTGATCTGATTTGGGGATCTGGGGTGGAGCAGAGCCTGTACCTCTTGGCTCCAAGATGCTGGAATCTCCAAGACCATGGAACACAGTTTGAAAACCACTGAATTCGCCCAGGAGACCCTCTGAGCACAGCTAGCACAGCCAGGTGTGTCTGGGGGGGCCGGGGGAGGGGCGCAGGCAGGGTTGGGAGGATATGTTTCTGACCTAAAATGGTTTGACTTGATTCTCATGCAGCAGTTAAACTTGAGATTCTGTGGGGTCAGCTGCATCTGGCCGGCACTGTAGAACCCTGTCTTTATGGATTTCCTAAAGTGATCCATGTGAGTGTGGGTTTTCCCGGGTACCCCTGGCTCCTGTCCTTCGTCCTCCGGGGCCACTGAAACAGATGACTTCCAGGGAGTTGAGTCTGGGGAACTGACAGTGCTCTGGACAGAGTCAATTTCATTCCCTCACCTGCCTGCCCAGCCGCTGGAAAGTGGTGTTTATCTGCTGCTCTTAAAGGAAAGTAATGGGAGTGTTGACTGAGAGCTGGCTGCATGCTCCCAGAAGCCACAGGTGCTGTTTCATCCTCATGGTGACCCTGCAGGAGTGCAGGTCCACTTAGGAAGGACCAGTCCTTTGCCCAAAGGCTAGAGCTGGGAGCTCGAGCGGGCTTGCAGCGTTTCTGACAGAGCCCGCCCTTGCTTATGCATCACGCTCCCTCCACGTCGGCTTAGGCTGTCCTGTCAGGCTTGGGGGAGGGTGGTTACCCTAAGGCTGGGTCTGTCAACCCTGAGGTGCTATCTGGATGCTCTGGGACCAGGGAATATCAGTCATGTGGGGAGCAGCTTCTTTCTCTCACAGGGTCTTGGGGGAGAATTCAGTGCTTGTGGTTTTTGTGGGGGCAGTTCAGGGTGTGAGTCCAGGCTGGTCATTTTCTCTCCCATGCACCTCACCCCTTCCTTAGATGGCTAGGGTCATCTCTCTTACTGGCCAGAGTCCAGCCAAGCAGATGAGGACAGATGGCCTGACTGATGGCTGATGGGACTCCATCCTCAACATGAGAGGTTGTGTCCAGTGGCTAAGACTCTGCGTCCCCAATTGCAGGGTTCAGTCCCTGTTCAGGGAACTAGGTCCCACCATATGCTGCAACTAAGAGTTCACATGCCACCGTTAAGCCCCACAGCAGCCAAAAAAAAAGACAAGGTTTGAACTCATTTACCTTTATGACGCGAGGAAGAGGCATCAGGCAGGTGGGAACAGCTGGCAGCCAGGAGGAAGGAGAGGTGGGAATATTGTATGAGAACTGATTTTTGTGAAAGGAGAATCCAAACTGTGGTTTGTTTAAATCGCTGAGCTTTGTACATCGTGTTTGACTTCAGGGACCTTGTTTTTCATTGAGCTGGGGCAGTGAGACCAGGATCCTGGCCCACAGGCTCCTCTCCTCTGTGGACACTTACCCTCATGATGAGGGTCCCAGCTGAGCCTGAGAGAGGCAGGAGGCACAGACCCGGGGACAGCATCTTGAACTGAAGGGCCATGGAGGCAGCCTGCTCAGCTCCCCTTCCTCTGGACACATGGGTCGAAGGGCCCCTCCCCCAGAAAGACCACATGCCAAGGCCTCTGGTTTAGTGTTTTATTTGGCACAAAGGAGAAGGGGGGGTCTGAAACCAGTTTAGTCTTTGGAGTGTGCAGAGCTTTGCTCACCCCCGTCACCCCCCAGTCCCCATTGAGCCCCTCCTTCAACTTTCAGCCCTAAACCAAGGGTTCCATAGCGCTCAGATCCATCCAAGTAGGTTTCCTCATCTCCACCCTTCATTTTTTGCCTGGTCCTTGGTCCCGGCAGAAGGCAGCCTTCTTTAGGGATGAAAGGTGACCCAAAGCCCAGCTCTGATGTATAGCACCCTGGGAGCACTTTGGCCACCACCACACTGAAGGGGGATGGGACAGGTGAAGGTGAGGTAGGGCTGCCCCCCTGGAACCGCCCCCTTTCCCTAGGAACCAGCCAGAGCTGAGGGTGGAAAGCTGGGGGTTCATGTTCTTGGGGAGATGCCAGAACGAGGAATGCGGGCTGCAGACGGGGGTTGAAGATGGCTAGGGTAAATACAGGTAAAGGGCAAGTTGGGGGAAATGAATGAGTTTGGTCTTGCTCAGTGGTGACGTGGAGGGGAGGTCTGAGTGAGGGGCAGCCAACCCCCACAGTCTACCATCCCCCCGGTGGCTTTGTAATTCCTTTTAAGGAAGGGGATTGGGGTTGGCAGAGAAAAACCGAATAGAGGTCTGTGCTGTGGATTTTACTCTCAGGCAGTGGGAAGACCAGAGCTGTCCCCTCCGACCACTCTCTAGATGCTTCCAGACCTCATCCCGGCAGAGGGGAGGGTGGCTGTTGGGAAGCCAGCCCCACTGCCCACTGTCCCCTTCGATGTGAGCCTTTGCATCCAGGCCCAAGCCTCTGCCCTTCAGAGTTCCTCATGGACCCGGTCCTGGTCTTCGTCTGACTTCAGCTTGAGCTCCTCGGCGGTGATCTTGCCATCCTGGTTGCGATCCTGATTCTGGAACATGTCTCCTATGGTTTTCTCAGGATCCTGGCCAGGCAGGAGGCGGCCTTTGCCCTCACTGACTTGAGTCTTGATGAAGGTGGAGAACTGCGGAGAGGGGAGAGCCAAGGGGAGGGGGAGACAGCGTCTTGCCTGAGCAGCTGGGCTGGCCTTGGGATGGGCTCCCAGGAGGA
>NW_011494752.1:1240482-1240873 GCF_000754665.1 Bison bison bison
GGTGGGGGGCAGAGGGCGTGCTCGGGGTCAGGTAGCCAGAGGAAAAGGCGGGGACAAGGGCTTGAGGCACAGTGAGCTGTAGAGGGCCAGGGATGCAGTAGGCACATGCCCTGTTCTCATTAGACGCCACCATGCTGGGGGTTTCTGCTGGGTGACTGTGTGGACAGTTATGAGAAGGCGAGAACTCGTTACCCACCTCCTCCACGGGGACCTCGCCATCCTTGTTAAGGTCCATGTGTTCAAACAGGTGGGCAGGAGGGTCTTCGTGCCACACAAACAGGTAGCCCGTGGGCAGCCCATCCTCCCGAGACACTAGCTCCACCTCAAACAGCAGCACAGCACTGCCAGGGACCCCCCGGGCTGCAGGAATGGGGAGCAGAGAAGGGGAGGG
>NW_011494752.1:1240973-1244267 GCF_000754665.1 Bison bison bison
TTCACAGCCTGCCCAGTGCACACCTGGCCCTCAGGCCTCAGCTGCCCACTGGGGTTGCTGGAGAGTAGGGCAGGGCACGTTTACAGAACCACCCTACAGAACGACCCAGAAGGCTCCCCTCACCCCTCCCACCAGCCAGCAAGGCCCCAGGCGGGCCGGGGCAGAGGGGAGGAGAGATCAGGCCAGTCTTGACCCCTCACCTCCGCTCTCTCCGTGTGCCAGGTGCGGGGGGACCACGAGCTGCCGCCTCTCTCCCACGCACATGCCCTGCAGGCCCGTGTCCAGGCCTTCGATCACTTTGTGGGCCCCCAGAGTCGCCTCCTGAGGGGCCCCGTAGTCATGGCTAGTGGGGAGAGCAGATTCCCGGGTCAGCAGTCGCCCTGGTCCCCGGCTCCTGAGTCATTCCTGGGGCTGCCCCACAGGGCAGGGTGCCGGGGCCCAGTGAGCAGAGGTAAGCACGGTCCCCTTCTCAGCCGGACCCTGTCCTGCAGTGTGGCACCTGCTCCAGCTGCCCTCCACAGAGTGGGACCAGCCGCTCCCCCTACTACCTACTTCACCCTCCCTTTGCCTCTGGAGGTAAGAATTTCAGCTTCAGTGGGAACTTAGGGGGTGCTCCTAGGAGGACCCCCCCATGCCTGGCCCATGCCCACCCACCTGCCCAGCCCTGGCCCTGCCCTGGACCCACGAGGAGAAGAGCCTGGTGCCATCCAGCAGAGAGCAGTTGTAGTGGTAGTGAACAAAGTCCCCGAGCTTGGCCGTCTCGTTGCAGGTCTCCAGGGGCCGAGACAGTGTCTTGATTTCCACTGGATCCGCAGGATTGTGGAAGTCGATCACGTGGACGTCAAAGATCAGCACAGCAGAGCCAGGGATCTTGTCTCCTGGGGCCAGAATGGAGGCGTGGATCAGTTGGGGTCACGGAGGGGCTGCTCCAGGTTTCCACGGAGGCCCCTAGACTTCCCCGTCCTGGGATTCTAAGCAAGGATGGGATGGGATATTTGTCCACATGGTCAACTCTCATCATATACACTGTAGGGGTGAGGACGCAGGGCAGGAGAGGGGAGGGACATGCCAATTAGAAAGCCCTTTACAGGTATATCTTGCAACCTCCCAGTGACTGACTTTGCTGATCAATGTGATTAGTTCCATTTTACAGGTGAGCACACTAAGGTTTCCAGCAAAGCTGGGACTCAGATCCAGGTCTGTTTGCTGCCTGGGGCTGTACCACCCTCCCTCCCCAAGCTCACAAGTGGGCTGCCCTTTTCCAGTGTGGAAGGGGAGAAGCAGGGGACTGCCCCTGGAGGAAAGGATAAAGTCCTTGCAGCAAGAGTTGGGTGGGGAACCAGTTTTTGTGATGACAGGGGCAGAGCAGTGGCTGGAAATCCCCCCACCCCATTAGGGCTAGGTCAGGAGGAGCTGAGGTGTTGGCTTGGGGAACTGGGAGCAAGCCTACCAGTCCCGTTCTCCCCGTAGGCAAGGTGGGGGGGGATGGTGATCCTCCGGCGCTCCCCCATGCACGAGCCTTGAAGGCCTTGGTCCATCCCAGGGATGATGTAGCCCTGCCCCACATAGGTATTGTAGGTGTGGTTCCGGGAGTAGCTGCAATACAAGGCGGGGTGGGGGGCCAGCAAGGGGGTCACAGGGGCCCTGCCCTGCCAGGCAGCTCTGACCACCTCAGCCCCCACCATCCTCCTCAGGACCTCCTGCCCTCCCCGGACCTGGAGTCAAAGAGAGTGCCATCCATTAGGGACCCGTTGTAGTGGTAACGCATGAAGTCCCCAGCCACGGCTCTCCGGACGCAGCCAGGCGGCAGCTCAAGTGTCTCCAGCTGGACGGTGTCCTTTGGGTTGTGGACGTCAATCAGTAGGACGTGGAAGACCAGCGAGGCCTGTGAGGGGATCACAGTCCCTGGGGAAGGGATAGGCTTGAACCATACACGTGGAAAACAGAACGGGGCTTCTCGACTCAGGAAGGCCTATGTGAGCACCACCCAAAAAAGGTGCCAACCCCGCTTTCCAGAGCCCTTTCTGCTGCTTCCAATGCTGCTTCCCTTGTGAGGCCGGAGCCCTGCTTCTTCCCCTGTGAGGCTGGAGCTGGGTTTTCCCCAAGACCACCACCAGCCCATATGAGCCTTTGAGTAAAGCAGAATAAAGCAGAATATGGGGACTTCCCTGGTGGTCCAGTGGTTAAGAATCCGGCCACCAATGCAGGGGACATAGGTTTGCTCCTTGGTCCGGGAAGATTGCATGTGCTGTGAGGCAACTAAGTCCATGCTCCACAACTACTGAGCCCACCTGAGGCAACTAGAGAAAGACTGTGAACAGCAAGAAAGACCCAGCACAGCCATAAATAAATAAATAAAAATTTAAAAGAATAAAGTACTTCTCTTTTTGGGGGGGGTTATGCTCCATGGCTTGCGAGATCTTAGTTCCTCCATCAGGGATTGAACTCGGGCCCCAGTAGTGAAAGAGCCACTGGACCACCAGGGAATTCTGATGCACCCCTTCTTAATGAGGCGATCACCCAGGGCTAGATTTCATCCCATTTTGCCTCTTTGGCTGGGTGTCCTTGTGCAGTATTCAACCTGGACAACTGTACATGGCAGCCCACTTTTGGAGAATCCCAGAGTCCCTGCCTGTCCTCACCATAGCCTTTCTCGCCATAGGCCAGGAATGGAGGGATGACGATCTTCCTTCTCTCTCCAGGACACATGCCCAGCAGACCCTGGTCCATGCCCTTGATCAGCCAGCCAGAGCCCACGTAGGTGTCATAAGTCCCACCCTTACTGTAGCTGCGGAGAAGGAGGTAGAGGTGAGGCTGCTGTTGGTGGGAGAGGCAGGATGGCCCCCAACTCCCCACTGCATGTCACAGTCCCCTGGATCCCAGGGATTCTTCCAGCCCTCACCTGGTGTCGAAGGCAGTGCCATCCAGCAGCGTGCCGTTGTAGTGGTAGCGCACAAAGTCACTGTCCTGGACCATCCGAGGGCAGTGGGGTGGGCGCAGCAAGGTGCTCACCTGCACGGTGTCCTCCTTGTTCCATACATCCAGCAGGACCACGTCAAAGTAGAGGGTGGCATCGGGGGGGATGAGCCCCGCTGTGAGGGCGAAGCAGCCCCAGAGTAGGGGGTGGAATGGAGGTCTCAGCATCCAGCTTGGCCTTGCCCTCCCCAACCCGAGGTCCCCTTCTCCTGAGTCAAGCAAGGATCTTACCCGGGCCTGTCGCTGTCCTTCCTCCCACCCCAGGGGCAGGAGACCCAAATGTGAGTCCCAGGCTTGTTGCTATTCAGTCTGCGCATG
>NW_011494752.1:1244367-1247732 GCF_000754665.1 Bison bison bison
ATATTCTATCTCCTTAGAGAATAAATTATTAAGCAATAATAGAAAACATCCTTCTTAAGGTGTATAGTCATTTAAAAGAGAACCTCAAAGGTGGAGAATCACAAATAAACAGATGGTACAATCTTATCAGCCTGGTGATGAGAAAACTGTCGAAGGTGCTTGTTTCTTTCTAACAAAGAAAAGGGGCAGGAGACCCAAATGTGAGTCCCAGGCTTGTTGCTATTCAGTCTGCGCATGCAGTGTGACCTTGGAAGTCACTCTCCCTCTCTGAGCTTCCGTTTTCTGGCCCTGGGGTCCCTGCTTCTGCCTCCCGATCTCCTCCATCCCCAGGCCCGGGCCCCAGCCCTCCTCACCCACGCCGATGCTGCCATAGCCTAGGTGCGGAGGCACAATGAGGCGTCGTCGTTCATTGACACACATGCCCATGAGGCCTCGGTCCATGCCAGTGATGAGGCGCCCCACGCCTACCACGATGGCCACCAAGGTGTGGCGGTCATAGCTGGGGAGGGAGGGGACAGATGCGATGCAGTGACCTCTGCTCATGATCACATACATGCCCGGGAGACACACACACACACAATCCCCCTCCCTACACACACATGTCGATCCACCGGCTCCTTGTCTCCTCTTCAAGCCTCCCCTGAGGTGGGCCGCAACTCTCACCTCAACAGGGTGGGCTGTGACAAAAGGAGGTCCCAGAGGAGGCCGGAGTGGGAAGTACAGACACGGGGATCAGAGGGCGGCGGAGCAGGGGATTGGGGTTGGGAAGACCAGTTATCCAGCAGGAAGAAATGCTAAAGCTTGACTTTTTTGCTTGTTGTTGGTGGTGGTTGCAACATGGGGCATGGGGACATGGGGGGATCATAGTTCCCATGCCAGGGATCAAACCCTTGCCCCCCTGCATTGGGAGCTTGCAGTCTTAACCACAGGACAGCCAGGAAAGTCTCAAAATGCTTGGCATTCTGCATTCATTATGTTATATAATCCTGTCCCCTAAGAAGTGGGCATTATTATTATTTTTGGCAGCACCACATGCTTTGTGGGTTCTTAGTTCCCCAACAAGGGACTGAACCCTGGCCATGGCAGTGGGGAATTTCCAAAATGGGCTTTATTGATTTTATCTTTCCTAGGAGAAAAACTGAGACTTGAGAGACCAAGTGACTTGCCCAAGGTCACACAGATAATGTGTGGTCTGTTGAACTCCACAGCCCACATGTGGGCCACCAAACCATCAATTCACGGAGGAAAGGAAGGGAAAGCAGAGCTGGCCAAGGATAGGAATAGGTTTTCAATTTTGAAAAGGCCTATTCTAAAACTGCCATAGCTTTTGTTTTTGGTTACAGTTTTAACTTACAAGTTTTCCAAAATTAAGGAAGGATGAGAGATTGGCATTTTGATGGAAGGAGTCATGAGTGGTGAAAGTCTTCCAAACTCAGCACTTCGTGAACTGGGCCCAGCAGAGTCCCCAGCAGGGAGGTCATTCGCCAATTCCCAACCCCACTTCCACTCTGTGGCCACGGGCTCAGAACTGTACTCCTGGCTACTCCCCAGGCCACATTTTGCCCACTGAGATGGTTGCATGTCTGGCCTGCTCACTTCACAGAGCCCTTATTAGAGCTCAAGCATGGCAAGAAGTTTCTACCAGTTAAACCAGAGTTCTCCCCAGAGTCAAGGCTAAGGTGTGCTGAAGCTGCTTGCAAACCATCAAGTTCTGTGTGAAGTTCACTTTATCATCTTGAGTCCTAACAGCAGCCTTAGGAAGTAGGGACTCATTTTTTCAGAATGCTTTTTGATCTCCATTTTTCAGATGAAGGAAGTAAAGCTTAAAGAGGCAAAACTCCTTGTCCATGATTACAGTCTGGGTTTGAACCCAAGGTCTTGGTCTCAGGAGTTCGTGTTCTGCCTGGCTCCAAAGCTATGGCCCTTCTTTAAAAAATTAACTAATTAATTATAATTTGGCTACACTGGGTGCAGCATGCAGGCTGTGGCATGCAAACACTCAGTTGCCGTGGGTGGGATCTAATTCCCTGACCAGGGACAGAACCTGGGCCCCCAGCATTGGGAGCATGGAGTTTTAGCCACTGGACCACGAGGCAAGTTCCCATGGCCACTAATTTCTGCAGGCTGAAGTGTGTGTTTTGGTGACATCTCTAAGAGGGACTGACTTCTTGGGGTGTGGTGTGGGGGCTTGTGTGTGTGACCACCAGGACCCTAATTTTAACTGAGGCTGACCTGGCGTATAGCCCTGCCCCCACTAAGAAAAATGAACTTGCTAGAGCAGACCAGAAGCTTGGGCCAGACCAGAAGCCAGTCTCTCAAATCCCAAAGATGGGCTGCAGCACTGACCTGGTGGAGCCAAGATGGAGAAGGAGGCAGGAAAACCCTCGGAGGAGCCCAGGGTGGCATGTGTGACTGTGACACGTAGACAGGTCCCTACACCAATCTGTGCCCTGCACTCCCTGATCCATCCTGCTGTCTTAGAAGGGCCACCTGCTTTACCCCACTGGCTGCTGAAAACCCCCACCCCTTTCCCCCCAAACCTCCGCTTACTCCTTCTCTAAACACAAAGGCACTGAAACCTGGGGCTGGAACCACAAAGGGAGTCAACGTGGATGGAAAGGTCGAGGGTCCTGTGCTGAGATCCCTGGACGATTCGCACGCAGCAGGGACCATGCCCTTCCCCCACCTCTATGAACCAGAACACCCCCTCCTTGGCTATAAATAAAACGCCGAGTTCCTCTCGATTCTCAAGCACTTTGGAGGACAGAGGAGGCTTGTGTGAAAGCAAATGAGGTCTTTTGAGAGGCGAAAGTTTGAAACTGAGGGCAGAGATGTCCGGGGAGATGTCTAGTTGTCCCACTCAGGGTGCTGTTTGCGGCTGGGGGATCGCGGTGTGAGGAGGCGCATGCAGACACAGCTTAAAGGCGACAACAAGGGAACCCTAAGACTGAGAGAGCCTGGCCCCAAGCTCGGGGAAGAGAAATGGTGAGTCTGGGGGCACCCAAGCCATTACCTCGAGTCAAATTTCTTGCCGTCCTCGAAAGTACCGTTGTAATGGTAGCGCACAAAATCCCCCATCTGCACTTCCCGGGGACAGACCCTGGGGATGTGGTACCTCTCGATGACCACATCTTCCAGGGGGCCGCCGGCCGGGCTGGCGCGGCCCAGCCCCCTCCCCACGGCCTGCACCAGCAGCAGCAGCAGCAACTGCAGCAGGGGGAGCCGGAGGAGGGTGTGGCTGGGGGGGCCCGCGCGGAGCATGGTGCCTGGAGCTGGGACGGCCGGCAGTGAGGGCGAGAGAGAGTGCGGCGGCTGCCAGACTCCTTCCCCTCTTCTCCTAGAGCAGGCTCCCCCTCTTCCTGTGC
>NW_011494752.1:1247832-1248734 GCF_000754665.1 Bison bison bison
GGCTGGTCCACGTGGAATGGGGGCTGGGGAGGTTGAGCTGGCGGGGCGGGGGCAAGAGGGGTGGGACAGGAGGAGGGCCAGGCTGCTGGAGTCGGAGGAAAGCACCGCTAAGCCCTCCAGATTTGCGCCCACCCCGACCCTGGGGGCCCAGAGACCTGGGGCCTTGAGGGGTAGGGAAGTTCTGGAAAGTTGAGACAGCGGAGCCGACAGAAAAAAATTAAAAATTTCCTAGTCTTTTTTTTTCTGGAGCCCCCCGGGTCCTAAAGCCGGGCTGAGGCATTCCTTGCTTGTTTGGGAGGCAACCCCCAATTTAGGCCTCTCCAGGTGACTGGTGAAGCTCCAGAGTCGGGGGCGGGGAGGCGATCTCGATGCTCCCTCCCACCCTTCTGTCCCAGGGACAGCCGCTCCCGGAACGAGCTTCTTTGTCCTGCAAAAGCTGGACTGCCAGAGAGGACTTTCTGACGTGGGAATGGGGATCGAATAGGAGGTGGTGAGAGTGGGGGGTGTGCAGGGTAAAACCAGGGATGTGCTTCCCTGTCGCAGGCTGGAGGGTACCCTTGGGGTCACCTCTTGGGGGCTGGGGGTAGGGAGTGAGCAGAAGGACCGCTGTGATGAATGGAAGAGCAGGTTTCAGGGCTTGGGCAAACTAGAGGGAGGTAACACTTCCTTCAATTTCTCTATCTTACGGCGGGGACGAGGGGAACGCCTTTGCCTGGAAGGGGCTTTCTGGGCTCCCCATCCCGGCCGGAAGCGTTCCCCACACTCACACCATCTGCCGAGGGGAGGACCCCCAAGGGCAGGAGGTCAGGGACTCAGGATAGTGTCGGCTCTATGAAAAGAGTGGAGATCCCTCG
Organism: Bison bison bison; assembly: GCF_000754665.1. Classification (NCBI taxonomy): domain Eukaryota; kingdom Metazoa; phylum Chordata; class Mammalia; order Artiodactyla; family Bovidae; genus Bison; species Bison bison. The sequence continues at coordinate 1,248,687 of NW_011494752.1, forward strand.
GCCCCTTGGGGGATCTGACTCAAGCCACACCCCGCCTCGCATCCGCCC